>NC_139582.1:15645755-15785755 GCF_946808225.1 Silurus aristotelis
CTCACACACATACACTACAACATACACACACTCTGTACAACACACACACACACACTACAGCATAAACACACTCTGTACAACATAAACACACTACAACATACCCACACTCTGTACAACATACACACACTACAACATACACACACCACAACATAAACACACTCTGTACAACATACACACACTACAACATACACACACTCTGTACAACACACACACATACACACACACACACACGCACTACAACATAAACATAGACACACACTGTACGACATACACACACTACAACATACACACACTCTGTACAACATACACACACACACACACTCACACACTACAACATACACACACTCTGTACAACACACACACACACTACAGCATAAACACACTCTGTACAACATACACACACTACAACATACCCACACTCTGTACAACATACACACACCACAACATAAACACACTCTGTACAACATACACACACACACTACAACATACACACACTCTGTACAACATACACACACACTACAACATAAACACACTCTGTACAACATACACACACACACACACACACACACACACACACACTACAACATACACACACTCTGTACAACAGACACACACTACAACATAAACACACTCTGTACAACATACACACACATACACACACACACACACACTACAACATACACACACCACAACATACACACACCACAACATAAACACACTCTGTACAACATACACACACACTACAACATATACACACACCGTACGACAAACACACTCTGTACAACACACACACACACACACACACACACACACACTACAACATAAACACACTCTGTACAACATACACACACATACACACACACACACACACACACACACACACTACAACATACACACACCACAACATACACACACCACAACATACACACACCACAACATAAACACACTCTGTACAACATACACACACACTACAACATAGACACACACTGTACGACAAACACACTCTGTACAACACACACACACACACACACTACAACATACACTACAACATAAACACACTCTGTACAACACACACACACACACACACACACACACACACACACTACATACACACACTATAACATAAACACACTCTGTACAACATACACACACTACAACATACCCACACTCTGTACAACATACACACACTACAACATACACACACCACAACATAAACACACTCTGTACAACATACACACACACACACTACAACATACACACACTCTGTACAACATACACACACACACTACAACATAAACACACTCTGTACAACATACACACACACACACACACACACGCGCACACACACACACACACACACACACACACTACAACATACACATACTCTGTACAACAGACACACACTACAACATAAACACACTCTGTACAACATACACACACATACACACACACACACACACACACACACACACACACTACAACATACACACACCACAACATTCACACACCACAACATAAACACACTCTGTACAACATACACACACACTACAACATATACACACACCGTACGACAAACACACTCTGTACAACATACACACACACACACACACACACACACACACACACACACACTACAACATACACACACCACAACATACACACACCACAACATACACACACCACAACATAAACACACTCTGTACAACATACACACACACTACAACATAGACACACACTGTACGACAAACACACTCTGTACAACACACACACACACACACACACACTACAACATACACACACTACAACATAAACACACTCTGTACAACACACACACACACACACACACACACACACACACACACACTACATACACACACTATAACATAAACACACTCTGTACAACATACACACACACACACACACACACACACACACACACACACACACACACACACACTACAACATACACACACCGCAACATACACACACCACAACATAAACACACTCTGTACAACATACACACACACTACAACATAGACACACACTGTACGACAAACACACTCTGTACAACACACACACACACACACACTACAACATACACACACTACAACATAAACACACTCTGTACAACACACACACACACACACACACACACACACACTACAACATACACACACTATAACATAAACACACTCTGTACAACATATACACACACACTAACACACACACACACACACACACACACACACACACACACACACACACACTAAAACACACACACACACACACACACACACACACACACACACACACACACACACACACACACACTACAACATAGACACACACTGTACGACATACACACACACTGTAGAACACAGAATAGGTCAGGGTTTTTTTTTACAGATAATCCACATTCGTGTTAGAAATTTCCGGCTGATAAATTCACACTTTTCGCTTTACACTCTTTTATCATTTAGTATCATTTGTTTTATCTTCAGCACCCCCTTGTGGTCAAAAACTGCAACAACTTTTTTATCATTCAGTCATGTACTGTTTTTTTACTAAATTAAATGTTCTGTTTTTGCTGTAGTTCCCTTGAGTTCTTTATTCCCTAAAGTAATCGCACTTTAAGAACATCTGATATTCTCAGCATTGATTCAAATGTCTATCTTTTGAGGATCTGCAGCCAATCAGCACCACCCGCTGGTCAAAAGTGAGAATAACATCCTTTAAATGTTTAAATGCCATTATATTGTATATCCTTCTCAATGTTCATACTGAGCTTTCTTTTCTTCATTCAGAGAATTAAACAATCCGAGTAAAATACAAATCGTTGATCAATCCCTTAGTTGAAAGTTATAGCTGTTTTCCTTCCTGATTTCCATTGATTATGGATGGACTAGAGATGGAGCACAGAGAGGTGGGGTTGGGATTGGGTTTGGGTTCAGTGTGTTGTCTCTAAATTGGAATCTACTGCAGTGAGGTTATGGATGGTGTCATGTCTTATTAGCTCTAAAGGGGCGTTGTGTGTTTAGGACACTGAACAAAGAAAACTGTACAATGTATACAAATGTATTATAATTGTTATTATTATTATTATTATGGCTGTTGATGTTAATTAATGAGTAATTTGTGTCTGTTTATTGATCAGATAATAAACTAACTGTGCTTTAGAGTCACAGATGCAGGACTGAGCAGGTCCTCCTCTGCACCAGGTTCTGGTTTGGTGTGATGTTTCATGGGCGTGTCTCTGCTCAGAGATGTAATCAGTGTTTTTGACAGATTACCAGGAGGACACTGGGGACTGACGAGACGTCTCCCTGTCACACATCTTTAACTCCACTCTGTGTGGCCACTGATGGGAACAACGTTTTCCTCTTTTCTCATGGGTGAGAGATGCTTATCTCAGGATCATCAGCAGGACCCACAGATGAGACTCTGCACTCCTCCTGTCCATCATTTTCTGAGCTGTTTGTGTAAGTAAATGTCTTGAACACGTTGTTGTGGATTTAAAACGTTATGTGAATGTGCAAAAAATACTGTATAAAGTGTTTATGAAATAGAAATTATTTATAAACAGAATTGAAAATTATAATAAACCTAAAATCTATTAACTGGCAGACATTTTTTACCCTTAAAGTTTGAGGCCAAAACTATAAACTGACGCATCACTGAAAAAACCCACACGCCTCAGTTTGATCATTAAAGCCACTTGCTGAAGGGGTCTGAGGGTAAAACTGTTCGGTTCACACCAGCATTCAGGCTGATATGAGATATGATATGATATGTGTTCAGGAGGAGGGATGACAAAAGCACTTGACCCTTTAACACCCCATTCAGGGTCCTATTGTGTACACGGCTGTGCTTTGTGGTTTGGAACATGGCCTGAGACATAAATCTTAGCACGGTGTGTGAGAACTGAGCCATCACAGACCATCACACACCATCACAGACCATCACACACCATCACAGACCATCACAAACCATCACAGACCATCACACACAATCACAGACCATCACACACCATCACACACCATCAGACCATCACAAACCATCACAGACCATCACACACAATCACAGACCATCACACACCATCACTCACCATCACAGACCATCACAAACCATCACACACCATCACAGACCATCACAGACCATCACAGACCATCACACACAATCACAGACCATCACACACCATCACAGATCATCACAGACCATCATACACCATCACACACCATCACAGACCATCACACACCATCACACACCATCACACACAATCACAGACCATCAAAGACCATCACACACCATCACACACATCATCACACACATGTGTTAGAACCAGTTCTCCAGCAGAGGGGGTAGTAGTGTTGGAGATCAGTGTGTGATGAAGTGCAGGTTCCTCACCTGCTACAGAGAGAATGAGGTCAGTGTGATGATGACGGATATTCACCGGTTTTACAACTTATACTTGCTGTAAGTGATAACTTCTCTCTCTTCTCCTGAAGACAGTAAACACACAATCTGAGTAACACACACACACATACACACACACACAACAAATAACTACTAACATATAACTACTTTCTCTTCCAAACATCTGAATTCAGAACCCATAACACCTTCCTGCTGTTTATTATGTTCGGTCATTGCTCAGCAGTTGATGGACAGTGTGTGTTACCCATAATGCACTGCAAGGAGAAGAGGGATAGTGACAACTTCAAGACATCCCTGGACTCAAAAGTTCAAGCAGGTGCAGAGATTGCGGCATTATGTGGTATTACCCAGAATGCACTGCATGCACATGAGCACAGAACACAGCCAGTGTGTTTTAATGTTGTTGCCACACCAAAGCACCTTTATTCCACACTTTGTGTAGAGGAGCTAGACCTAGATAAGACATTATAATATACCAGGTAGTTTTAAAATGTTTTGAAACTAGTTTACAAGGCAGTACTTTATTTATCTATGTTCACACATGATCACCTTCAAAATAGTTCCCTTGCACAGTAATACAGTGCTCCCAGTGTTCTTCTGGAACGTGTCCTGGAAGTCTTCTTTTCAAAGCGTGTTGAACATCTTCTGCGATTCACGCCGGATGTCTGCAACTGTGCCAAAATGGTGACCTTTGAGCTCATCTTCATCTTTAGTAAAAGGGCGAAGTCCGCAAGAGCAAAATCTGGCAAGTGGGAAGCGAGATCATGTAGTTTCCAGAGGCACACGTGTGAGAAGGAGCTCAGTCAGTGGTCAGAATAGCAGACGTGGTAATGCACGTGGTCAGAATAGCAACAGTTGCACAGCTCTTGATGTACACAGGACTATTTTGGCTCGCTGACTTATGAAGGTCGGTGCTCCCTGTGACTGTGTGTGTAGCCATGGTTGACCCTGCGCTCTGACCCCAAACTTCCAAGCAAACTGCGATATCCGAAGAAAGAATTTCACTGTGCTGTAATGTTTATGTGACAAATAAAAGCTATTCTATCCATTCTGAGAGAACAGAGTGAGGAAGTTTACGCATCTGTTGTTCTTTGGGCTGAAATTTGATTATTAAATAATCGTCTGAGATGAAAAGACGCAGGTAAAAGTTTACATTCTTTTGAACACCACATGAGAAAATTTGCTGTTAACAAATGTTTGCTGTTTTTGTGGAAGTGAACTCAACTGCTCCACCTAGAGGTCGTAATAAACACATGCAGGGACTATGGTGTGAGGACACCAGACATGAAGCTGAGGCTGATTTCTATCTGACCTCCTGAACATTATGAGATGTAGCATCAGGGTTCTGAAGAAACGTTGTCTCATTTCACTGTGTACTGCGTCATCTTAATGAGGTTAAAATGACAATAAAAGCTTCTTGACTTGACTTAAGATGATTCTGGGGTCAGAGGGTTTGACCAATCAGTGAGTTTTGTTTGCACTGCACCCACACCTTCAGATTTCATTTCGTGTCATAGTAAAGAAGCCAAAGTCTGTTTGTGTCTTTGTGTGTTTATGCATCGCCTCTACTCTATAGACTCATTATATAGGATCTGCATTCCACACACACTTTGACTGTAGACTCAATGATTTAAAATGCTGGTGGATTCCCCTTCTGGAGACACCTGAAACACCTGAAACACCTGAAACACCTGAATACTAAAACCCAGGCAGTAAGACAACCCCGACACGCAGCGACTCACCTGACACTCCAAACACAATGCTGCAGATTTTCCCCAGTGTTTTCAATTCTAGATATGGTGCTTTTCTGTTCTGAGTGATGTTTCTGTGAACAATGCTAAAAGCCGATCCTGAACGAAATGCCAAATTCCACATCTTAGTTTCTCTGATTGATCTTTTGTTTTTTTGTTTTTAAATCAATCAAACGATTTTCCGCTTGCAAAGTACAGAAACAAGACCTGAGGGAAAAAGAACGACAGAAAAAGGCACTCAGACACAACAAATGTAAAAAAAAAAAAAATAAATTATACAAATAAAAAGGAAAGCATGTATTTTTCTGTCAAATTTACTACATTTTTATGAATAGAAAATAAGGGCATATTTTTCAACTTGACATAAATCTTTAAAATGATGAGCAACCAAACGAGGTATTAAACATCCAGTTCTAATAAAGTTTATATGATTATATAATTTTAGGAAAAATAATTATAGTATTTCTGTTGCCAGTTACAGAATGTAAAATAAAATTAGTTCTGTACTGTAAAGTTTCAGATCAGGAACATTTCACTGTCACTGTACTGAAGAGAATTAGACTGCATTGGAATTAGTCACATATCCCTGAGTCACACTGGGGCGAGGCAGTTAGCCTTCGGGAAAGTCCATCCTAGATTCTCATATTGCTCACCTGTACTGCACATTCACTCTGACTCAGCCGTGAATATCTAAACATCTGGGCACATCTGTCAGTCTAATATAAAACAGACAATGACTAAGAATGACAATTCTTCATTTTAACCTCAAGAGAAAACTTCTCCAATTATGTTTTACATGCATTTAAAGTCCTGCATCAGCAAAACATTTACATTTACAACATTTATCACCAGATGCCCCTCTGTTATTATACCAAATCACTCATTCTGTTATTCTACCAGGAGTCATTTGTGTGATCTGTCTGTGCATATTGTCAGGCTGCAACTGTCCTACCTTTATAATAGATGCTTACATTTGCACCAAGAATTGTACAACCTTGACCTCATGTATTGATATGTAATGCTCTTATAGTAGTCACGGAGGTCTATACATGCATTTTTTCTGTTATTAAACTCTTATTAAACGAAAGCGAGTGGGGTGACGCTCTTGGAGTTCTCAAAGACCTCACTAATGCCCTTATTCAGAGTGACTTACAGAGGAAAAAATTAAGACTGCAAGCAAGAGATTTGCAGGTGCGTTTCCTTTTTACTTCTGATACATTTGCTAATGCTAATAAAAACCTCAGAGAGTGTAATTAGGAATGACCAGAAAGTGTTAGAACGTATGAGTGTCACAATCTAAACCCAAACATCACCAGCTAGCTAACATTAGCATCAGTCTGTAGTGTTTGAAAGAAAGGCATTTACTTGTCATATACACATTACAGCACAGTGAAATTCTTTCTTCACATTTCCCAGTCTGTTAGGAAGCACAAAACGTGAATAAAACGGACAGACAGGATACAGCATCCTGGAACAGAAAGGGAGAAGGGCTTTGCTCAGGAACCCCCGACCTTCTTATCAGTAACCCAAAGCCTTAGCCACTGTTTGTATTGTGCATATCCTATATGTGTACTGCTAAATACATCGATCAGGCATAACATTATGAGCACCTGCCTAATATTGTGTCAGGAAAAAACTGGCAAAATAGTTGTGACCTGTTGATCATTAACAGCGTGAACTTCTGCAGCAGTTTGAGCTACAGGGTCTCGTCTATTGGATCGGACCACACAGACCAGCCTTCACTCCCCTTGTGCACCAATGAGCCTCGACCCCCACAACCCTGTCGCCAGTTCACCACTGGTCCTTCCCTGGAGCACTTTTGATAGACTCTGACCACTGCAGACAAGGAACAATTCACGTTTTATGCATTTACACTCGCATCTGCTTTTCTGAGTTTTACATGACAGGTATCTCACACTTTCTCTACACTTCACGTAACGCAGGGATCCCAAAACTACGGCCTGCGACCTCTATGGCCCCTACGCCATAGAGGTCAAAATGTCACTTTGAAAATGTCACTTTAAATATTTATTGGTCCAAATACAAACAAAAAAAGATTAGCGAATGCTAGCAAGTGCACAGTTTGGTTAACTAGCATTGTTGCATGAACACTTGATGTACAGAAAATTCACTGGAGTGAACCTGCAGTTTTAGCTGGAATCGAAGTGAAGCAGCATTCAGAAGATCGGTGAAAAGTGTGTAATGCTAGCCAGAAATGTGCAACCTTGACTACAGTGTTTAGCGCCCTAATGAATGTGTGTGTGTGTGTGTGTGTGTGTATATGTGCAGTCCTGACAGAAAGAGGAAGAGAATTGAGAAACTGGTCATTCCACAGTTTCCCCAGCACAAAGCCTTGAGCACGCGGATGGACCGGAGCCCAGACTTTCTGTCGTTGTACTTCCAGAATTTCATGTGCAAATCCAGGACGTCCTGTAACACCCAGCCGGGACATTTTACACAAAACACCCCACATCAGATAAACACAGACACGACTTCCTCATCAAACTGTACTTTCAGTTCTTGTTATGTAAAATCAGGACAGAGCCGAGGGTCATGCACTTCTTCTCAGGCATGCACGCTGCTGAAGTCCAAACTTCTTCAAGATTTTTTGCAAAAAAGTTTTTCACATTTCATTCATGTGGTATTTTTTTTGTTTGTTTTGAAAAGATGTTTTTTTTTCCATGTTTCCTCCTCCTGAAAGAGTGAATTCCAGTTCTGTGATTAGCAGTTAAAGTGCAACAAGTGAACACCTGCACACTGTTTACGAAACTTTGTAGATCTGTTTAATCTGTTTATAATGATTTCATGCAACAGAGAGTCGATAAGGAGCTCACAACTAAGCAGATCCATCAGAACCATAATGGGGTTCTGTCGCTTCTGCTCCAAATTCAAGTCGTGGCCGTTTTCCACATGCTGCTGGAAACGAGTTCTGGGTGCTTAGCGTTATTCCTACACTAAAAACTAATTAAACCATGTGGAATCAAACAGAAATCGGTGTGTATCCAACAAAACATCTTTAATAATGTACACTAGACCTGAGCTAACTGTCTCACGCTTGTCTTCGGTTGTTATTGTTCGCAGTTCTCAGCTTCAAACTTAAGTTCCTTTGTTACTCTGTGTTCTAGTTCCTTGTTTTATGGTTTATACATTTACACTCGCATCTGCTTCTCTGAGTTTTACATGACAGGTATCTCACACTTTCTCTACACTTCACTCTATGAAGACTTTATGGCCCCTACACCCCCACATTCAGAACGGCCCTCTGAACAGTCCCAGAGACGTATTTTGAAAATATCACTTTAAATATATCTTTTACTCACATCATATCTGTATTTGATAAAGTTTTGTTTAAAAAAATTTAATTTAGTTATTAATAGAGGTTGAGGCACCGATAGTTTTTTGGTAGAACTATCTGCAAAAAATCAATACAGATAGTTTTTCCGGCTTCTGGTCCCCCATGAGAGTGGCCTCTAGAGGCGAATCACTCACATCACGTTCTGTTTGTTTTTACATGTAACTGCATGATGCACGGAGGGCACTATATTATGTTTATTATTTATAATGAATTGTAATATATTTAGTAATTAATATATTCATATTTATTGTCTTTAGAAAATTTTCATGATTCAGTACTAAAGTTCAGTACCATTTTACATAGTGTTTTCTTTTTTTATCCAGTATCCATTAAAAAACTATCGGTTGATTAATCAGATATCAGCGAGTACGATTCAACCCAGCTATCAGTAACGGTAAAATCCACTATCAGTCGACCTCTAGTTATTAACGTAGCCTAATTATTTGTGAGATTTACCCACCAAACATATGCATATGAAAAAATAGGTAAATGTTTTGAATTCAATAGCAGTGTATATGAAAAAATATCATTATGATAGTAATAATGCTCTTTTAATAGCCACTACATCTCTTGAAAAGTGACGTTCATTTGTCTGTATGCTGCAGAATGAGCAGTAAGCAGGTGCAGAACCCGACTCTGAATACCAGGAACTTTCCTCAACACAGAGAGAAGGTTTAGTAGCTGGACACGTGGGTACGCTGCACCTTTCATGAAGACGTTTAAAAGATAAATTAGTCCCTGAAATCCGCTCTTGAATATATTGTGTATTACTTTTGGAAGGACAAACTGTTCATCTGACACGGTGCTCACTGTCTTTTCCTGCCTGCAGCACTGCAACATCAGTGTTGTGGCGTTCCTCTGCGTGAGACGTATTTTCACACGTGTCGTGTGTGCTGTTGTGTTTGGGGAAGCGCTGAATCTGTTTTGTAACAGCACTTTGTGTCTTTTCTGCAGATCAACTTTCCAGTGTGAATCTCTCAGATGGTGTAACTTTAATATAGCTGCTGGATAGGTGTGTGTGTGTGTATGTGTGTGTGTGTGTGTGTATTTTTTAGAAGATTTGCCACACTGTACAGACACACACACACACACACACACACACACACACACACACACACACACACACACACACAGCTGGACTTGTGCAAACGGCTCCCTGGTGTTTCCTTAGAAACAATCCACTCTTAACACATGCTTTAACACACACACACACACACACACACACACACACACACACACACACATACACATACACACACACACAGAGCGGAGTTTCCCACACTGCAGGATAAGTGCAGTTTGTTAAACAGACGTTTCTCTGGGGAAAATCCACACTTCACTAATGTGTCCTTCTCCTTCAGCCATTGTGTGTTTTTATTCTAACAGTACTGCATTGTTTTGTTTGATTTTTTCGTTTCTTTTTTTTTGCCATGGTCAAGCTTTTTTTTTTTGTTGCATTACATTGCACTGTGCTGCACATGCACACACACACATACACACACACATACACACGTCTTCCTTTTTCTTAGAAGGTTTTGCATAATGACTGTGCTGTGACACAAGTCTGAGCATGTAAGACATTATTTCCCAAGCGTCAGTGGATTTTGGGGAATGTTTGTTCTCGAAGTGCAGTATTAATAACACTCACTGTGCAGTCTGTCATGATGAAGAGACAAAACTTTTTCCAGAAATCCCAGAATGCTGTTACAATAACTCTCTCAGCGAAATCTTCTCTGAGTTTCCCATCACACCAGGAAGTGCTTTTCTTTGTCCTGGTCACAGCACTGTGTTTTCGCCCTTATTCAGGACAGGAAACTTGACCCCTCAGCCGATCCTCTTACTAAATAGCTACAAACTAAAGCTAAACTCTTCGTTTGAATGATGTCCCAAATAATCAAATAATTAATCAATGATGCTAAATAACACAAAATATGTAACAATACACATGATGTGTGTATTTTCTGTGTACATTCTATGTACAGATTCGACTGGCTAGAGTGCGTATTTATTAGCAAGATTCTTAACTATTTTGCAGAATAAAGTGTTTGATCCTGAGCTTTCGATGTATGAAACCTGAAACAGAAAGAGTTTTGAACTGTTACATCGGTTTAGATTTAAAAACAACTTCAAATGCAATTTGAAATAAATCCCACAATGCACTGCTGCAGGTACATGAACAAAAGTTGCACACTAGTGAACCCATAAGGCACGTTGACATTAAGAATAGAGTTGGACATCATAAGAATCAGGGAATAAGGATTAGGACACTGGGAGCAGGTTGTAAAAGTTACACATTCAGATGAAGGTTCAATCTGCTCTCTTACATACATGAGCTCCAGACACCTGGATCTCACCTGGAGCTCACCTGTCTGGAACCCGGTTTCCTCCAACAGCCTAATAATAATAATAATAATAATAATAATAATAATAATGATAATAATAATAATGTGAATGTTTAGATGTGAGGGACTTCAGTGTCCAGTGCACCCGAGCTCCATTTTTCTCAAATATATCGGACGTTTGTGAAGTCAGCAAGTCGTGAGAACCAGTGGAAATTGGAACATGAGCTCGGACCAGCAAAGTAAAACGAGCCAGGGGTTCTGGATCTCAGGTAGCAGCGATGCATCCTGGGTAAACCGAGCTCCATTTTTCTCAGGCTGTGATTACAGAATTGATCCTGGATGTGATGTGCAATTTTGAACTAATGTCTTAGTTTTTTTTTTTTGGTTACTTAACAAAGGGGAAGTGCGCGAGGGGAGGATGTGTTTATAACAGGAATGAAACGAGGCCATGAATAAAGTTCTCTGCAGGGCTGAGCTGGAAATCCCCCACACGGACCCGGAGCGCCTCCTCTACGCACGCGGAAGGTTAAACAACTCCTCCACCCGAGCGAAACAGCTCAGATCAGATCGCACTTCTCTCACACACACACCTCTCTTTCTCTCTCTCTATCTATGTCTCTTTATCGGAATATTGTCGGCACGAGCGCGATGGATTACAGTTCGGACGGGCGCGCGCACAAGGCCGGGACGGCGGTCGACGAGCGTCTAGACAGCGGGCTGGACTCCCTGCGCGAGGACGAGGCCGAGGATTACTGCGAGAGCGCGCGCGAGGAGCCCGTGAGCGACGAGTTCGCGAGGCTGAGTGTGGAAGAGGAGCGCTGGAGGACCGAGATCACGGAAGACGGAGACACGTGCGTGGTGACCTTTATTTTTTGGTGCATTATTATTATTATTATTTTATTATTATTATTATTTTATTTATCCGATCCGTTTATGGGTCACGGTGATGATCCCGTCCGACGGAATAAACGCCTTGTATTAAAGCTCGAGCTCGGGCGTGGAATTAAAGCTCGCGCAGCACGCGCTCGGGGAGCAGGGTTCAATTAAACAACAAACACTAATTAAAACCCTGTAGATTTTGAAGGCGAACGTTTCCTTTAAAAAAAAAAAAATGACACCCAAAACCTTTGCAGGCAAACAAACACAGTACAGCTTTTTTCATGATCATAAACAACAAAACGAACACACAACTTGTGTGTGTTTGTAAATTAATTAGAAATGTTTTAGTATTAAATTAAACGAAAGAAATCTGTGCAAAGTGTAATAGAAGTGTAGCTGTTCCGACAGCAGGTATTAATTAAGTGCAGAGGCTTTTTGGTTTAATCTTTTTAAAATCCTTGTGTGTCAATTGTAGCAAATAAACAAGATGCGATTCATATCAGATGCATATATAATATAATATAATATGATATAATAAGAAAGAAATGCATGCAATGTGTTTTGGTTTGTTTCATGCACACATAAGCCCTGCAGGAAGGATTGTTCATAATACAGTGTTTGCACTTTGCCTCTGTGTGTGTGTGTGTGTGTGTGTGTGTGTGTTTGGAAAGTCCCGGGCTGTCTGCCAGTAAAGCCCTTCTAGGAAAAACACCACTGCCTTCTGCAGAAAAAAAAAGTGACTGCTTGTTTTTCCCCGAGTGAGCCGTGTGCAGCGTAGCGAGTGTATAACCTTCCGTTCCATTTTTACCATAATGAACTTTTCCCTATTTTCTTTTCATAGATATTTACATCTGGCTGTCATTCATGAAGCCCAAGACATGGCGCTGAAAATGATCGAGATGTCCATCAAGCACCCATTCCTCAACCAACAGAACTACCAGAGACAGGTGCGGATCCAAACGCATGCTCGGTTGATGGGGATTTGTTTTGAGCTTTAGTGGAAGGAAATGAGTTAAGATCTAATCCGGGTTGTTCCACAGACGGCGCTGCACTTGGCCGTGATCACAGAGCAGCCACTGGTGGTGGAGCGTCTGCTCAAGGCCGGCTGCAACCCCACGTTAGTGGATAACAACGGCAACACAGCACTGCACATCGCCTGCGGGAAAGGATCGCTCACGTGTTTCGGGCTGCTCACCCAAAACTGCTCGGCATACCTGCCTTCCATTCTGCAGACACCAAACTACAACGGTGAGTTTCGTCCTTCATCCTCAAGCATCTGCTCTCAATCGCACTTTAATCCGTTATGATTTAATAAATCAATGCACGTTGATCACCGAGTAAAAGATTGTGTTTGTTTTTTTCCCTGCAGGTCAGAAATGCTTACACGTGGTGGCTTTACACGGATTTCTCTCGATGGTGGAAAGCCTCATCTGTTTTGGTGCAGATATTAATGAACAGGTAATAATAATAATAAAAATAATAATAAAAATAATTAGAAATATTGTAAATATATAAAAAAAATAATATACAAAGTCCAAGTAAGCAGAAGAATAATGTCAGCGGCTGCTGCGTTCTCAGGAGCAGTGTAATGGAAGGACGGCTCTTCACTTAGCTGTGGACCTGCAAAACCTCGAGCTGGTGAAGCTTCTGATTAGTAAAGGTGCAGACGTGAACAGCTTGACGTACGGTGGTTACTCTGCATATCATCTCACGCACGGACGCCAGAACGCCGACATCCAGAAGGCGCTGCACGACGTCACGGATCAGAGCCTGAGGGATCTGCCTGAGAGCGAGAGCGAGGACAGTGACGATGAATACGTATACGAATATGACAGCTACGAGCTGCACTCTGATGAAGAGGTGTGTGTGTGTTTTACAAATTTCTATATCGCCCAATAGTGTGTTTGTGTTAAGACTGTGTAATGTTACTTGGCTCTAATATCAGTGTGGGACATTTATGAGTCCAGACATTGCCCTTGTACTGCTCCTAACTCTATTTTCTTCTCCTTTCTGCAGTACGATGACATTAAAGTGATGGGGCAGGAGTAAACAAGTTTCTTTACTGTGGCAAAGTCGAGATGATAAGAACCTCCGGTCCTGCAAATAGGAGAGGCAGGATTTAAAACTCCAAGAGGAAAAAACTGAGAAAAGCGTGAACCTAAACTAGTCACGCAGCTGAAAGACTGGGGACACGTGAGGAACTGTGCAGGAAGAAAAGATCCGAGTAGCAAATGGACTGGAAAAACAGAAGAGATGCACTGTTGTAGGTCTGCACCGAAAATGGCCTTCAGTATCATCAAAATCTAACAATTTAAACACGTTTTATGATCTTATCGTGAACGGCATGTGTCCCTGACTGCATAGAAAGTATGGACGTCAAAAACAAGGACACGGTGGACTGTGTATTGAATATCGTGTTAGTGTGATGGTGGACATTTCCTGGTGTCTGGACTGAAGCTCCTCTCCTGCAGTGCTGTTGTATTCAACTGTAATATATTGTGTATAGACAGATTTATTTTTATATGTGTACATGTGTATAGATGTGTATCCTGTTTTATTCTGTTGGAAATTCCGAAATGGTCTGCTAAATTAAAACCCCGTAATTGCGCAGTGTGTTGTTCCTCTTTTCTCTTTTCTTGGAGCGAGTGGTGGAGGAAGGAGGAGGGAGCGCTGTAACCGGAGATAATCTGGAGTTTTTCTTTGTGGTTTTTATGGCAATGGAGAAGTAAGTGTGTGTGTGTGTGTGTGTGTGTGTGTGTGCGCGCGCGCGCACCTGGGCTTCAATCAGCTGAGAAAGGCTGGAATTTCCTGTGGGGGATGAGACACTGAAGATTGGCAACACTAACAATTCCCCGGTCCGAGTCACCCGGACTCCTGAAATTCCAGATAAAAGACACTTAGTGGAAAATCTGTTCTGCGACTTTCAGATCAGCGTCGCCATGTTTTCCCACGGTGACGACTTTTAAAGGACATTAAAAGCATAAACACGACCTACACTGGTCCTGCACTCGTTTACAGCCGCATGCTAAACTGGAGGCCATTAATCTTTAGCCACATTCGCTTTCCAGAGCAAAGACCAAAACACACGCTAACAAAACGCTGGAGTGCCAAAAACCTCGCCAGAAATGCACAATGACATTTCTACAAACATCTTGGGTTTTTATTGTTTATAGGATTAAAATCCAGCTCCAGTCTGAAGTAAAATAGCAGTAATACAGACAATTACATCATAAAACAATAAAATGTGTACAGGAAGAATAGGAATTCTACTAAAAATAATATATACTGCTAAAAAAAGTGATATAATTATGAAACGATGGCTTTATTTAATACAGAAACAGCAGCAAACTCCAAGCTAGCAAGCTGATTATCTTAGTTATGTTTAGCTAGTTAGCACAACACCTGGCATTTAGCGGCTTTTTAAAAAGAATGTGGAATATATTTTATTTTATTTTGCTAATGTGATGCAGGTGTTGTGTAAGAGTTGCACAAGACAATGTGTCTGATCTAGCACATAAGCATTACTTGTTGCTATGCTAGCATGACTAGCAGAAATGTGCACTGGACTCTGAATGACAAACATTTCATATAAGAAATATGAGTGAATGTTTAAGGTAAAACTAGGGTATGAGATATGAATATAAACCAGAGATTCATATTCTTGCACCCTCATATCTCTCTGACTTGCTTCATAGGTGCATCCCAAAGCGTGCTTCTTCTTCTTCTTCTTCTGTTTCCCTCGTTTTACCTTCTGTTTGTTTAGTCACTATGTGGTTTATGGAATTTAGCTGAGATGCTCCTCATCTTTAAAATTCTCGTCCACAATCTATACAAGAAAGTGACGGACCACTTTAATGCCTCAAAACTCAGAACAAAACCTTTTCTGATCAAGTTTAACAGTTAAACAGCTGCTGTTTGTCTTGATTTTTTGATTATCAATCAATTGTAGTGTCTATTAGTGTTTTTAAAGGTGCCTTTAAATAAAATGTAATGTATTATTATTTATTTTTCCAAAAAAACCTGAGATTTAAATATAAACCTGATCTGTAAGAGCTGAAGGTTAAAATAAGGTTAAACAGAGGCCATGTTGCCTGATGGTGTAATGTCACTCTCTCTCTCTCTCTCTCTCTCTCTCTCTCTCTCTCTCTCTCTCAGTGTGAGACTACAGTAGAGTGTAAACATAGAGTGTTAGCTGCCATTCACACTGTGCACTAATTGTTGTTGTTAACGAGTGTGACATCTGCCTCCATTAAACTTCCCTTTACAGTAAACGCAGACAGAAAGGTGACGCGTGCGGTTTCACTGATTTAAATACAGGCCTGAAAGATTGGCACGGGGCTGTACCTGCGTCTCAGACTCGAGCGTCACTCTCCTGAGAAAACTCACACATTCATGCAAATCACAGAGTCAGAACTCTCCCTCTGGAGCACACACACACACACACACACACACACACACACACACACACACACACACACACACACACACACTGCAAAAATCTCAGATGAATCAGCTCCATCCGAGAAATGACAGTCGGAAAACCCGTCTCTTTTTCGATCTCTCTCTGTTTCAAGTTTTTGTTCGGGGATTTATCACATTTCATTTATTAACCCCGAGACTGGACCTTCATCTCTATGCAAATACAGGGGGGAAAATCGGAATCATTTACATCTCAAGGAAAGAGACAGATACAGAGTGTGAAAACACTCACAAAATCCGTCTGTCAGGAACACACACACACACACACACACACACACACACACACATATACCTATATTACAGGTATACACATGCAAAAGTCAATTCTAGAACATTTAATGGTTCTGCGGTTCTTGCTCTGAAGGGAAAGTTATATGGTAATATTTTTAAATATAAGCTAATTATATTCACACACATCTGCATATAATTATTGATAAAAATGTAACGTGTTGATTTCGTTTCCGTCTTAGGGTGCCAATAATTCTGCCACTGATTGTAGTAGAAAAACTAGGAGACCCAAAACCTGTTCCAGCATGACAATGCCCCTGTGCACAAAACCAGCTCCAACAAGATCTGCTTCCCATGGTTTAGAAGATTTGGAAGATCTCCTGCTATAGAGCTCCAACCCTATTAAATTAGATGAATGTGAACACTGACTGCACCCCAGGAACCCCCTCACATTCTCACCTACATCAGTACCTGACTTTACTAACTACCTTTTAGCTGAGTGTATCTCCACAACATCTAGCGGAACATCTTCCCAGAAGAATGGAGCTCATTATAGCAGCACATAGAGACTAAATGTGGAATGAGATGTTCAAAAAGAAGCACGTAGCAATCTTAAGGTCGTGTCCACAAACATTTGGTTTTTCAGTGTATGTAAGAAAGCTGCTGGTATTTATTTATGATTATACACACAGCCAGAGAATGAGGCAGGAGGACAGAAGAGTTGTGATACGATATGAATATTGTGATTCATGTATGTCACAATACACTGTCCTGAGTATCACAATATCTATTTATTACTGTTTTATTCATATTAATGTCATA
Source organism: Silurus aristotelis (assembly GCF_946808225.1). NCBI lineage: Eukaryota > Metazoa > Chordata > Actinopteri > Siluriformes > Siluridae > Silurus > Silurus aristotelis. The sequence continues at coordinate 15,664,046 of NC_139582.1, forward strand.
TATATTTTTGGGTTACAGTAAAACTCAGATAAAGTAAAATAATCAGTCACAGTCAGACAGAGTGAGTGAGAGACACACATGCAGCTTGTTTACTGAAGTAAGAGAAACTACAGGGTTCTACTCATCATAGTGGAGAATAATGTGGCCACACACACACACACACACACACACACACACACACACACACACACACACACACACACACACACACACACACACACACACACACACACACACACACACACACACTTCAGTGAAAGAAGACCAGACAGAAGAAGCCGCTCTGTACAGAGATTACTGTAGAGCATTGAGGAAACTCACACAGGAAATTGCACGATGCTGCAGCGACCCACCAGGAAGTGACCGCTTTTAGAAAAATGGTTTCTGCATCAATTTTTAAAAACAGGTCCTGTTTTTAGACCTTCGTGAGTCTATAAAAGATATTTTCTCATCACGCAGTCAGAAGCGTTAAAGAAAGCAGGACCAACACAATGTCCAAAAAAAAGAGTTGTGTTTATTGAGGTGTTGCAGGTTAAAGCAAAATAAACAGCAAAAGGCGGGACAAGGGGCAGGACAGAAGGCGGGGCAGAGGGTGACCTGAATACTGAGGATATATAACGTAGTGCTTCTCACAAATCTAACGTCTTCGTTCTCAATCGCGCTCAGACAGGGCCACGAGATGGGTGTCGACCTCAGACTGTGACAGAATCCTGAGATGGAAACACACACACACACACCCCAACACATTACTGTATCTCTCATGTTGATACATAAATTATTCTTTACGTTTTGTTTCTTTCCTCTACACTGAGACTTTCTACCATGTGGATAGATTTAAAAACAATGTTCTCATTCAACAACAAATAAACAACTTTATAGTCTCGGGTTATCCACGGCACTCACTCCGACTCTGAAGAGAAAATGTCATGCTCCTGCATCTAAAAACTTTGTGCAGCAGTTTGGAGAAGAAGCACAGATGGCAGAAAAGGTCTATATTATATAGTGTATATTAATGACATATCCCGACTCTGAAGACCAGAAACTGTCCTCACATACTGTATAAACTAAAGTAACTCAGTTCTGATTATAAACAGACATGTTCAGGAGTGTTAGGGGGAAGAGCCGTGTCGACTCACTTGAACCTGGGTTCCTGTGTGGTGATCACGCCCACTTCCAGCTCGGACGGCTTAAAGTCGATGGACAGAACTGTGGACAGGCAGCTGATGGCCGTCTGTCAGATCGGAAATATAATTAATATTCAAAATTTTGAATAAATTCAAATAAATAAATGAATAAAAGATAATATATATTAGGAGCACAGCGGTACACAAAATTCACAGTTCGGTACGTAGCTGTTTTTAAGTCACGCTTCGGTTCAATTTCGGTGCAAAACTGCTTGTGTTTTTTTTATTAATGCAGTTTATTATTAATATTTGTGAACATACAGTTTTCATTTTTAAAACAATGTGTGTGTTTTACATTTCTCTATGATCTTAAATACGTATTTCAGCATTCTTTAATAAATGTGCTTAAGTCTGAGGAGGAGACTAAACAAACAGTTAATATGTCCATGACGGTATTTTAACTCGTTCCACAAAGGAAAAGGGATTGCAGTTGGTACACGCATGTGCTGAACCGAAAGCCCTGTACAGAAACTGTTTGGTATGAATACTTGTACCATTACACCACTAATATATATACACTCTGACTCTGCAGCACTCTGACAGATCATCAAAGCTTCATGAATGACACAATTTTACCTCTATGGTCTGCTCGAAGGTCCAGTCTAACTTCTTCTTGACCTTTTTCTCCAGGAAGCTTGTAGCTTCGGTCTGTTTGACGCCGGCTGCGGTGGCTTTAAACCCACAGTAATAACCGGCCGGGTCGCACTTATACACCTGCGGGCCGCATTCCTCATCCACCCCGACCACGATCATACCTGACACGACACACAGACCTCCCCTCAGCACACTTCATGCAACTGCTCGGGTGCAAAAGTTTGTGAATTATACATGGTGATTTGGACACATGATCCGTGGTGTGACATACAGCAGCCGAGCGGTCTCATCTCTGCGTTCTGCGTGTACACCTGAGAGATATCTGCAATCCTCTTACACAGCATGTCCACCGGGATCTCGTATCCGTACTTATACATCCAGTTAGCAGCCTCATAGCGAGCCCTTTGTACCTGTGACCTGCTGTCAGCTAACACACACACACACACACACACACACACACATTATTTTCCTAAAACAGCTTCAAACACTTATTCATTTAGAGTCCTGAAAAGTCCATTCCTGGTCTCACTAGAACACGGTATCAAATCACTCACCCGTCATGCCGGTCATTACACAGCCGATGTTCTCTGTTATTTTGAATAAGTGAGTGACAGTGGAGGCGTCCAGTAGTTTGTCCTGAAAACAGTCAGAAGAGAAACATTTTGACCCATTTAGTTCAGTGAGTCGAATCATCTGATTCGGTTCGTCGATAAGAGTCGAGTCTTTCGAACTCCTGAAGGACGTACTGATAATATTTAAATAAGAGACAAAGCAACTGTTCTTTATCTGATTTTGAGTAAAGATGTTCACTAATCTCTTATTTCACCTTCTAATGAAGTGTAACATGAGTGTGCTGTGGATTTTATGACTTATATTATACTTATATTATACGAAACCAGCAATGCATGTCGAATGTGCATCACTGTGCCCTGCTGTGTGTCGAGAGAACGTTGGATGGACAGACAGATACACAGAGGTCACTTTTCTCAAAATATCTTACAGGAACTTTTTTCTGAGTGACAATAACGGCACAGTCTTTCCCTCGCACCGCTACAGAGGTCAGTCCTCCCTGATTAATGGCCTTGAATGCATATTCTGTACAGGAAAAACAAAACAAAAAGAAATCCAGTCAAACTGCAATACAATTTCAATTAAACATTACTGCTGTATTAAACATTATATCATTATTAATCATCCGGTTCAAACGCTAATGACCCACTTATTAACAGTGACTTACTGCTGGGTTTAATTTCACATGTACAGTTCAAATATTTATACTAATCTCGAATATCACTATGTTTCATCTATTTATAGATTATAGATTATATATAGGAAATTTATCAGCAGATGGAAAATGAGCTAAGTTTAAATAAACACATCATATAAACGCTATTTAAACTTCTCTCTAAAAGGTCATTATACATATTATAGAATAAATTCCATGATACATATTAAACACACACACACACACACAGTAGATAAATGAGCTGCTTCACCATCTGTTCCTCTCTAACAAGCGACATTTCCTTCAATTCTCTCATTTAATTTAATATGACACAATATTCACTTCTGTCCCGAGCACTGGCATTAAAATTAGAATAACTTGAAACACTAGAAATAATAACTTTACACCCTGATTCTAAGATAACGCTAGTGCTGCTGTCAATGACTGAGCATTTACACACTTTCGGTTTCTCCAGCACACTGTTTACTCACCGACTTGATAAAGTCTACCCTCCGGGGAAAAGATGGTGATGTGGCGGTCAAATCCCGCACTCGAACCCCGAGACATTTTTAAGGATTTATTTGTAAACAAACCCACAAAGATTCAGTAAACACTTGAACCGGTTACTTCTTACTTTAGCAACCTATAATGCCCATCCGTTTTCCGACAAGCTCTGCCTTCACCAATACGATTGGATAATAGATGTAATAGGTGCGCGTTGGAAAAACCAATCACAGCGCAGAAAACGGCCAGGGAGGGGAAATGTACCCAATCCTGAGGAGGAGGCGGGGCTTTACCGGAATTCGGGTGGGATAAACTAACTCGCAACAGTAAACGGTGAGAAGTGTTCAAACAATCCCGGAAGTATTTCGGAAGCAGAATTTTAAGATGGCAGATTCACATCCGGTTGAATCTAGATGACTATTATTTGTTTTATGAACATATTTACTGTCAGACAATATGTTACATTAAAAGGAAAATTTAAATGTAACATTTATATTAATAATTGAGCAATCGTGTGGAAAAAATATAACCACTATATACAGTGTGTTTAAAAAGAGACACAAAAAGTCTTATATACAAATTCTAACTTATTTCAAGATTCTTTACATGACATTTAAAGATGTCTATAATTCATAATTGTGTTTATATTCCATATATTATCTTTTATCACACAGAAACCATTTGCCCTTTTTTTGTGTTTCCCAAAGACGTGCACAAAAACATTATTAACTGCACCTCATTAACAAACGCATTAACGAACACATCCATTTCTTTATAACTCTTTATTGTTTGTACACATTTCACACATCATTACAGAGACACAGCCACCTCTGTGGAACTTCATATGTGCTCCGTTCTCCTCCATTCTCATCGTAGGGCATGTGCCACGTCCTTCCACTACTCTGGACCACTGTATCATAGACTGACGTCCTCTGAAAAAACAAAGTAAACCCCTTTGATCTACTTTGACAGATATACAGTGTGTTGCCAAAAGTTTGCGGACACCTGGTCATATGTACAGTATGTGCTTTTTGAGCATCGCATTCCACATTTAGTCCCAGTTTGCTCTTATAATTCCCTCCACTCTTCTGGGAAGATGTTCTACTAGTTTTTGTTGTGTGCTTGTGGACATTTGTGTTCATCAGCCACAAGGGTATTAGTAAAGTCAGGTACTGATGTAGGTGAGGTAAGAAGACCTGGGGTGCAGTCAGCGCTCACATTCATCCCAATTGGTTTGGAGCTCTTTAGCAGGAGATCTTCTGCCTTAAACCATGGAAAGCAGATCTTTATGGAACTGGCTTTGTGCACAGGGGCATTGTCATGCTCATTGTCAGGTTTAGGATTCCAATTCCATGTGAAGAAAAAAATTATATTATACCCACCATGATGTTCGATGCAATTGTGTGCCTCCAGCTTTGTGGTAACAGTTTGGAGAAGAAGCAGATATGGCAGAAAAGGGCAGGTGTCCCAATACTTTTGTTTATATAGTGTATATGGCTTGAATTCTGTGATTGTACTCACCTGAAAGCGAATCTTTTTCCCCGGGATGAAGTTGTTGAGCACGAGCTGATGTCCTCGCTGCCACTTGAAGAAGAGACGTCGGGTGGCGCTGTCCGGGAGACACGCCTTGTGGTCCCTCATCAGATCCCGGCTCACAAAGTTACAGTGGTTCCCAGAGTGCAGTGCGGCGTAGAGCAGGAACGGGTCGTCCTCCGAGCTGAGATCGAGACAGAAAAACGTCATGAAAATACAGAGGAGTGTGGAAAACATAACGAACGCATCACTACTCACATGTTCTCGGTGAAGAAACAGTGTGCTTTCTGTTTGATCTGGTTCATGTCATGTCTGTTCCAGTTTCGAGACGGATGCTGCATGTGTTTTCTTCCCAGAACCAGGACGTTCAGTCCCTGAAGCTCCGAGACCACTGCTAACAGCTACAAGACACAATGATGGGAAGCCATATTGCCTCTGTATCCTCTCAAGCATTCACAAAGACTGAACTTCTTAACTTTATCTAGAAAAATGTTTATCACTCTGTGTGTGTAAAAACCTCAGGAGATTTGTGAAACCAGATCGTCTGGCACCAACAGCCATGTCACTTTCAAAATCACAGAAATCTCAGAGATTTGTTTACATCCTGCAGTTTTTAATAATAATAATAATAATAATAATAATAATAATAATAATAATAAGACAACCAAATGCTTTATTCATTTTCTTTATGAACCCACAACGTAATGTGATTACATTAATTATAGATTAGATTCATCTTTATTGTCATTGTGCAGAGTACAAGTACAGAGCTGATGAAATGCAGTCAGCATCTAACCAGAAGTGCCAACAGCAATTTATATAAATATATTATAGATATTTAAAAATACAAAGATACAAAGATTAGTCCAGTACAGTCCAAAAAATAATAAAATAAATCACAAATGCTCTCACCTATGCAAAAATTAAACAACACATTTTATGTCTATATTAAAAAAATGAAAAAAAAAAAAAAAAAAGCCGAAAAAAAAAAAAAAAAAAACCCCACCGAGGATAATGATGAGAAAGTTTGACTCAAAAATTGTGCCAAAATCGATCACAAATTCCAGGTAATGTGCAATAAAAATTAATCGCCTCAGCACTCAGTTACACTCTGTGATGTTAGTGACGGAAAAGGGAAGCTTTCGGGGACATTTTTACGTCTGAATGATGACGTAAAAATATGAGGTTTATTCATCATGGTGAAGATGAAGCTGACGATGAAGATGAAAATGTCAGAGGAAATTCCCCCCAGTGTGGTGACTGAGACCTGGGAAAGTGACTCATCCCCAGTGCGTACGCTGGACACGTTTCCTGCTGCATCGCATACAAGTGACGGAAATGCACCAATGAGTAAACGACCACACGCTAATAATAACCAGGCTGAGGAAAGGTCTGGAATACTGAAGAATAAGAGAATGGCGAGCCGTGCGGAGGTCCACATCCTTCTTCCTGGAGTTATGAATAGCAGCACGTTAGCGTTCTGTAATTAGCAGACGTGGAAGTGACGCTCAGACGCGGAACGCGCTGTAAATGTCTGTAAACTGCAAATCAGCACTGCTGCATTGTACATTACATTAAATATGAAAATAGTATTTATAAATTATAAATTAATGACCTTATTAGATAATTCAGCTATTTAAAGACGTTATAGTTTTATTCTACTAACATAAACACAAAAAAAAAAAAAATCTGCAAATTAAAAATTAAATTAGGTGCAGGTTTTATGTATTACTGGATTTACATACGTACATATTCACATATTATTTTTATCGATTATATTATTTCAAATTGTATTATTTTATATTAATGATCATTTTAATACATATTTATTCTGTTGCATTTTATCTGTTTATCTATTAAATATTACAATATATATATATATATATATATATATATATATATATATATATATATATATATATATATATATATATATATATATATATATTATTATATACAGTACAGACCAAAAGTTTGGACACACCTTCTCATTCAAAAAGTTTTCTTTATTTTCATGACTATGAAAATTGTAGATTCACACTGAAGGCATCAAAACTATGAATTAACACACGTGGAATTATATACATAACAAAAAAGTGTGAAACAACTGAAAATATGTCATATTGTAGGTTCTTCAAAGTAGCCACCTTTTGCTTAGATTACTGCTTTGCACACTCTTGGCATTCTCTTGATGCCTATTTTGAAGAACCTACAATATGACATATTTTCAGTTCACTTTTTTGTTATGTATATAATTCCACATGTGTTAATTCATAGTTTTGATGTCTTCAGTGTGACTCTACAATTTTCATAGTCATAAAAATAAAGACAACTCTTTGAATGAGCAGGTGTGTCCAAACTTTTGGTCGGTACTGTATAATATACACATATTTGTATATATATATATATATATATATATATATATATATATATATATATATATATATATATATATATATATATATATAAAATAATTATAGATATTATAATTATTATTAAACATATATAAATGATTATCTGCAGTATTTATTTTTTACATGCTTACACATTCATATATTTGTATTGTTAATATTTTATTTGAATATATTCCATTTGACATTTCTTGCTCATTCTGAGACAGAAAGCTGAGCATTAAAGGAGAGGAGGTTTCTAGTGCAGAATTATGACTTTCCCATCGTCATGAAGCCTGCAGTCACACACACCGACACGATTTTCTCCCTCTCTCTCACACACACACACACACACACAAACACACACACACACACACACACACACACACACACACACACACACTCAGCAGTTGTGCTATCATTTCTGTTAATTCATCATAAGGAAGTGAACTGTGTCCTGTACATGAGCTGGAAATCACCACACTCACCAGAACGACCTGTTTAACGTTCACAATTTAACCCTGTCATGTGAACAGGAAAGAATCAGCGGAACGCTGAAGATTAAACGAAAACATGAGCACACTGAGTACAGCACAGTGCTGAGGGCTGAGGCGTGGCAGCAACCAGGATACGATTCTTCACCTGCAAATGGACAGCTTGTTCCATGTACAGTTAAAGCTACACTCCGGCACACAGGCGTGAACTTCCCTCAGGGATAAATAAAATAAGCCTTTGACACCGCATGGCCCGAATGTTTGTGGACACCCTAACATACGATCGCTATGTGCTTTTTGAACATCCCATTCCACATTTAGACCCATGTGCTGACATAATAAGTCCCACTCTTCTGAGAAGATGTTCCACTAGAATGTTGTGGAGATTCAGTCAGCTACAAGGGTGTTAGTAAAGTCAGCTAGTGATGTATGTGAGAAGGTGAGGAGGCCTGATGTGCAGTCAGTGTTCACATTCATCCATAACACTATTCTGTTCAATAGTGTTGGAGCTCTACAGCAGGAGATCTTCCACATCTTTTACACCATGTAAAGCAGATCTTCATGGAGATGGCTTTGTGCACATTGTCGTGCTGGAACAGGTTTGGAATTCCAATTCCATGTGAAGGCAAAAATGGCCCAAAGACTTCCGATAAAATTGCCTGCTTTATATCAATGCGCTGTTGCCTGAGTTTATTCTTTTCAAAGCAACAGCTCATTTTATATCAAGGTTTTAATGATCTGCTCTTTCGCACACTTTTTAGCTGAGTAGTTGAATTGTTTTACTCTAGAACACCCCCTGCTGGAGCAACACATCTTCATTTAATTAAGCTTTCACTTCATTTGCAGTCCAGAGGAAATGAATTTAAGACTGTGTATTTATTCAGTGTCCGGCGATTAGTGCTTTTCTCACCCCTGGGTTAGTGTTTGACCTCTTGATTTTAAAAGGCTGTAGATGAAGCGGACGGAGCCGGGGAGAAAACAACAACTGAAAATAACCTAGGAGTCAAAGCCAAAAGACGTTTTGAGAAACGAAAACTGGAACAGGGTCAGACGCAGCGCTGCAGCGGCGAAAAAGGAGCGGCATTAATCAGAAGGCTTTTCCCTTTTCTTAGCGATGAGTAATCGCAGGTTTTCTGAATTATTAATCTCACAGACTGAAGAGCAGCAGATTTATCAACTCAATTAACCCGCAGTTGCATTTCGGACCGCAGCTTCTCATAACACACGCGAGCACACACACACACACACACACACACACACTGCATTCAGAAACTATTCAGACCCCTTTCACTTTTTTAATGTCGTTATGTTGCGGTCTGATACTGTAATCATTCAGATTGTTTTTCTCATAATCTACACTCAGTTCCACATAAAGACAAAGTGAAAACAGCTGTCAGCTGAACGCCAGTGACCAATATACTATCATTCCTGCAATTTTTAAATGAAAGGATTAAACAGATGAAAGGATTAATCAGATGAAAGGGTTAATCAGATGAAAGGGTTAATCAAATGAACGGGTTAATGCGATAGATGAAAGAGGTAATCAGATGAAAGGGTTAAAAAGGGTTCACGTCTCTCAGTATTTTGTGCATCACAGTCAGAGAAGTTCAATTAACACACACTTAACACTTAACACACACTTAACACTTACCGTCTCTGATTTCACACACTTGGGTGTGATGTTCGCCACATTTAGGCCGTCAATAATGACATCAAACGCAGGCTTTTTCTTCACAAAACTCTTAAAACTTTCCAGCTCCTGTAAATAAAAAAGTGGCACATTTTGATATTTTTGTTTCAAAGTAAAAGAATCTGCAGAAGAGCAGAAGATGTGATTATGATCTGAACTGATCTGAATAAAATATTACAGCACTACACTCGGCCTGTGATTGGTCAGAAGGTGTTGATTACTTCTCGAGAACGGCAGCACTAACAGTTGTGCAGGTTTACATACATGCACCTGCTTAAATATGTTTAGTTTCTATAGCAACAGCTCTTTCAGCATAATGTTTATGGAAGGAGTCTTCAGTGCCAGGCTTTGTAAGTAGAACACTCTGGGACATGCTGTACTGTGTGTTGTACTGTGTGCTGTGTTTGTTTAATACAGTACACAGCACACACACACACCAACGTTAACACACCACCAAACACACACACACACCACCGTGGAATGCACTGTGGCATGAGAAGGTTGATGTGAGGAACAAAGGTGTGTGCTGTAGAGGTGAAGCTGTGAGGTGAGGGTGGAGTGTTTGGCTTGGTTCCAGGTGGAATTTCTAATTCTGAGTGTGTGTGTGTGTTTGTGTTTTACATCTTAATGTTGGCCAGACGCCACTGACCCATTTAACCCAAAACAAAAGAAGAAAAAGCCAGAAGGAAGTCAGTGAATTCCATTACTTACAAGACAGATGAGATTCTGCTGATCATTCTGTGTGATAGCAGATGTGTGTATTTGTGTGTGCAGACAAACATCTGTGTGTGTTGAAATTTGTAAAGTAAGGAGAGACAGACGGGGGTCTCACTGCTGCCGAAGAGACAGACGGGTGTCTTACTGCTGCCGAAGAGACAGACGGGTGTCTCACTGCTGCCGAAGAGACAGACGAGTGTCCCACTGCTGCCGAAGAGACAGACGGGTGTCTCACTGCTGCCGAAGAGACAGACGGGTGTCTCACTGTCACATCTCACATGTCAAGTGTTATAAATAACTTATAACACATTAATTACCAGCACCACTGTACTGTATACATGTCTCTCGCTCTCTCTAAACACATCTCTTTGCAGGTCTGTACACGTCTCTCTCTCTACACACACCTCACCTGTCTGTTTTAACACATCTGCCTCTACATGTCTGAATCCCCGACCTTCTGATCAGTGACCAACCGCTGCGCTCCCACCTCACCTTTCTACATGTTTTTGTGGATACTGCAGCATTGTTAATGTACTGGTTGCTTTTGTGTGTGTGTGTGTGTGTGTGTGTGTGTGTGTGTGTGTGAAGAAAAAAATGAAGAAAAAACACAAACACTGTGCACACACACACACACACACACACACACACACACACACACACACACACACACACACACACACACACAAACACACACAGATCTGTCAGTGGAGATTTAAAGATGAATTTCTAGAAGTTTTTAATACCAAACCACAGAAAGAATGTTAGGGAAAACCCACAAGTCCACTTAGGAGTGTATGTATATATGTGTGTGTGTGTGTGTGTGTGTGTGTGTGTGTGTGTGTGTGTGTGTGTGCGTATGTGTGTGTGCGTGTGCACAATGTTTGCGTTTTTTCTTAATTTTTTTAATGCATGCACTATGAGCACATTTAATAGAGTTTTATAAATAGATTTCTTTTTCTTGATGACAACACAATTATTAATAGAAGAACGGCTTTGAGTGTGTGTGTGTGTGTGTGTGTGTGTGTGTGTGTGTGTGTGTGTGTGTGTGTGTGTGCGTGTGCGTGCGTGTAAGCGAGAGAGAGAGATGGTCAGGTCTGACTGGTTTACGTGGCTGTTAATAAGCTGTTTTGCTCCTCCAGTGTTTCAGGGTTGAGTGTTTTGAGGATCTGCATTGGCATCTTTACAACATGGAACCTGTAAACTTCGAAATGAACACATTCACATCTACAAACACAATCTCTCTCTCTCTCTCTCTCTCTCTCTCTCTCTCTCTCTCTCTCGCTCTCTCTCTCGCTCTGTGGAGCTACACGTGTTCGTCAGATAGCCATGATCTCGTCCTTTACTGCTCTCTAGACCTGCCTGTACACTGATGGAGTTCTCTGCACTTGGAGACCACTCTGTGCTGATCAGGATGTTTTCCACATGAACAGCATGAAGATACACAAGGTTCCTGTGGGGGTTAAACTCAGGAACCACGAAGGTGGATTTGGACTGATTAAAATAAATAGAATGGTTTAGGGCTCCATCAGAAAAGGTGAAAACCTCAGTAATAATAAAGCTATAATGAAAAGATCTTTAGTTACACACAGATGAGGATGAAGTTCCCTTTTTGAGTTTCTCTCAAGGTTCCTTCTTTACAAAGTCTCAGGGAGTTTGTTCTTCACCACTGTCGCCTCTGACTCGCTCATCAGGGATAAAGTAAAGGACTAATTTCTGAAATTTATTTTTGTAAATCATTTATTTCTGTTAAGGTAACCCAGCCATTAGGGGGGGCACAAGCCAGTGCACTCTTAGTGCCGGTCCCAAGCCCGGGTAAATGGGGAGGGTTGCGTTAGGAAGGGCATCCAGCGTAAAACATGTGCCAAATCAAATATGCAGATCACAAATGAGAATTTCATACCAGATCGGTCGAGGCCCGGGTTAACAACGACCGCCACAGGTATCGTTAGTTGACAGGGTACCGGTGGAAATTGGGCTACTGTTGGCCGAAGGAGGAGAAGGAAAGGAGGAAGGCGTCTACAGAGACGGCAGGAAAAGGAGCAGTGTAGGAGAGTAGAGGTTCCGGTTGGTACTTTAAATGTTGGTACTATGACGGGTAAAGGGAGAGATATAGCTGATATGATGGAGAGGAGAAAGGTAGATATGCTGTGTGTTCAGGAGACCAAGTGGAAAGGGAGTAAGGCCAGGAACATTGGAGGTGGGTTAACACTGTTTTATCATGGTGTGGATGGGAAGAGAAATGGTGTAGGGGTGATTCTGAAGGAAGAGTACAGTAAGAGTTTAGTGGAGGTGAAGAGAGTTTCTGATAGGGTGATGATCGTGAAGGTGGAAGTTGAAGGGATGATGATAAATGTCATCAGTGCCTATGCTCCACAAGTTGGCTGTGAGATGGAGGAAAAGGAAAGATTCTGGAGTGAATTAGATGAAGTGGTAGATGGTGTACCTAGGAAAGAACGATTGGTGATTGGGGCAGACTTTAATGGGCATGTAGGTGAAGGGAACAGAGGTAATGAGGAGGTGATGAGTAGGTATGGTTTTAAGGAGAGGAATGTGGAAGGGCAGATGGTAGTAGATTTTGCTAAAAGGATGGAAATGGCAGTGGTGAACACGTATTTTAAGAAGAAGGAGGATCGTAGGGTGACGTATAAGAGTGGAGGAAGGTGCACACAGGTGGATTATGTTCTGTGTAGGAGATGCAACCTGAAGGAGATTGGAGACTGTAAGGTGTTGGCGTGGGACAGTGTAGCTAGACAGCATCGGATGGTGGTCTGTAGGATGGTTTTGGAGGCGAAGAAGAAGAGGAGGAAAGTAAGGTTTGAAAGAAGAATAAGATGGTGGAAACTGAAGGAGGAAGAGTGTAGTGTGAGGTTCAGGGAAGAGGTCAGACAGGGGCTTGGTGGTGGTGAAGAGGTGCTGGATGATTGGGCAACTACTGCAGGAGTGATGAGGGAGGCAGCTAGAAAAGTACTTGGTGTGACATCTGGAAATAGAAAGCAAGACAAGGAGACGTGGTGGTGGAATGAGGAAGTGCAGGAGAGCATTAGGGGAAAGAGGTTGGCAAAACAGAAGTGGGATGCGGCAGCAGGTAAAAAAGGGATGTGGCGAAAGCCAAGGAAAAGGCATATGAGGAGCTGTATGAGAGGTTGGACACTAAGGAAGGAGAAAAGGATTTATACCGATTGGCCAGGCAGAGGGACCGAGCTGGGAAGGATGTACTGCAAGTTAGAGCAATAAAGGATGGAGAGGGAAATGTGTTGACTAGTGAGGAGAGTGTGTTGAGAAGATGGAGGGAGTATTTTGAGCAGCTGATGAATGAGGAAAATCAGAGAGAGAGAAGGTTGGAGGATGTGGAGTTGGTGAAGCAGAATGTAGATTTGATTAGTAAGGAGGAAGTGAGAGCAGCGATTAAGAGGATGAAGAATGGAAAGTCGGTTGGACCTGAGCCCTTTCCTGTTTGCAGTGGTGATGGACAGGTTGACGGACGAGGTCAGACAGGAGTCTCCCTGGACTATGATGTTTGCAGATGATATTGCGATTTGTGGTGAGAGTAGAGAGCAGGTTGAGAAGAGCCTGGAGAGGTGGAGATATGTGCTGGAGAGAAGGGGAATGAAAGTCAGTAGGAGTAAGAGTTCAGGTACCTGGGGTCAACAGTGCAAAGTAATGGAGAGTGTGTTAGAGAAGTAAAGAAAAGAGTGCAGGCAGGGTGGAGTGGGTGGAGAAGAGTGACAGGAGTGATTTGTGATAGTAGGGTATCTGCAAGAATGAAAGGGAAAGTTTATAGGACTGTGGTGAGACCTGCGATGTTGTATGGTTTAGAGACAGTGGCATTGAGTAAAAGACAGGAGGTGGAGCTGGAGGTAGCAGAGCTGAAGATGTTGAGGTTTTCGTTGGGAGTGACGACGATGGACAAGATTAGAAATGAGTTTATTAGAGGGACAGCACATGTAGGATGTTTTGGTGACAAGGTGAGGGAGGCGAGATTGAGATAGTTTGGACATGTGCAGAAAAGGGCCATGAATTATATTGGTAGAAAAATGCTGAAGATGGAGCCACCAGGTAGGAGGAAAAGAGGAAGGCCAAGGAGGAGGTTCATGGATGTGGTGAGGGAAGACATGCAGGTAGTTGGTGTGAAAGAGGCAGATGTAGAGGACAGGGTGGTATGGAGACGGATGATCCGCTGTGGCGCCCCCTAATGGGAGCAGCCGAAAGAAGAAGAAAAAGATTTATTTCTGTTAAGGTGCTTTGGGAAAATGTTTAATATAATTATATAAATGCGGTATAATTTACTTTGATATTATTATTATTTTATAAGCACTCAAAATCTTTAATAAATAATAATTTTTTTCAATAATTTGTTCTCATGTCTAATACACTGCATAATATTTTGTTAAAACAGAACTTTTGTGTGTGTGTGTGTTTTTTCTTCATTTTTCTAATGCATGCACTATGAGCTGCTCTTAGTCACATTTAATAGAGTCCTATAAATAGATTTCTATTTCTTGATGACAAAATTATTAATAGAAGAACAGCTTTGTGTGTGTGTGTGTGTGTGTGTGTGTGTGTGTGTGTGTGTGTGTGTGTGTGTGTGTGTGTGTGTGTGTATACTACGGTGACATTTAAAATTTGATATGTAAATAAAGCTATAATTACACGCATGGCACATTCTTATCCTTTGTGAGAACACCGAGATGAAATGTGTGAAATGCAGTGTGTGTGTGTGTGTGTGTGTTTGTGTGCTTTTTGCTGCAAAGGTCAGGTTTGTTTTCATGGCGTTGTCAAAGCTCAATGAGAACAGAAAGTGCGGGGATTCCCACTCTGGGTCACGTGCACGTGTGTGTGTGTGTGAGCGAGACTCCGCCCTGCAGCGGGTGTGGCACGCTACATAACCATTAACCCACATACACACACACTACAATAAATCTCACTTGTTACTTTTGTTCCTTTACAACTTAAAGTTGTGTCACACCGTAGGGTTTGATAGGATCTAGAAGAGGGTCTGAGGTTCTAGAATCTGTAAAGAACCATTGATGAGGTTCTTCAATAAGGATTCTGGGTTCTAATGAGAAAACACTTGCAGAGTTCTGCACAACACAAAACCTTAAAAAAAAATATTTGCTGACAAGATGCTTGTGTGTGTGTGTGTGTGTGTGTGTGTGTGTGTGTGTGTGTCATGGTATTTGCTTTTCTAGAGAACAGCTTTTGATGCGAGTCTGTGTTTTTCTTGGCGCTGAGTAAAAATAGGACGTGCACTCATTTTGTCAGAAGACACTTCCAATCCTGACTCATGATCATTTCTAAGTATTTGACCATCAAAGTGTAACTCCACCGCAGGACATGTTAATCCACACGCTCTGCCTTTTATCAGAAGCTTGTGAGTTCAAATCCCACCACTGCTGGGCCCTCAAGCAAGGCCCTTACACCCCCACCTGCTCAGGTGTATGAACGATATAAAATTCACTCGGGATAAGAGAATCTGCCAAAATACCATAAATGTTTTATTTCATACAATTTATGATCAGATTTTTAATTCATCCATAAAAGTATTCCAAAAAAGACATAATATTAACTGTTTTAAAACACTGTTTTAAACGCATCTGGTATTCACAGCTTTGTCCCGCAGGCATGGTCATTTCTTTCATGAATTCACTACACGAACATTTGAAAAAATTTTTTAATTGTTCTATTCAAATAAATATAAATTATAATAACGAATAGCACACAATTGTATCGGTCGTCTTTGGATGCAGGAGCATGAAATTGTGCCTTCACTTGAACTAGGAGACTCAAATCCTGTTCCAGCATGACAATATGCACAAAGCCAGCTCCATTAAGATCTGCTTTCCATGGTTTAGAAGATGTGGAGGATCTCCTGCTATAGAGATCCAACATTATTGAACAGGATAATTGTGAACACTGACTGCACCCCAGGAACCTCCTCACCTTAGTACAGTACATGACTACACTAACACCCTCGTAGCTGGAGGAATCTCCACAACATCTACTGGACCATCTTCCCAGAAGAGTGTAGTTCATTATAACAGCAAGTGGAGAATAAATGTGGACTTAGGCATCCACAAACTTTTGTCCATATAGTGTGTGAGTGTGTGTGTGTGTGTGTGTGTGTGTGTAGACACGAACACACACATTTATAAACGTATATAGGAATAGAGAGCCATCAGGAAGTAACAGTGTGGTCAGGGTATTACAGTAAATCTGTCTGTTCTTCCTGAACACGTCCTGCAGCGTGAGTCACTTTTACAGAGCTGACGCTCGCATGAGGAACAGTGACCTCGTCTAATGTCACCATTGTGCCGCCTGAACAATCGCTCTGGAATTAACGACTGTTATTCATTATTATAATGAACCACAAAATGCTTGAGGGTCGACATCAAAAACACTGCAGTGTTACTGAAAATGGAAATGAACTTCTGGCAGGCGATGAGTAACACAATTAACTTTCCGTTTTCAGTAAATAAAGCAGGTCAAAGCCGATTCTGGTGCTCAGGTGGTTCAGGAAGCAGCAGACGATGTGGTAGAGGAGCGTTACAGTGAGCACACATGGAGTCGTCGCAAGATTACAAAGAAATGAAAGAATTCATTATCCTGAACAACTTTCATAAAACTGAAAAGGTTGAGAAGCTTGCTCAAAGAACCTCCAACGGCAGCTTGATGGTGCTGGGATTTAAACTCCTGACCTTCCAAACCAAATTCCCATGCTTTAACAACTTCCTATCCTCCCTGCATACATGACTTATACAAGTATAACTTGCTTTTTGGTATCAAAAAGACTAACAGTGTAACCAGTGCTGTTCGGACCCACGTGCGTTCCCACGTCTGCCATTTCATCCCGACAGCACGTTAGAGCGAAGAGCAAATGTGAAATTGTGCGTGAAACTGGCCACATCTGCCACGGAGACGTTTGACATGACGCGAGTCATCGCAGGAGAACATCACTGGAAGACGACAAGAGATCAGGAAGACCTTCAACGAGCTCAAACTGAAAATGGCGAAACCATTCGACAACTCGTGCAGGAGGATCGTCGGAAAACAATCCACACAATCTCACTTGATGTTCCAGCACAAGCGGAGATCCAGCATGATTCGCAGAAGGTGTTAGAAGACTTCCAGGACATGTTCAGAAGAACACGGGGAGCGCTGTATTGCTGTGCAGGGGGACTATTTTGAAGGTGAAAAAAACGCAGAAAATGAACTTTTTGATACCAAATCGTTGCGGCCGGTCTGTTGTGTTTCCACGGCAACAGCTCATTCATCCGGGACGTGCACAGCAC
Organism: Silurus aristotelis; assembly: GCF_946808225.1. Classification (NCBI taxonomy): domain Eukaryota; kingdom Metazoa; phylum Chordata; class Actinopteri; order Siluriformes; family Siluridae; genus Silurus; species Silurus aristotelis. The sequence goes on from NC_139582.1 coordinate 15,681,666, forward strand.
GTGCTCCATTACAGAATAAAATAGTATGTAGACAGTGATGCTTTACGAGGTTTACACATCTGGAAGGAGTCTCCAGAGTCCTTTGATGCTTCACAACATTAAATGCAACTATAATCAAGTAGATTTTTTATTAATTGAATTATAATTTTATAATTATAGTCTCGTTTGAGACTTCACCGTATCTTCTCCATGGACGAGCAGGAAACGAAACATTCTACAGAAGTGTTGATCCATTTGCATCCGAAAGGGAGATGAACGGACAAACTGAAACAATCACTGAATTTGCATTGGCGCTATTTCTAGCCAACTTTGCATACTTTATTCTCCTGAACATCGTTCACCTTCGACCTGGACGTCATATTAGTGAGAAGGGATGAAAATTATGCTTTGAAAAAACCTCAAAACTTCATAAACATTCCTCCAGGAAGATGATGATGTGCGAATCCAAAGCCAATTTCAGAGAAAGATGCACGAGATCGGTATATATTCCGTAGATTGTTAGATGTACCTCCCGCACCACCCACATCACATTCAACATCGAAAAATCTGACGTTTGCTGCTTATTACTGCGTTATAAACGTGTGCTTTAAATAAAGTGTGAGATCTGTAGGAGGGGTGTAGAGTGCTGGGGTGGTTTCACTTCAGCAGTGGGGGGCCACACACACACACACACACACACACACACACACACAGGGACTTTCCATGGTCACTCATGTGAGAGGCCTTTGAGGGCTGAAATGTGAAACCCCTTTGTGCCGCAATGAGCCTCAGCCATAACACCCACAAACTAGTGTCTCACCACACACACACACACACACACACACACACACACACACACACACACACACACAGACACAGACACACACACTTAAAAAATTTTACTCTTTAAAAAAGATTTTTTTTTTTTTTAAGGGCTGCATTTATTCAGCTTTTTACGTCAAGTGACTTTAAAACTGTTGCATGTGCAAAACTTTTTTATCTGTAGTATATAAATATCTGAGTTGCGTCTGTATATTTGCAGTGAGTTTGCAGCGAACATTGGTATCATATGCAGAATGTGTAGGATAAACTTGGTGTGTGTGTTAAACACGGCGTAACATCATCGCAGGGCCGATTATAAATAAACGGCAAAATGTAAATAAGCATCGTGTTTCTGCCACAGAGGGAATTTCAGAGGAGACGCGTGACAGCCTGCGAGTGTGTTGACTCTCTCCTAATACTGAATGGTGTGTATGCAGGCTAGACTGACACACACACACACACACACACACACAGTGGAAAGCCCCTAACTCACATCTAAATGTAGCAGTAGGCAGTAAGTCTGCAGGCCTGCACTCTATTTACATCTGCAAACTGAGCGTCTGAGGGAAAAACAGCATACACTGAAATCGATTTGGAATTATATGCATGCAGTTTTATTTCTAAATATATATTTAATACCTTTTAATACCTCCTAACATGCTGACCTGGTGTCAATCTGCTTTTATTCCATGCACAGCTCTGTTATCACATGTGGCACAGTAAAGATGAAAACGTCACTCTCCAATTTGGTCTCGGCTTTGATGGGTGTCGTCACTTTAGGAGTCTGACACACACTGTAAATGGAGTGATGGGATTGCCTTTTCTGAGACTGACACACACACACTGCTCACGTGTCCAAAATAAGGACAAAGACAGCTGTCCTAATACTCGTCTAACATGGGACATACTGCCTACCCAAACAGCTGGATTACACAAAGCAGCTGCTGGGAATAAATCTCTTGATGAATCGTGTGAGTATTTTCATGTGCAGTGTTTAAATCCTCATCTGTACAATAAGGATTTTTGTAATCATGTTTTTAGTTCCTGCTCTATTTTCAGAGCAGTTAGTGGGTGAGCAGCTACATGAAGAAGTGTGAAGCGGTGATATCAACACACACAAATATGACGTCGCTGCCATCTGGTGGTCACTGATGGTAAAACAAATGTAAAGCTGTGGACTGCGATTATGAATATTGTGTCCCCGAGCAGTTTCCAAACACTAAACTCATTAACTTTTCCTGTTCCGTTTCCTTAGTGTCATCTTAAAACAAAGAAATCTATTCTATTAGCTCAACTCAGCAAATGAGGATTCACATTTATATTAAATTATATTCAAAGCTGTGCGGCCAAAACCAAAATTAAAATTCCTACTGTTCCTACACTGTCTCATACCGTTACTATACCATTCCCATACGGACCCAATTCTGTCCCTATACCGTTCTATACTCTTACTACACTTCCCCCATACTGTTTATTTACTCTTCATATACTGTAAATAAACATATACTGTTTATTTACTCTCCATATGCTGTTTATTTACTCTTCATATACTGTTTATTTACTTTTTAGATACTGTTTATTTACTCTTCATATACTGTTTATTTACTCTTCATATACTGTTTATTTACTCTTTATATACTGTTTATTTACTCTTTATATACTGTTTATTTACTCTTTATATACTGTTTATTTACTCTTTATATACTGTTTATTTACTCCTTATATACTGTTTATTTACTCTTTATATACTGTTTATTTACTCTTTATATACTGTTTATTTACTCTTTATATACTGTTTATTTAATCTTTATATACTGTTTATTTACTCCTTATATACTGTTTATTTACTCTTTATATACTGTTTATTTACTCTTTATATACTGTTTATTTACTCTCCCCACTGCTGATCTTGTATCTCTGATACACGTGTGTGAGTTTTCTAAGATTGGTGACAGTAATGTGTAATTCCTGAAGGGGGCGTATGTGCAGATGTGTTAAGGAAAATTAAAAACAAACCTCCGGTGTGGTCTTATTGAAGACATCCTGGCCCTCGATCACATCCTCCATCACTCTGTGTTTTAGCTGAATGTATTCATCGTCCGTCAGCTGGATGGACTCCAGTTGTGTACCACAGCTCCGACACACTCCCCTATCCAACAAAGCAAACGCATCCATATCACGTGTACAGCTTTTCAGATCTATAACAGAATCTTTAAAAGAACTGTATATTACTCCAGATTTACTAAAATAATCTGCTTTTTCTTTAATAATCCCACACGTGCACAGAATCACATCAGAACTGTAGGAAAGTAAAATGAATGAATTTATCTACACACCGTGGATCCACGGAAGTAAAGGTTCCTCTCCAATTCTCATCTGGTAAACTGTAAAAGGATTTAAAAAAAAAACACAAACAACTTCAGAGCTCTGCTTAGACATAGTGCTGTAAAAGAGAACTCATTAATACAAACAGCAACAATAAAAAAGTGTGAGGATGATAAGAATAATTTACATCTATTTTAATATTTATTTTCATCTCCAGAGAAGATGTCCCCTAAAATGCTGACTTCTTGTTAGACAATCTCTATGACAAAGGGCGTGGCTTGTTTGATTGACATCCCGGCAAACAAAACATTCGCGTGTGAAGGAAAACAAATTCAGAATCACCTTCATCAAAGGTATCACATCTGAATATACACTGTGTATAAGTGTTTATATTCCATACTGTAAATGTATATATCACTTATTCTCTACATCTATTGTGCTTTACACACATCCTGCATTAATAACACACACACATATATATATATATATATATATATATATATATATATATATATATATATATATATATATATATATATATATATTTATTTATTTATTTTCTTAGTCTACTTTCTCACCTGTTTCTGCACATTTCTACACTGCCCAGAGCCTTTCTATTTATCTGTAATACTTATTTACACTTATATAATAAATTCTGTACATATAAATTGGAGTCACTGCTGCGATGAGAGGATTCTGTTCCACCCCTTTTGTGATGCATTTGTTTACCTTTCAAACCACGCTTTAATGCTCCTGCTCAGCTTCTCCTCAGGGTAAATCTGGTTTTCTCTCATGTAGTTCAGGATGGCCAGGAGTTGGTCTGTGTGTGCACGCTGACTCACACCACTCTCAAACAAACACCGCCATGTTTCCTGATTGGGTGTCAGTCCCTGATCCATCAGTTCACCATACAGACTCCAAGCGGTCTCCCTGTCTCCATGAAGAACAGCTCCAGTAACAGCATCCCCATAATTCCTGGATGATGGAGTGATAACCTTCTTCAAGTCTTTCAGGATGATCAGGGCTTCCCTCCAGCGCTCGGTCTGACTCAGGCCTTTCACAAACAAACTGTATGCTCCAGTGTCCAGAGTCTTATAGCAGCTCTTCATGATGTCGTAAACATCTGAAACCTCTGAATGATGGCCACCGGAAACACAAAGTGCCAGATACTTGAGCAGGAGCTCATACGACAAGGTTTTGTTTTCAGCAGCTACGTAGTTGAGAAGAGATTTAGCGATGCTGATGTCAGTGTCAGCAGACAGCATTCCTTCTATCATCCTCAACTCGAATCGCTCCGGCCTGGAAATCCTGCTTTTTAGATCTCTCCATTCTGAAGTGCTCAGAACACGATCAGGAATCTCAGCTATCAAAGCTGTGCGGACTTTCTGTGATCCAGTGTTGACCTGATCCTGACCTGATCCTGATCTCTTCTGTAAAATCTCAGCAGTTCTTCTGGCATTGCCGGCTGCAAACACTGACTTTGGGAAAGACGTTCTCTCCGTGTGTTTGGTTCCATGATGCTCTGATGGTCTTCTCTCTCCTTTGGTGCAGTAAGGGTGATTATTAAGCAGGATATGCTGGTGATAAGGAGGCCGCCTAAGTAGGGGGCACAGGTGCTTGAGACAAGTCCTTGAATTTATTATTATAAAGGATCCCATTGCAAACTGTAGGTTTCTGGATGCTTTTACAAAGTTGTGGAAACACTAATACATTCTGAGATTTTTATGATTAATGGATTTAAGACCTTGTTAATGACCTTTTGTTCATCATGTGTTTATAACAAACCAGGTGTCACTGAAAGCACCTCACATTTACACTCATTACAAATAAACCGCTAACACACACAAAATGAGATAAAAATGATTAATCAGACCATATCGGGGATTCTTCTGCGTCTCTTATTTCTGTTAAAACAGAGTTCAACAGCATTTAAACATATATTAAATAAAAATATAAAATAAACCTGAAAACACTCCAAAACTCCTCATGTGGGTACCATCAGCAATGAAGCGACCGGGGTGACGTCACCGGCATCGCGCCGCGTACTGATACGTCATTATTACGCGACCAAGGCGGAAACGTAAACAACAGCCGGTTAAACCTTCAAGACGGGAAAGTAAACGTTAGGTTTATTATGGAAAACTCGAAAGATCCAAATTTGACCAGCGGCAAAAGTGAACACTGGAAAGATATTCTGAAAAGGAGACTTGCATCGACCAAACGTGGTGTGATATTTATTATACTTCTTTAATACGATGGTTTGCGAGTCATTCATAATTATAATTGAACCTTTGCAACGACAATTGCATACTTTTGCTGGAGAAATGTCCGTAAATGTTCAAAATGGACAAAACACACTTTATAAACTCTCCACAAAAAGAATCTCTTCCGACCATGTATCTCTTTGTTTTACAGACCTCATGAGTGAAGAAGAGAAGAAAGCTGAGGAGATTGAGCTCTTCACTAAATATTACAGTGAATGGAAGGGAGGAGGGAATACAGATGGGAGCTTTAAACACATCCCACGCTTCTACTACAGAGTCAGTGTACTTTTCTTCCTGCATGCCTGGAGTTTCATATCATTCTAATGAGCATCTTGGACCTCTGGGGAAAGAGAGCAATCTTGTTCTTATTCTATAAGAACAAGATTGTCTCTGACCTTCAGTTCTTTGCTTTACCCAGTTTATTACTATTATATCTTGTTTAATTTTTTTAATTCTTAGATGGATATTACTTTTATTCCGATTCTTTTTTATAATTTCTGTTGCTTTTTTTCTCAATATTATTTTCTTGACTGTCTGTGGTCGATGCACATTAATTGTCAGTGTTTGTGGACAGCTTCCTGCAGAGGATGAAGTGCTGCTGCAGAAACTGCGAGAGGAGTCAAGAGCCGTGTTTCTGCAGAGGAAAAGCAGAGAGCTTCTCGACAACGAAGAGTTACAGGTGAGGAAGTGTCCTGTTCCTCTTTTCTCCTATTGCATTCTTTTGTCTCAATATGACTACCCAGGATAAATACAGATTAAATAAATCAGTGAATTTCAGAGTAGAGAAAATCTATATAATCTATATAGTGAAAAGAAATATATTACAATCAGGCTGATGCACGAATTCTATATGCTGTTTAAAAAGATGCAAATTAAAATGTAAAATAATCTAATGTTAAATGTAATATTTAGCATTTATGCCTTTTTTCCCTCTACAGAACCTCTGGTTTCTTCTCGATAAACATCAAGTGCCTCCTACGAGCGGCGACGAAGCCATGATCAGCTACGAGAGCTTCCTGAAGGTCGGAGAGAATGCAGGAGAAAAGTGCAAGTATGTGTAAAGGTGGACGTGAGCTGTGAGATACGAAGTGTTTGATGTTAATAATAAAACTCCTTGTTTCTCGTCCTCAGACTCTTCTTTACTGCCAGAGTGTACGCCAAGTTGCTGCATAACGACCCATACGGACGCATCTCCATTATGCAGTTCTTTAATTATGTGATGAGAAAAGGTGAGTGTGTGTGTGTGTGTGTGTGTGTGTGTGTGTGTGTGTGTGAGAGTCACACACATGAACATTTTAAGGCTGAGTATAATATGTATAGAGTGTAATATGTGTCCTCTCTTCTCTCTTCTCTCCTGTGCTGTTTTGGGGTCAGTGTGGCTTCACCAGACGAGGATCGGTCTGAGTCTGTATGATGTCGCGGGACAGGGCTTTCTCCGCGAGTCTGTGAGTATCCTCAGAAACACAAATCTCTCCGGATAAACTCTTTATGCTTGTAAAACTTTACAGTAAACCTGACTCCATCTGGAAACATCTAGGCTTTGTGAGAGCAGCGGGATGTGATGGTGTGATCTTCACAACACACTGAATTCTCTGAGACTTTTGAGTCTTTCAGCTCCATCACTACTCACACTAACACCTCAGGGGTTTTCTGTCTGCTCAGACCAGAGCTTTACATTTAAATATAATATTCCTATTAGAGGAAAAGAACAATAGATTATAAATTAGTTTGTGGAGAAGTAAAAAGTAAAACGACTATCTACTGACGCGTGCTTGTGCGGTTTGTGAACACAGCAGAACAACGTCTCCTGTTATTATTGTTCCCTTTTTTGTCTTTAGGATTTGGAGAACTACATCCTGGAGCTCATCCCGACTCTGCCTCAGTTGGACGGTTTGGAGAAATCCTTCTATTCTTTTTACGTCTGTACGGCTGTGCGCAAGTTCTTCTTCTTCCTTGACCCTCTGCGCACGGGTTCGTTACTGTACTTTATCCACTCTCTCATTCACACTGTACAAATACACACACTGTACAGATTCAGGACACGATTCAGGGCATTTCTACATAAAAGTGTAAACTGATGTGGGGGGGTCAAGGAAAGATATACTACAGAGAATATAAAGAATATATAGAATTAAACGTGACTTATACAACCAAATAGCTGAATGTGTTTCTAAATCTTTTTAGGTAAAATAAAAATTCAGGACATCCTGGCTTGCAGTTTTCTGGACGATCTGCTTGAGGTAATGAAGATTTATTCATGAACACTGAAGCTGCGTGTTTTAAGACTCTGATGAATTTGATTATAATGTAAATGTATTTATCTGAAGCTCAGAGATGAAGAGCTGTCCAAGGAGAGTCAGGAGTCCAACTGGTTCTCCGCTCCATCTGCACTCCGCGTTTATGGTAAAAATAGAAAGAACAAAGCTCTGATTAGTATTTGTTTTAAAGATTGTTTTAAATTGTGTGTGTGTGTGTGTGTGTGTGTGTGTGTGTGTAGGTCAGTACCTGAACCTAGATAAAGATCATAATGGGATGCTGAGTAAAGAGGAATTGTCTCGCTATGGCACAGGAACCTTAACCAGTGTTTTCTTGGATCGTGTATATCAGGAGTGTCTGACCTACGATGGGGAAATGGTACGCGCGCACACACACACACACAGACACACACACAATTCTTGGTGTGTTCTTATGATTCTCTATGTATAATGTGCATTTACTTTGTGTTAGAGACTGTGATCCTCATTGTGTTTCAGGACTATAAAACGTACCTGGACTTTGTCCTGGCTCTGGAGAACAGAAAGGAACCGGCAGCACTGCAGTACATCTTCAAGTTGCTGGACATGGAGAACAGGGGCTTTATCAACGTCTTCACTCTCAACTACTTCTTCAGGGTCAGAAAAAGATTTTAGTTCATTCACTGTTTTCTTCCTGTATTACACTTTAATGTACTGCTGCTCAGGTTGTGTTCCAAACACTGGGGTTTAGTAGAACATGAACGTGGATGTTATATATTATAATTAAAGTTGTATATAATTATCAAACATTATAGCTGATTAAAAGTGTGCGGTGTGTGTGCGTGTAGGCCATCCAGGAGCAGATGAAAATTCATGGACAGGAGCCTGTGTCTTTTCAGGATGTGAAGGTTTGTGACCTTTGATATCATGACAAATTCTCATCTTAGCACTTTCCCTTGAAACTCAGCTCAGAAAAGTGTGTACAAATCTGTGTGTGTGTGCGCGCACGCATGCAGGACGAGATCTTCGACATGGTGAAACCGAGAGACCCGTATAAGATCACGCTGCAGGACCTGGTGAACAGCGGTCAGGGTGACACGGTCACCAGCATCCTCATCGACCTCAACGGCTTCTGGACCTACGAGAACCGAGAGGTGCTGGTCACCACCGACGAGAGCAGCTCGGTCGACTTAGACGACACGTGACCCACAGAAAACACTGCAGGAATTAAAACCTGGACATGATTAGATGCAGTCTGGGTTTGTAGGTGTTTGTTTAATTGAAATTATCGTCAGTGCTGAAATTATTGGCACCCTTGGACAGACCGGGTTAAAAAAATACTGACCTTTAATTCAAATACATATATTTAAAAAATATAAAGAAAACGAGAACAATTTATTTTTTGTGTCTGTGAAAAGTGTGAAAACACCAAGTTTTATTTTGAGGCACATACATGCACTTTTGTTTTTATGCAACAAGCTCAGTAATGTAACACTTGATTCACTTTGACCAAACAAATATATAATTATTATTATTATATAAATATATACGTCCAGATGTTCCACTTCATTTTCCTAAAAAATTGCTCCACTTACACACACTCTGCATCCGGACAGTTCATTTGTCTAAACATTCAGCTGAAACTGGTAAAACTCACCAAAGATGTTCTGCACTAGTTGGAGATCTTTTCTTTTTTGGTAGAGACACAAAAATCACATTTGGACTCAACAGAACTATTTCGCACTCAGTCACGGTCCAATTACTGTGTATTTTTGTCTTTTACCAAGTTTGTTGCATAGAAACAACAGGAACACACACGTGTCTAAAAAAACAGAAATGCTGAATGTTTCCACATTGTCACAGGTGCGGAATAAATGTGGCTTTTAAAAAATGTTTGCTGTATATATTAAAAAAGACCTTGTGTAAGAATATTATTAAATGTAAGAGTTAAAAAGAAAATGATAAAATAAAAGTTTCCCCGTCTGTACTAAGTGAGGGTGCCGGTAAAACTGAATGAATTCGTATACAATTCACTTTAACAGATCTTTACATTTAACTTTCTTTTATTAAAGAAAGCCACATTGTTATATACGTCTTTTTTTTTTAAACGAGATCAATCATGTTACAGAGTTGTGCATTTAAAGAAGTGTACATGAATAAATTATACAGTTTGTTGAAGTTGTGTGTTGTGATTAATGTAAACACAGTGAACAATCTCAGTTTCCTCATTTTTATACCCGAATAAAACACATTTCAGAAAGGGAAATGATTTCATCAGTTATTAATGGTCAGTAATACAAATAATAATAGTAATAATATTTTCTATCACTAGTGTTGTGATGTAATAATCCTCAACCTGCTCATTACATCCCAGTACTTCACTTCTGTCATCACTTCTCTACAGCGTCCACAAAAAAAGAATAAAAAAATAAAATAAAACAGGTGACTCTTATTAAACAGTAATAAATAATAAAAAGTAAAGGCGTGTCAGATTCATTTAGTGTGTGGTTATTTGAACTAAACCCCTATTCTGTTTTCATTGGCCTAACCAACTGTTTCAGTCACTCATGATCTGATCTGATTGGCCGACATGAAACTACGGACGAATCAGAACTTGCGCTACTGAAAACATTTAAATCACAGCAACTTTGTGTAACAGCGATGATGTTTTACATTTTCTCTCCACACTCAGATTGATCCTGTGTGTATGAATATGAAATGAAGATTGTATATGTTTCCTGCAAAATGTGATCAGGGAACTCGAGAACGTGGGGAAAAAGGGTTGCCACGGAATCAGAAATCTCAAATGAGGTTTGAATACTGTTTCTCGGGCGGGTATGAGGGTAAACAAAGAGACATCGTTTTTTTTTTAATTTGTTTATAGTTACGTATAGTTACAAGTGTGTTCCTGTTCTTGAGGACGTTATAGCAGCTATAAACACACATTCCCTCACTGGCCTCCATTTTTTCCCTTTTTTTTAAAACAATGCAGGTGGTCTAGTGGTTAAGATGCAGCGCTCCCACCGCTGCGACCCGGGTTCGATTCCCGGTCAGGGAACCATCCCCAGCCACTCTTAGTGCCGGTCCCAAGCCCGGATAAATTGGGGAGGGTTGCGTTAGGAAGGGCATCCAGCGTAAAACATGTGCCAAATCAAACGTGCGGAGGATCCGCTGTGGCGACCCCTAACGGGAGAAGCCGAAAAGAAAGTTTAATGCAGATTTACAGAGACACAGGAAAGACGTGTAAACGCCTCTGATAATGAACCGAATCGGATCAGTAATCAACTGAAAGTATCGGGTTTGTTTTGTGTGCTACATAAGGACGAATTCCGTCTCATCTCACACGCGTAAAATCACAACGCTTATAAAAGACGATACACACAGTAACACACAGAGGTGTAGAAATGTACAGAGTGCACTCGGTTTTGATAGTTTTCTTGGTTAAATGCGATCAGAAATGAATCAGTGATGTCATTGAGTCTGGTTTTATATTATGATATATAAATATATAACAGAAAGCGAGATCATGAGAGACGGTGCTGGATCATGAAGACTCCTGTTCCACTTCGAAGCTCATGTTGACGAAGGAACTCTTCCCTTCGGGCTGCTCCACTGTCGGATTCTGCTCTTCGTCACGTTGCCGATTGTCGAAACGTCGCTGGGCTTCTTCAGAAAGACGATCTTCCTCCTCGGCCTCTTCCTCCTGAGCAAACCGAAGTCAAAGTGTTTTCTAAACTGTGCTGAGAGCTCTATAAATTAGAGGTCGACCCATTTTTGCAGATTTGCTAATTAATAGGCACCAATAGCTGATTGTTATCGGCAAAAAAATTAATAATTTGCGTAGAGAGCGGCCCCTAGAGGCGAATAACTGACGCCTCGAAGTGTCTTTTTTCAATTCATTTATGGATGCAAATGTATTTTTTTTTTTTTTAAGTGTTACTTTCTGTTCGTATGTTCTTTTTATCCAGTATTTTAAAAACTAACGGTTATTATTCGGTTATCGGTCGAATAGGATCCGACCTCGATATTAAATCCGCTTTCGGTCGACCTCCAATCTAAATGTACAAACACACAAACATACACATGCAGTACACATTGAAAGTGTACCTCTTTCTTCATCCTGTAGTACTCATCGATTGCGTACTGGTACTTGGGCGTGGTGATGCCCAGGACTGACGCCATTCTCTCTCCCAGATAATCACACACTAAAAGCAAAAACTATCAGCGTCACTGACACAAACCCACACAGAGTCAGAGGTTACACCTAAAACACGGGTTATGATGTGCTCTGTGGTATCACATCTATACATTCATCTGTGTAAGAGCAAAACATGAATGCAGCCGTGAATCTCTGCTCAAGATGTTTATATCTAAAGTCGGAGACACACAATTATATCGGACGTCTTCAGATGCAGGAGCATGAACATTTTCTTTTCACTTGAACCAGGAGACCCAAAATCTGTTCCAGCATGGCAATGCTCCCGTGCACAAAGCCAGCTCCATGAAGATCTGCTTTACATGGGTTGAAGTGGAAGAGCTCCTGTTATATTGCTAGCAGCACATATCTGTCTAATAGTCAGGTGTCCAAAAACTTTTGGCTATAAAGTGTATGCCTGTGTATTTTATGTAAATATAAATGTTGAATCCAGGAGGCTTCTGCAGGGACAAGGTGGTGATGTGCTGGAGGTGCTTTTGCTGTTACCTGAGATGGTGCTTGTTGCCACTCTCCACATGTGGAACCAGAAATATGGACCCCACGTCAATTTAGACTAGAAACACACACACACACACACACACACACACACACAGTGAGCCAAGAAAACTGACTGAGATGTTACACAGTAAACACACACACACACACACACACACACACACACACACACACACACACACACACACACACCGGGTCGATGGTGTTCATGGCGTTCTGTTTGCGCCGCTCCTCCTCATCTTCCTCCTCCTCCTCGTCTGTGCTGTACTCCTCCATCATCTCACCGCTGGCAAAATAAATAGTTCTGCGTGGCGTCTTCTGCTTTTTCGCCGGGTTGCCGAGCTCCACACTCTCGAAGTCCTTTACCACGTTTGAGCTCTGCAACATCAACATCATCATCATAGTAAGACTATTAATACACACACACACACACACCTATCAAATTTTAACATCCTCTGTTATTAGCGCTTGTTTGTGCACTTTTCTGGTCACAGGCTTCAGGATGCTGAATGTGCACTCTGATTTGGAGCACATCCATGCGCTGGTCTCTTGCTGTAAAAACCTGAGAAATATATTACAAAAACTTCTTGTGAGATTTCTGCAGATACGAGGGATCTGAATAGGATCCACTATGTTTCAGGATTTATGAAGGAAAACAGATTACAAGAAATTTGATCCGTCATCAGTCACGACTTCAGGATCAACATCACGATCATCCATAGAAAGAGGAGAGTCTCTGTTTTTCTCACAGTGACTCTGTAAAACAGGGCTTTCACTTGTCATGTATAAATTACAGCACAATGAAACTCTTTCTTCGTACATCTCAGCGTGGTAGGAAGCTGAGGTTCAAGCACAAGGTCAGCTCTGATACATGATGAGCAGAGCAGAGCAGATTAAGGGCCTTATTTAAGAGCCAAACAGTGGGAGCTTAAATCCCCCAACCTTCTGATCAGTCATCCAGAGCCTCCACCGAGAAGCAACAGCTGAGATCACTGTTCCTCCAAACTTTAAGAACTTTTAAAGTGAGTTTTATTTTGCACTGGGCTGAGAGGAGAGGAGAGGAGAGGCGAGGCGAGGCGAGACAAAACGAGACGAGACAAGAAGCCTGAAGCTTTATGGCCAGAAAAGTGTACAACCATAAACAATATCAATGTGTCAAACAAATTCCAATGTATAAAGGCTTTTTTTTTATTTATTTTTTTACTGTGCATGTTTGTCTGTAACTTGTGTGTGTGTGTGTGTGTGTGTGTGTGTGTGTGTGTGTGTGTGTGTGTCTATACAAACCCTAATTCAACATTTCTAATAATTTAATAGAAAATATTGCTTGACAGCTTCAGCCCCAGAAATCAGGGTGTGGCTCTGTATAGAAATGATTGTGATACTTTGTGTTTACACAAAAACATCTTATACCGTATTTACCACAGACACGTCCTGTTAACATAATAAAACTTGACCGATTAAAAATATAATATTATTTAATAACAAAGAGACCATTTTATACAGAATTAAAGGCGTGAGGAAGAAATGTATTTGTTAGATTAATTAGCAGGATAACTTCCTTAGCAACAAGCTAACAAGTCGAACAACTTGTAATTTTCAAACCAAATCGACTCGTTATGTTTTAAACCAACACGAATTTACGATAAAATGCATTTTATCTCAAATATTAAAACTTACTTTCTCAGGTTCCATAGTTTGTCCCAGAGACACATTAGCGTTTGTGACGAACAGTGACAACTCCGCCATTTTGTTTTCCCGTTTTTTGTTTTGATACTCAACTGGGCGCTTTGTTTTCTTTTCCCACCCATTTTCCGACAACGTTCGTCGTTTTTGTAAATTCCGTGTTTTTTTTCTTCGTTGGTTGTTTAGACACTGAATTAACCCTTTAGCGTCCTCTTTCGGTAGTTGGAAAAACCGTTAGACTATGATGGATATTATTTTGTATTGCATAATATATACAGAATTTACAGAAATAAAGAAAAAATCATATTTCCCTTTTGGCTGGTAAAACGTTTTTTTTTGTTTTTGTTTTTTTTGTTATATATGAAATAAATCACACAATTACGACATTGTGGCTTTTATATAACAGCAAATATTAAATTTATTTTTTGTCAGTTGTAAGTTTGAACTATTTCTCCAAATACATTTTATATATATATATATATATATATATATATATATATATATATATATATATATATATATATATATATATATATTAAGTAAAATAAACAAAAATTATGATACAAATCAGAGTTAAGTCTTTGTAGAAACGTGGGAGGAGGCACAGGGAAGTCGGACTATAGCTATCAAAAAGCCTTTTTTTAACCGATTTAGACTTTAACACCATGTTTAGTGCACTTTATTCCAAGTATAAATGATTTGGGTTTGACCCTAGGGGGTGTGGTTTATCTGTAAAATACAGTATAACTGTCTTCACACCAGGGGGTTAGAGCGCCCTTTAGCGGTTATAGACTGAATAGCAAAAACAGCGCTATTCCGGACGCTACCGTTTCCAAAACAAGGGGTTTCTTAAGTAAAAAACAGCAACAAAAAACATGATTATTATAAAAAATGATGTGTAATACCTTTTGAATATTATTTGAAACAGGGATTGTAAGTGTTATATTTTGCTGAAAAAGCGAAGCTGTACAGTGTGAAGCTGTTGGATGAGGTGTCCCCCCTATAAGAAGGGAGGAATGGTGTGAACCCGGTAGTGTAGAGGCTCAGCAGCTCGGTGGGGTTTGTTGTTGGAGGAAGATTTGGGTGGAGGTGTGTTCTCCTCCCCGCCGCTCCCGGGATCACGGTTTGGCTAACAATTCGGTTTCCTCCGTATTTAGATAAACATATCTATTTTTTATTTTCCGTAGTGTATTTATTTATTTTTGCTCCGTCGCCATGGCTCTGCGCGGCAGCGTCGGGGCCTCGGCGTTACCCAGCGAGCTGATCGTGCACATCTTCTCGTTCCTGTCGGAGCGGGACAAGCTGCGGGCCTCGGCCGTGTGCACGCGCTGGAGGGAGTGCGTCTTTTACCCCGCGCTCTGGAGCGATTTCAAGCTGCGCTTCTACACCGGGATCAGAACCGGACCGGGACACGGGTCTGAGTCGGGATCCGGACCGGAAGAGGACACCCCGAGGCTCGAGTTCCTCATACGGCGGTTCGGCTCGGTGGTGCGCGAGCTGCAGCTGGAGTTCGGGCCGCTGGACGCGTGCGGAAGAGAACCGCAGAGTCACGAGCGCTGGAGAACCGCCACGCTCACCTACCTGCAGCACGTGCTGTGTGTGTTCAGCAACCTGAGGAACAACAGGTACGTCCATCCATCCACCCATCCATAATAATCATCATCATCATCATCCTCATTATCATCATCTACTGCTAATGCTGGTGGTGGTGGTGATGATGATGATGATGATCTCCTCTAACTAGAATTCAACATCATCTAATAATAATAATAATAATAACAATAAATAATAATGCTGGTGATGAAGTTATCACGATGATTTCTAGTCAGAGGAGAACATGAAGAACAGCAGAAGTAAATGAGTGCATTGTGGACTGGAGATCATACAAATAAATAAATGAAGGAATCAGTACCAGGTTTGGGTTTTATTTTAATTTTATGTAACAGATTTACAGGTTGATGATTTAAATCTAACATTTAAACATCATGTCTATAATCATGAAGATGATGATGATGAGTAGAACATGAAGAGCAGCATCGGGGAAATAAGAAACAGCAGCCTGAAGTTCAAATCAAAATAAATGCAGTTTGGGTTTTATGTTAGAAATAACAGATTTACAGGTAAATGACAGCATGTCTGATGATGATGATGATGATGATGAGTTCTAGTGAGAGGAGAACCTGAAGAGCAGCAGCAGCAGTAAATGAGATTGGATTGGATTGGACTGTGTGTTGGAGCTGCAGCATGTAGTTCAAATGTAAATAAATGAAGGAATCAGAACCAGGTTTGGGTTTAATTTTAGAATCAACAGATTTAAAGGTAAATGATGGAGTTTAATTTCTCTGGGTGAAGATCCACCTGTTCCTGAAACACCTAAACATATTAATTATTTTAATAAATGCTGCTGTTAATCTTTGTTTATAAAACAATAAAAATAAAGTGTTATGATCAAAGAGTTTTGGACTGATCGTATCTTAAGTCCTTCTCTCTCCACCCTGTCGTACGCTTTCTCTAAATCCACAAACACTCACTGCAGCTTCTTCTGACCTTCTCTATACTTCTCCATCAACATTCTCAAAGCAAATAATGCGTCTGTGGTGGTCTTCCTCGGCGTGAAACTATACTGCTGCTCACAGATGGTCACCTCTTCTCTCAGCCTGGCTTCCACTACTTTTTCCCCTGTAGTTACTGCAGGTCTGCACATCTCCCTTATTCTTAAAGATCAGTATCAGCACACTCCTTCTCCATTCCTCAGGCATCTTCTCACCTTCCACAACCTGGTTAAAAACTCCACTGCATCTCTTCTAAACATCTCCATGCTTCTACCGGTATGTCATCTGGACTTTCCACTTTTCATCCTCTTAATCGCTGCTCTCACTTCCTCCTTACTAATCCTATCCACTTCCTGCTTCACATCTCCACACCATCCAACCTTCTCTCTCATTTTCCACATTCATCAGCTGTTCAAAATACTCCCTTCATCTTCTCAACACACTCTCCTCACTAGTCAACACATTTCCATCTCCATCCTTTATTGCTCTAACTTGCAGCACATCCTTCTCAGCCTCTTTCTCCTTCTGCTCTCCTGCACTTCCTCATTCCACCACCACGTCTCTTTGTCTTCCTTTCGATTTCCAGATGTTACACCAAGAACCTTTCTATCTTTCTCCCTAATCACTCCTGCAGTAGTTCCCCAATCATCCGGCACCTCTTCACCACCACCGAGCTCCTGTCTGACCTCTTCCCTGAACCTCACACTACACTCTTCCTCCTTCAGCTTCCACCATCTTATTCTTCTTTCAGTCCTTACTTTCCTCCTCTTCTTCTTCACCTCCAAAACCATCCTACAGACCACCATCTGATGCTGTCCAGCTACACTCTCCCCTGCTAACACCTTACAGTCTCCAATCTCCTTCAGGTTGCATCTCCTACATAGAACATAGTCCACCTGTGTGCACCTTCCTCCACTCTTATACGTCACCCTGTGATCCTCCTTCTTTTTTAAATACGTGTTCACCACTGCCATTTCCATCCTTTTAGCAAAATCTACCACCATCTGCCCTTCCACATTCCTCTCCTTAAAACCATACCTACCCATCACCTCCTCATCACCTCTGTTCCCTTCACCTACATGCCCATTAAAGTCTGCCCCAATCACCAATCTTTCATTCCTACACCTTCTACCACTTCATCTAACTCACTCCAGAATTTTTCCTTTTCTCCATCTCACAACCCACTTGAGGAGCATAAGCACTGATGTTTATCATCTATTTTGTTCACTAAATGAGGAGATATAAATGCAGAGCAGGTCTGGGCCCAGAAAAACTGAGCAAAAAATGTACCTACAGCGTCTGTCAGTTCTACTTAAATGGGGACATCAGCATGAACATGAAGTGGTGATGATGATGATGATGATCTTGGTGTGGTCCAGGTGTTTACTGCAGTCTTTAAATAGAACAGTGTTTTTTACACACACACACACACACACACACACACACACCAGTCTTTAAACCCTTTAAGTAGGATTTGGACATTCCTGACATGACGTTTCAGTCACCGCTCGATGATGTCATCAATCTGCATTGCTGCTAAGACGAGTGGAGGGAACATTCCCTCCACTCGTGATCATTTAATCCTCTTGGTGGTTTTGGAGGCAGGAGGAACCAGGTGGTGTTCTCACTGAAACTTCCCTGGTCAATAATGATGATCGCTTTTTCAGTTGTGGAGCGACGCATCGATTTTTATTTACATTTCAAGTTTGTGCAGCAGGAGGATGCAATGGCGTTTCAGGACGACCCTGTAAACCCGTTTATCCACTGAGTTGTTGGGAAACCGTGCTGTAAACAGACATGGTGTGTATCTCAATACAGCAAACACTGGCCGAGTGCGCTCAGATAGAGGAACACTAATCAGTGCGTACCGGTCACATTGACTTGATGTTGATTTTTGCTATCTCTCTCTCTCTCCCTTTTTTTCTTTCCCTCTTACTGTCTTGCTGGCATTATGAGAACTAAAATGCAGATTAAAGCATAGTTTGGATTTTTGTGGATTTTATTTTTTTGTTTATTGTATGTATATAATGAAACACTGCCCCCTGGTGGACACACTCACTGTTCACTTCTCACACTCACTGTTCACTTCTCTGCTGTGACTCCGGTTTGTGCTACGACTAGACTGGGAGCTTTCCATGGGAATTAACAAGAATAAACTGGGAATTTACAAAATTGCAGGTCAGCTTATAACGGGGAACTTAAATGCATTTGAAAAAAAATCTGAAATATTTCCAAAATTCCCCAGATGAAGTTTATTTAATTGGACTAAAATGGGTGCGGTCTGCATCGGATGAGCGTTGAATTCCAGCTCTGTGTATCTTGCTGCTATTCCATCGAAGGGATTGTTTGTATTTTCTTTGCTTGCTGATTTCTGGTTATGGTTGTGAGAAGAACGTTTTGTACGTCTCTGTAATGGTCAGGATCTTCTTAGTGTATTGTGATTCAGAGATGCACACAATGACACACACACACACTGCTACTGAATTCACAACATTCGCTCTACCGGTGTGAAATGTGAAGTGTAATGTAGACCGGACCAGCAGCAGAGGGAAAGCGTTGTGTAGAGAAAGCCAGCGTGGTGTCATTGTGATGTGTTAAAGCTTAGTGCAGGCGTGCGCATGTGCCGTGGGCCTTTATTTTAACCCTATTATATCTGGATTCTACTGCCAGTAAAAAGCTAAGTGTTTCATTATTACATGCCCCAGCAGACAGGGATGTTCCTGCTCTTTCCCATAAAGGCCTTGTGTGTGTGTGTGTGTGTGTGTGTGTGTGTGTGTGTGTGTGTGTGTGTGTGTGTGTGTGTGTGTGTGTGTGTGTGTGTGTGTGTGTGTGTGTGTGTGTGTGTGTGTGTGTGTGTGTGTGTGTGTGTGTGTGTGTGTGTGTGTGTGTCAGAAAAAGTAGATTTCTAACACGGTCACGTCATCCTTTTTAGCCCGTTCCTGCAAACTCGAATAAAATCCTTTTGTTTTGGCACAGGAACCTGCAGAAACTCACTCTGTATGGAGACCTGTTCGTTCTTCAGGATGAAGTTGTGCAGGACGGCTCTTACCTCAGCCAGGTCGACAAAGGAGGCAAGAAAATTAAAGAGTAAGTCCACATCACGAAGCAGCCACAAACAAAAGACAATGCAAATGACACACAATGAACCTGAGGTGTTTCCTCAAACCAATTGGAGAACTCGGCCATCCAGTTTCTGTTAGCAGCTAAAACCACATCAGCGCTTAATGAATTTGTTTAAAAAAATAAAATAAATAAATAACTAAATCCTGTTTGTTTTATTTAGTTTTCTCAGTTCTGTGTTTTTGTTCTAATCCTGAATATAATTTAAATAAAAACAGCAGCAACTCAGTGGTTCACTAAACATATTCCTCAGAAATGTTCCCTTTTTCTAACAATGGAAGAAAAATGCGGTTTGTGTGTGTTTTCCTACGTGAAGCTTCTTGATCACCTTCTCCATGTTGTGTGTAATGTGGAAGGTAGTGTCACCTCGTGTCCTGCTGAAGAGCACGTTGATGACATCACAGCAGTAATTATGCGATTTTTGGAATCTAGTCTCGATAAATGTATTTTATCGGTGTATAAGTGTGGAGTAAAAGGAGTTCCTGAGAGAACACATGACCAGTGTGAGGATCTAGTCTTTTTTTTTTTATTACAGTTCTGCAATTTTCTCTCTCAGGATTCAGCAGCTGTTTGAGGACTTCCTGTCGAACAGCAGACAGCTGAAGGGGCTCTCGTGCTCCTTCATGCCTGGCCTTTTAACCCCGAGCACTCTGTCCTCGCTGTCCAACATGAGCGCTGAGTCTCTGCAGCACCTGAGTCTCCTGGACCACCAGACCACCGGCTTGCTGCTGTCCCCAGAGCTGCAGCGTTTCTCCAATCTGCTCTCACTCTCTATCGACTACTGCGACTTCACCTCCTCCATGTGCCAGCTGTTGGCAGACCCCAACCGAGTGCAGCTCTCGCGTTTGTCTCTCTTTCTCAACGGAGGTTCCCTGGAGGCCCACTCTCTGGACTGCGTCGCGTCCGATTCGGACCTGAAGGCTCTGACGAGGCAGAACGCAGACCTGCGTGTGTTCCTGATGACGCTCGACGTGTTCGACGACGTGCTGGAGATCATCCTGAAGCCCAGTCTGCCTCTGGAGCGGATCCACGTGGACAGTTACATCGCCCCGCTCAGCGACACCTTCCTCGAGCGCGTCTCTCTCCAGTACCACAAAACGCTCACGCACATGATCCTGACGAGAGACGACGGCCAGTTCCCTGACCTCAGCGGGAACAGAAACGAGGACCCGCTGGTGCTGCTGGCATGGCGTTGTGTTCATCTCTCCGTGCTCATCATCCACGGTGAATACACACCTCTGTTTCAGTCCGATCGTTATGTCTCAGACGGGGAGAAAAAAATGAATTAATAATAAAAAAAAAAATGTCTGGAATCTAAACATCAGTTTTAGGGCTTAAAAATTCTTAAATTGGCTGTTCAAAGTCCTAAATCATTTCAAACAAGTCTTAATTTTCCACCAGTTGCTCACGAGCAGCACTAGAAGAGATCCACTCGGATCCTGTTCTCGTTTCTGTAGAACATTTACAGGGAGTCTGTGTAGGGTTTTTAGTTTAATAGTTTAAATTAAGATTTTGTTTTTAGGTTAAATTCAGAATATTCAGTTTCAGTCGCTACTGTTTCTCTGTTCGTGATTGTGGCATGTTTTGAACAACCTTTCCCAGGGTACACGGTGTGGTCTCACAACCTGGTGGCCATCTCTCGGCTTCGTGGCTCGAGTCTTCGTGTCCTGGACGTTTCAAAGGAGAGCATCGACTTCGACCCGGACCAGGCCCTGTTCTCTAAGGGCGACCCGGAGCAGACACTGGTCAAAGAGGTGTCTCAGGGTCTGGGCCGCGCCTGGCAACCCTCCATCACCACAGAGAACAGCGCCATCATCAACGACCCCACGCTGCACTTCCACCAGGAGATGCAAAGCTTCAGCAAGAACGTCTAGATTCTCTCTTTTTTTTTTTTTTTTTCCCCTTTCTTTATTTCCTTCGTGTGTGTGTTAATACTATGCCTGTTGGTTTGATGTGCTTATCACACACCCACTGCGAGTTCTTCTACCCTTCCCTATGATAACGTGAACGTGTGTGTGTGTACAAGCTACAGTTCCACCTGCTCGATACATCTGGTTTTACACTTTATTTATTTTCACCTCGAGCGAGTAAAGAGCTGTTTCCTGCTTCCACGTTCACGACGAGGCTGATTTATTTAAATTCTTTATTTCGCAGTGGGAACTCGACGCTCTGTATTCGTACCCAACGCCAGTTACAACTTTTATTTCTTTTCTTTTTTTTATTTCCTGTATGAGTGGGTTCTCTGTATCTGTATGTGCCGTGTTTAACCAGTATTATTATTATTATTATTATTGGCGCTATATATTTATAAGGGTCTGTATTATCCTGCTTTCAGATACTCGCTTATGAGTTTTAGTTCGCCGATGAGGAGACGCCAGAGACAGAACGGGCTTCATTGTTTTTATTCAACTCCTATAATCTCAATCGGGGGTTACCTCGGACTATCAGCTGTTTGTCACGATCAGGCGAGACGAGTCTTCCAGGTATGTGCGAGAAGCTCAAAAACGATCGGCTGGAACCTGGCAGCCTTCCGCTCTGTTCCGTTTACCACTTCCTGTTGGGTAGATTTCTCCATAATAACGATACTGATGATGATGATGGTTTATTATTTTTTTTTTTTAGTGTACACTTGAAGAGTCCTTTAGCACAATTTCAGAACTCTTGCTCTGTCTCAGGTAGGAGATCAGAGACGACGATGATGACTGTGTACTTGGTTTCTTTGAAGGTTTTCAATCATTCTAGTCACTAGTGAGATTTCGGGTCACAGGATCTCAAAACCTTTTGGGCTGAGCTTTTTGTCGTTTGTGCTCTTCCAGATTATAACCACACTTTTTTTTTTTTTTTTTCTTGTTTTCTTGCTTTCTTTGCTCTTTTAAAGTTCGTACAGGAAACCAGGGGAAACACTAAAACGGCCTGCTCAGCGTTCAGTGTTAGAACATGAACTCCAGCCTTCATACAAAGGTGCACTTTTAATTTCTAATCCAGCGGTGTGTGGGTTTTTTTATTTTTTTTTATTTATTTTTTTTAAATCGGCTGGTCGCGTGCTTGGGCTCCTCCTGGGCGGGTGAGATCCTCGGCTGCAAAGGACACAAGGCCAAAGTTGGCTTTGTTTCTTTATCCGAATCGTGCTGCCAAAAATCTTTGATGGAAACATCAGGTTAGATGTCAGTTCTCGGCACGTGACTGGACAAAGAAGCCACGCAGGAAAAAAAAAAATTTTTATATGTCGTTATGGGAATCGCAGTATCATGAGCGTGTTAGGCGGAATATCAGCCAAACTACAATCCCGTTGTGAATGGGTGTGTGTGTGTGTGCGCGCGCGTACGAGAGCATGTTTTGGTTGCACTTTGATCAGCAGCGTGTGCATGAGAACGTGTGAGGAGAAAACCTTTTAAAACCCTGCATGTCGATTAGTGCGTGTTTACCCGAGTCAACTTTCTATTTTAGTATCGTACCAAAAACCTAGAGAAGTGTTCTATATTTGTACCTTATTTTTCCTTATTTTTTTTATTTTTAATTGACATTGTACGAGTCAGAGCGAGACGAATGCTAAAATCGCTAAGGCGTCATGCTGTGCCTAAATCCAGACTAGCTATCCCGCTTGTGTTTGTGTGTATTGTGTTACTGACATAGCATATTTAAAGGATCTGTGGTATGTGTCAGAGAGTGAGTGTGAGTGAGTGAGTGAGTGTGAGTGAGTGAGTGTCAGTCAGTCAGTCAGAGCAGGAGATGCGAACCAATTCTTCTCAGCGGTGAACAGAAAACGGCCGTTCTCAGGGTGTATGTGGGCAAAAGCGCAAGTTCAGCTCAGGCCTCTATAACCGTGCCGATTCATCACGACTCACGATGTTCTCATGATATTGCGTAAAAAAAATCTTCAGTCTCGTTCGGTCTGGAAAAACCACACGATGGCCGTCCAAATGCTCCCTGGATGGATAGAGTGGATGGAGATGTAATGATGATGATGATGTCTTCACAAGTAGATGGGAAAGATTTGAGCATTTATCATTAGTCTGCATCTGTTCGAATGAAATGGAGAATTTAAAGTGATTATATCGTCGCATCGGTGTGCACCTACACAAGAAAAAAAGAGTCACTGGAATTTCATTTTGTCGGCTGCCAAAGATCTCGGAGACGCCTCGGCTCGGTGCTCGACTCACTTCCTGCCGCTCCGGGGCATCAAACGAGGCACATTGGGGTTCCGCAGCTGTGCTGTGGCGTTGTTGTTGTTGATATTATTCCGGGTTAACACCAGTAGATCTCTCATATATAAATGCACCTGTTTTCACTGTGAAGAGCGAATGTACTTTAACCCGAGGTCTTTCTATCAGACCTGCTATAAGCTGCTATGAGACATGTAAGGAACATTCCACTGGGGAGTCAAAATACGGGCAAATGTCTGCATGAAATACAAATACCTTTTTTCTTTTCTTATTGTTTTTTCTTATATTTTTGGATGATTCGGATCTGAGAGTCAGGCGACTGGTGTTGAACACTGACAGTAACGGTGCCTCTGCTTTGCTGTGGAATGGAGTTCAGTTTTCTTCCTAGAGCAGTTCATGGATCTTTTTTATTTCGAGTAACAAGTGTTCGGGTGGCTAGTAACCTCCCCCTGGCCGTCCAGACAGACAGGAACGCAAACAATTACAGGAGGCCCTCTGTGAAGGCTCTCGGCCGGTTTTAGCATTTCGACCACATCAGCACAAACTATGCAAGTGGAAATGCGTATGACCCGTGCGATGCAGACGATCCAGTGGCTCTTCACCATTTTTCTTTCTGTCACTTGAACAGAAACGTCACTCGCAATTACACTTGGCCTTATTCTTCTTCTTCTTATCATTATGATTACTATTATTGTTTTAAGATATCAATTCTTCGGAAGCCGACTCCGTTCCGTGGGTTCAGACGTGGTCTCTGTGAGACTGGCCAGCAGGCCCCAGTTATTAATACGTGGTACGAATGTTGTGCATTTGTTTAAAATCAGGATAGTCTGCAATAACGCAGTGGCCATCAATGGGGCGCGTGCAGTGCCAACACCGCACTGCGCTGCTTAAAAAAAAGAAACGTCACGGCGAGGTAACACCGTAGCGCGGATAGGTGTCGGGCCTGTGCAGTTTCAGGCTTTATATCGCAATATTTAGCTCTCCGGCCTATAATTTACATTTTATCTTAAAACACGAAAGCAGAAGCAAATTTTATGCTAATCTTAACCTTGTTAACCTTTAGGACAGCGCTGAAGTAAAATTTGCACATCGAGTCACAAATGTCTTTTTGTTTTTGGTCATGTTTAAGTAAAAAAAAAACCTAAACGCTTAGTGTAACATACTAACGTTTATGGCACAATACAATAATTTATAGCATTTTTTAGCCAGCGCTAACGCTGCCTCTGTTGCAGTAGAGCCCAGATGTTGGCTAGTGGCTAGCTAGCTGCTGTTACATATATAGTATTTTTCTTGTCATTGAAAACAAGTATTGGTGCCGTTAGTGAATGTGTAGAAAGCAGAAGACATGTTTTCCAGCAAACGAAAAACTACTAGCTAAATGAACGAGCTAGTTCCCGTCATATTGTGTAAATACGGTCTGTAGATGATGTCCGGTTAAAACTGAATGTAAAAGTGTGTGATTGGTTAATAAATAAGCTCTGCTTTTCAGTGCAGGATATTTTAAAACTCTCATTTTGAATATTGCGATATAATGCTAAACGACACGTGTGTTCACGATCTGTACCTCAAAGCCACATCTAATATAAATCTGTGTGTCCAGGGTTCTGTTTATGAACATGGAGAACGTTTATATGCGTTTTGTTTTTGCAAAAAAAAGAAATAATGACGAAAAACTGGTTTTACCATCTTAAAGAAGTGTAATATTTGGGCAGGTGTGTTGTGTCTGCTCTTTTGTCTCCAGTGAGCACATAGCATTGGATTTTATATGTACATCTTCAAACAGGAAATCCTCTGGTACACGGGTGAACATGCCAGGCAGGGAGAGATTTTAATTATTTACAAAAAGAGATACGAGATCTGTTTCACCGTAAAACGAAGGGAAAAAACTAAATGTAACTGACGTGTTGGATTAAACCAGCATGATTGTTGATTTAAATCAATGTAGAATGAATGCAATTTCTTTTAATCAGTGAATAAAAGTGATGATAAAACATGTCTGTGTAGTTGTGATTTGATATGAACAAAAACATGTTTGATTCATGAGGGGAAAAAAAAAAGCACCTTCTGCAGCAGAACTTTCAACACCAGTTTTATAAGGCTTTTTTTCTCTCTCTAATTGAAAATCTTAATTAGAAGCTAGTCTCCACCTGTTTTACTAAATTATAAATTAAGTAGTCCCGCCCCATGGAAATTAATGAACCAACCGCAGAGCCTATAAAACAGCGATTAAGGTTAATTTTGGGTTCTGGATTGCTTTAGAAGTACCAAGATGGTTGTTCCTGTAAGAATTTACTAACACATTTAGACATTGTTCATATAAGGACAAGTTTTATTATTGTTCTCGTTCGCATTTCTGTGATGAAGAATTCGTTCTATAAATATGCAAACAACAGGGACGGCGCTCTACATCACATTTCTCGAAATTCACTACATTCTGTGTATGTACACGTTTACAATACTGTAATGATACAAGTGCAGTATTTACACGTTCCGCTAATTATTTAACAGTAAAAATTATTAAATGACATATGAAGACCTGCATCTACTCCATATCTACACCGTTAGCACACAGGAGAAAGCATGTGGCCGTGTACCAGAAACTAAATCTGGTTCAATTATTTATTCTCTGTGGCAATTCTTTTTACAGTAAATAAAATCAATAAGGAAATGTAAAGACACAAAGAAGTCACATTAACAAGTCAGCCCTTGAGTAAAGGAACAGGAAGTGACACAAAGCAGCGTTGTTCACTTTCAAAAATCAATTCTGATCGAATCCGACGTCTCACTCTAGTGAGCATTTCCAGTAATGAGCGATTGAGTTTGAAAATTACCCAGAAGTCTCTGCATGCTATACACACACTCCTCTCCTCTATTTCAAGTGCACTCGTGTGACTTTCGGTGTGATACACAATCGTTAGGGGAAGTCAGCAAGGGTGCATTAAACAGACACAATGGAGACAGGACAGAAGAAGATGAATGAAGGGATGAAGCAGGGGATTAGATGATGTCATTTACAGATGCTGGTTGCTCAGGTGGCTGCTCACTGCCTGGGGGTGAAGGTCTGGATGAAGGTTCGGGTGAAATGTGATCAGCTGGCAGTCTCATTGGTGGAAATGCCATGTGAGGAGGCAGAGGAATTCTGGGAAAAACTCCAGGAGGAAGAGGAGGTCCTCGGAGCACTGGGGGAAAAAAAACCCACCACCATTATATCGTGAAGCACTGGATCAGGTGCCGTCAGTGTGTAAGTGAGTGTATATTAAACTCACTGCCCAGGGAAGGATGAGGAGGGAAGAAGTCGGGACGGTAACCTCGACGGGGAAAATTAGGGTCTCGTGGGTCCATTGGAGGAAAAGGAGGAGGAGGAAGAGGCCCTGCACTTATATGAACACCAGGCATCGGGCGTCCACTCTGTAATACACACAAACGTCAAAATGTACAAAATGAACAAAGTATTAGACAACTTTAAAACTGATAAAATTAGACATAAAAAAAAAAAACTGGTGTGTGTTTTTGGACAGAAGCACACATACCTCTCGGATCCCGTTTTCTCTAAACCCAGCAACCCCGAATGATGAATCTGTAGAGAAACCATATGAGAAGCTGTAAAAACATTAAGCTGCACAGATATTTTCCCAAAGAGGTGTAATTGCAGTCCAATGAGAAACATTCTGATTGGCAGAGATCAGGAGGCGTGTGTTACTCTGTACAGTATAATGAGTGGAAGCCAAGACACAGATTTTACCCGATTTCTCGTTGTAGTACGATTCAGGAGGAAGCGGCGCTCTCAAAAACGGGGCTGAAAGAGGTCTTCTGTACACGAGTCCTGGATCTGGACCTGTTATGGACACATAACATTTCTGATTAAATGTCACGATGGCTGGAAAAAAAAAATTCTTTGGGTCAAAACTATTGTGTTTGATGAGGAAATCGGAAAGGTGATCATGTGATGTCTGTTTAGTGTAAATACAGGGCTCATGCTCTACTCCTCCCTCAATGCACAAGATAAACTCACAAAAACAGCTGAACAACAGAAACTGATCTGATGGGTGTACCTGGTGGGCCGACACTCCTGCGCGCTCTTTCATTTTCTCTCTCCCATGTGGGGGAGCCACTTTCAGAGTAAGAAACACTCCGGTCACCTTCTGCACCACCAGGAGGCGCTGAGGGAAGAGGAGAGAGACAATGTGTAAAGTAAAGCATTTTAAACAAACATTTGCCTTTTTCCAATCCTGAATTACTTTATATCATGATCATGTGATACAAAACAAAATACAACTAAGAGTCACCTCTGCCGCCAGGCATCATGGGAAACTGAGGGGAGACCCTAGGAGGACCGTCCACCAGCGTTGGGGGGGAAAGGAATTGCCGATTTTCAGGGGGAGGGTGACCAAGTGGAGACGGACCAAATGGAGATCTTTCACCTAAAGAATCACACACACACACACACACACACAATCATCTCATGTCGGTTATTAAATCTTTTTTTTTTTTTTTTCTTTGTGGGGGGAAAAAAAAATCATGTCTGACCCCTGAAAAGTGGTGCAGGACCCTGTGGGTTTTTCTCCATCAGCTCCAGTTTAAACTGCCAGTCTGTTAATCTGCACACAGAGGAGAAAACAAATACAAAATACATTTACACACTGTGAAGCTTCACACTGTTCATTACATATTATCACAAGTGTAAACGAGAGATTCTGTGGTTCACGTCACCTCTGGCGCAGCACAGAGTTTTCTCTCTTCACGTCAGAGAGATCCCGATCCGCAGCTCGGGCAGCCAGCTACAACAAGGAAACATTAGAATGGGGATTATTGCTAAAGTACATAAATTGCTGTATGCGCAGAATCGCTACGGAATGAAAATGAAATGCAAAAGAAACAGGTGAGACATGATTCAGAGCAGAAAAACTCACCCAGTTATCATGAGCCTTTTTCTCATGTGCTGCAATCTGAAAAGAACAGAAAAAATATATGCTGGTTCAGAATCCAGGGTTTTATTATACTGTGATGTCCTTTTTTATGACTCATGATCTGCTCCATGCTGCTGCTCTGTACAGCGGCTGTGGACTGTGTTTGTGTACTCATGCTCAATGTCTAGGAAAATATATCGGTAATAATTACACTGCAAGATGAAACAGTGGGAGTGGCTAATAGGTGTACCTGGTTTCTATAGGCCTGATTGGTCTTCTCCAGCTCATCTTCCAGATCTTTGGCTCTTTGTCTGAGTGAAATAAAATAATTGTCATCTTTTAATGAAATTCTTACAGAATGAGAATCACTAAGAAAAAAAGAATTTCTACAGGTTGATTCTCACCTGTAGGAGTTCAGTTCATCTGTAGCCATGCTGATCTTTTTTCCAGCTTTGTTGAGCTGCTCCTCTTTCTGTGAGCGCTCTTTCTCCTCCACCGTTAACATCCTGGGGTAAAAATCAGTTCCTTATATCAATAATTGCTCTATAAGTAAACGGCTGTTACATGGAAATTAAATAATCCGGATTACTGACAGTTCAGGAATCATGCATATTGTTTCTTATTAGTCTTTTCAAGTAAAATCAGATGAATGTAATTTGAAGACTTCAGTAAGGATTTGCTTTGGAAAATCCTCATGATGCCAAAACAGGGATTATACAATCAACCAGTAATCAAATGTATGGGCTCAAGTGCAATTATACACAAAGTGAATTAAAAGTAGGACGTGTAGAGCGTTCCTACGGAGTGCTGACCTGTGCAGTTTGAGTTCCTTCTCCTGGTACATCTCAGACATGATCTGCAGTTTGTGTTGGAGTTTCTCAATCTCAGTGACATACATGGAACATTCCGACCCTAGAGACTCTTTCTCCTGCTGCAGCTGAGTAAGACCCTCTGCAAAAAGCCACAATGACAAAGAGATTTTACAGAGGAGTAAAAGAGGGTAAAGTGGGATGAAGGAGAGAAATGTGGGGTGGAATAAAGTAAAGCTGAGGGAAGTGAGAGAAGCTGGAATACAGAGATACGGAGCATTACTCCAAAAACTGGACCCGACAGGTGTGGAGTGGAAACAGTGAATCGAAGTGAAGTTGTATGGAGTAAAACTGGGGTGTGGACTAAATTGAAAAATACTGAAAAAAGTCTAAAAGAGTAAAGCGGAGTGTATTAAGGTGCGGCATATTAAAATGGAGTAAAGGGGAGTATAATACAGCGGAGTAGTAAAACATGGAGTGGATTCTGGAGGAGTCGAGTGAAGCATAGTGTAGTCAGTAAATAGTAAACCACTAAAACCTTGAAGATCTTCCTTAGCTTTGATTTCATCTGTGAGTTTAGCGAACACTCTGTCCTTGTCCTCCTCCATTGCCTTTAAATCTGCACTTATCTGTAAAGGAGATAAGAACATGTGATCACATTGTTTATTTCATATTTGACTGCTCATGTTATCCGTACAACTGGAACTGGCAGACACACACACACACACACACACACACACACACACACACACACACACACACACACACACACACACACACACACACACACACACACACACACACACACACACACACACACACACACACAGGAAATAACATGACACAAAAACTTTAAAGCAAACAGAATCGTACCTTTGCTGCATTGATCAGTTTCTGCACTTTCTGTTTCTGCCTCAAATCTGCGAGAACAAAACGAACAAATCAGAATTCAGATCAGTTTATTACAAACATTTCTATTTTATCAAAACAAAATTATTCGGAGAGAATTTAATGTTTAGACCTGAAGAGCTTTTGCTCTCTAAACCACTTGTGTCATTGATGGAGCTTTCTTCTTCTGAATCCCAATCTCTCATCTTCAACAGGAATTCTGTTAGAGACTGAGAGAGAGAGAGAGAGAGAGAGAGAGAGAGAGAGAGAGAGAGAGAGAGAGAGAGAGAGAGACAAAGAGACAAGAGAGAGAGAGAGAGAGAGAGAGAGAGAGAGAGAGAGAGAGAGAGAGAGAGAGACACAGACAGAGAAAGACAGACAGAGAGACACAGAGAGAGAGAGACGCACACACAGAGACAGAGTGAGAAAGAGAGAGAAAGAGACAGACAGACAGACAGACAAAGAAAGAGAGAGAGAAAGAGAGAGCGACAGACAGACAGACAGAGAGAGAGAAACAGAGAGAGAGAGAGAGAGAGACAGACAGACAGACAGACAGACAGAGAGAGAGAGAGAGAGAGAGAGAGAGAGAGAGAGAGAGAGAGAGAGAGAGAGAGAGAGACACTCTTCACTGTTTGCATTTATCAGGTTTAACATACATCTAAATGTGAAAAGCATGAGAGAGAAAGAGAGAGGAATAAGTTGATGTACTTTTATGCGCTCATCTTTATTCACACAGTTCTCCATCATTCTGTTGTGTGACGTCTCACTCATCCTCTTTTCTTCCTCTAACTCACTTAGTCGCTCCTTCCATCCCACTGCCTCCTGCTCCAGCTGAGGAAAAAAACAATACTCATATAAGCATGTGAATACACACTAAGGCTTACGCACGCACGCACGCGCGCACACATGCACACACGCACCTGTGTTTTGCTCTCCAGTAGCATGCTGTTCTCCTCTTTAGCCTCCTGGAGTTTCTTCTGCAGTCTCTCTGTGTTCATCTCATGAATTTTCAGAGTCGTTTTATCCTGAAACACAAACATGATCAGTTCACCGCTCCCACTTTTCCAGCGAAGCTGCATCCGATACTGTAGAAATGCACTTTTTGCTGAGTGATGGTGAAACCTGAAGTCTGACTCCGTGTTACTGACATTAAAGATTGCCGTGTACCTGTTCGAGCTGTGATTTGCGCTCTGTGGTCTCCTCCTCTAGTTTCTTTAACATCTCTTCCAGTTTTGTGAGCTGTAACGTACACAAAGGAGAGTCTGTTTCCTTCAGATCACAGGAATTAAATAGTAAAAAGAGGTCACAGGTGATAAATGTATAGAATACCTGCTCTTCTTGCTGTTTCCTGAGTTCGTCTTGAGTGTCAAGTTCCTTCTGCATTCTCTCCATATCACTCTTCATCTGAGCATTCGCCTCCTCCAGCTTCTTCGACATGACCTTTAAAAACAAACACACACAATTTTACTTTTACAGATGAATAACACAAACACCTGGAGGCTTTAATGGCCTGGTTTCAGGTCCTTGTCTACACCACGTTGGGGAATCTGAGGAGAACCAGTGCTTGGTGCAGGTTTACTGATACGTTGCTGCTTTGTAAATGTTTGTGCAGCTTTGTGTTGGACTGTAAACAGGATTACGTTTTACCCGTTGTGTCGTCTCTCCCTGAGAGTAAACAATGGCCTATACGCACATTCTTTTCCATAGTGTGGAGGTAAGGAGGAGTTCAAGCTGTCACTCATGATTGCAGAGCAAAACTGACTGAATGGATCAAAATAACGCATCAATTTTCCTTTAGCATTTTATATACACCTCATTACATCTACAACTCTGCTGCACCGAATCACACACAGAGATAAAGTAGTGCCAGAAGATCACATTCATTTGAATAGTTATTCGAGAGTAAATTGTGTGTCTGTGCTGCATCTCTACTAATAATGAAGCTGTTGAAGTGAACGCCTGATGCTGTTTTTTTCTGTTTTCCAGTTCTTAAAATTCATCTTGTGCACTGAGACGAATTAAAATCACTTATAAATTTAATTAATCAGAATTAAATCAAAACTTTGCATGCAGGAAAATGTTCACTGGTTGAAATGGAATAAAGTAAAATGGAGTAGCTGCGGATAATCATCCTGTAACATCACCTCCAAATCTTCTCTCTCTGAATCCTGGGCTGCAAGTCCACCATTCTGCAGCGCCGTGTCCAGCTTCTTGAACTGTCAGGAGAACCACACACACACACACACACACACACACACACACACACACACACACACACACACACACACACACACACACACACACACACACACACACACACACACACACACACACACACACACACACACACACACACACACACACACACACACAGGTCAAAATGAGCTAACAGAGAAGCTACAATTCTGTTTAATGTAGCTAAGATAAAGAAAAAAAATAAAAGAAAATGAATATTAGTGTTCAGTGGTTCATTTGATGCAATTGCATTTTGGCTCCTGATCCTATTTGATGATGAGATGTTTTTCTTCCTTCTAGAGAAACTTTAAATCCTAGAAATAACAGTTGGCCTCTAAAGCCGGGATATTTCTCTTCCCCCACCTTGCGTTCACATTCACCGAGTGTCTCCAGAACCTTACACTTCTCCTCCAGCAGCTCTGTCACTTTCTGTCCCATCCTCCTCTCTTTACCTGGAGACGAAACGAGAGAATGCAAGAGAAGCCGATCAGTCGCAATCGATTCACTGTTAATATTCTAATAGTGTGAGACTGGAGCACAGGACTTACTGCAGTATAATCTGCTCTTAACCTGCAGACAGAGAAAGAGAAAAACGGGACACGTTACACAGGAGAGGAGAATACAGAGTAATTGCAGGATTGTAATAATGAAGCACTATTTATACATGTCTTCTCTTACGATGTCAGTAAGAATCAGATGGGTTTACTGGATTATTGTAACTGATCGTACTCATGATTCTACAACTTCTGAACCTCCAAAACAGAAAATGTTCTACATTTACATTTGCGGCTTTTAGCAGACGCCAGTGTCCATAGTGACGTACAAAAGTACTTTGAGTCTCTAGCAGTGAGCACATTTACACCAGTACACTGGGAACTAAATGGTTTACAGGGTGTCACTGATCACTTACTGCCTGGATGAATCTGCAGGTGAACAGCAGGAAAGTGAATAAACCTATGGTGGTGGTGAAGATCACCGCTTCCCACGGCAACCCATAAAGATCAGGCCCGGGCCGGATATCATCAGGAAGTGACATCACAACCTGCAACCAGACAGCAGATCAGTCTCTTAGTGAAAAGAGGAAGGTGCTGGAGGAACGGTTTGTTCCTGTACATAAAAAAAAGCTCAATCGTGCAAAATCGCAAGCAAAAAAGTGCTTCATTTGTGTCTCGCTCATCAAACTGAAATCCACGCTGATCCTGAAGAGAAATCTGTCCTCTTGAAAATGTGGAAAGCATCACCAGTGGTCTTTTTAAGTCCTGATTCTTGCATTTATCTCAAGAGTTCATTCACTCGATCAGAGAGAATAGAGTTATATTTCAACAATTTGAAAAACACAATTCCAAAATAATCGTGTAAACATACTTTTAGCACATGTGAATATACTGTATATTTGCAATACTGCAACAAAGGCTGAATTATGTTACTGGAAATAATATAAAAAAGAAACCATCTATTAACATTTGTACACCTGCAGATTAACATGAATAAACAAACAACGACTGTAATATACAACTGATATATAATGAAGCAGACGATAAAGAATATACTCCTGGTGTGGGTGGAAAGGCCATGTTAGAATGCTGCCTAAATAAAACAGGTCATTATTTCAGGGGTGACACCTGCTGCTGAGGCGTGGACGTCCCTGGACCAGGGTTTCTTTTTTGCCTTTCATGTTTGTGGAGTAGCACAGGAGCGCATGAGATGTTCAGAAGATCAGAAAATCTCGAGATATGCAGAAATGTGTGTACATTTTCCCTCATCACATGAGAGGGGAGAAAAGTGAATGAAAATGAAACTGCTTTAATATGAGTGGGATTTATGCAGTTTACTCCAACTGTAAATTCTTTGAACTACTTTTGAAGGTTGTGTTTAATAACAACTCAATAAATTGCCATAGAAAATAATAAATATAAGAGATAAGCAGTTATAATCGCCTGTAACCCCATTATTACTGCTCACATTATCAATACAATTAATCTATACTGTAGAAATGCATTGTATTAAAGGCAGAAAGTTAAAATCTGTGATCATAACAATAATAATAAATAAGACGTGAATGCAGAGATGGCACTTACATCCCTGATCTTCTCCATCGCCAGAGTGTAATAAATGCTCGCGCTTCCTTTGGTATCATTCACCTCCATAACATGAGAGTCATTATTAAATCCCTCTGCCATGATTATATACTATTAAATGTTTATATAAAAAGAGGATACTTTTATTTCGTTGTTTTTTTACCCCTACTTATTCCATCTGTTATCGCTCCATAGCGGCATGCTCATGCGCAGTGCGCGAGAGGAAGAGCACTGCACTGCAACCGCTCGAAGGGGGGAATCGTTCATTCTTACGCTTTAACATGAAATCTCAACAGAATCAAAGCGCATTTTTATTTATTATAAATGTTTTTGACCGGACTACGTTATGTGAACTTCTTTTGATTGGGCATTGATCCCTTTTTTCTTGTATTACCTTGAACATTAACGAGAGCGAACACCCCTCTGAAATGCCGCATGGTTTATTCCACACGTCACCAATAATAAAACGCCACAGTAGCTACGTGCTAAGGCGTTCTACGCATGCGCAGAAGATTTGCACACAGTAGTCACAGTAGAAGTGTAAAGTTTTTTAAAAAGTGAATAGAAATATAATATCGCCCTCTGTTCAAACCTAATATTTTATTCTGGTGTTATTCTATTGAGATAGATATTTAAATCATTAAAAGTTTTGCCGATTCCGTCATTAACACACCTGTGCCTTTCACTTGTACTCCAGACCTGTTTCAAACCAGTCCAATAAACATACACAGCCTTCAGTTTCCCTTTCACCAGTTTCTCATTCTCACCTTCTGATCCTCTTCAGAATCCATATAAATCTTCACCTGATTATTTATATCCACTCTAACATCAACATTCCCAGAGTCTCAGAACCTCTGATCTGATCTGCATTTGGTGACATGTCAAGTGTACAGAAGGAAAAAAAAACTCCAGACTGGAATGAAGTCTTAAAGGAGCAGACGGTTGATCTTTTTTCTCATCCTACCTCACTCACAGCGTGTTTCACGTGTGCACCTTTCTTCATCACGTACGTGAAAGCTTCGCTCGTCAATTCAGCAATGAGAACCCAGTATGAACCCAGCAGAACTTCTGTCAAAAAGAAAACACCATTTACATAGTGGATAAAATATACCATACTACGACTGCGATTTAGTGCCACGTAAAAAAACATCTAAGATTATAAGAATAAAGTCTATAATAGAAATAGTGCTAGGACTTTATTCTCGTAATTGGACTTGGAGTCTTAATTGTCATTGTAGTGATACATCGAAATTTGTTTGTTAGCTCTCAGAGACCAGTAGCAATAAGAAAATGTAAGAATAAAAAAAAAATGTAAGAATAAACAAAAAAATAAAAAATTATAATAATTGCACTAAATACAATAACATGACTATATACAGTGAAATATATGGATGATCCGCTTTGGCGACCCCTAGTGGGAGCAGCGGAAAGAACAGTAGTACAGTACAATTACATATTTTTGCAGTGGGACTTATATTTCGACTTTATTTTCATGTTGCTACGACTTTATTCTCGGAATCTCGGATATATCTTTTTTTTAATATGCCTTTAAAACGCCACAGTACAATACACATCAGTTACCCCATCAAAAAGACAATTAGATCCTGTATACCGTGTGTGTGGTGAGAACTCTTATCAAGAAAACGGTATTTGCATTTAGGGATTTGTGTGTTTGTTTGGCCTTTTTGCTATCAGTGTGTTTTTAGTGTCATCCTGCATTAGAGTCATACTAACATGTTCCTCTGAATATAACTATCACATCTTGGTTGCATTTTATTTGTATTACACACACATGTAATGTTCATGTCTGAAAATGTAGTGAGAGCTTTATTTCTGACTGATTCAAAGCTCTGACACTGGAGACTCCTTCTATAAATGTTCACCATTCTTCAAAAAAATCTTCACACGTGTTACTAGGGATAATATTAATATAACCCTGCGTTACTATTTTTTGACCAGCATCTCTCGACCAATCATGATGCAGAACTCAGTAGCAAAGGTGATGTAATAAATGGAATATTTACCATTTTGGGATTCTTCAGGTGCGAGGATCTCCTCTGTGACAATATCAGTGTCCGGCGGAGAAGCAGTTTTCTGGTGAGACTCAAATGTGTCTCCGTTATCTATTATTCTAATCTGGTCTGTGATGACGTCTTGGCCATTAAAGAGCGATTTACTGCTTGAACTCTCAAAGTCGTTTATGCCAAAGCTGGTGTTCATGTTGATGTCCATGTCTTCTCCAATGCCTCGCTCATAGATCCGTGTGCTCTTGGTTGTTCCCACACATGCTTCGCTGACACACTCGGTCTGTCTTAAATCTGTTTGAAGAGACACATGAAAGTGTGAAAGTTTTTTACAGCTCATTTTGAAATATCCAGTAGCAGCAGTGAGCCATCAGATGATTGGATCATGAGAGTGTTCTTCTGCTCTAATGAGGTTCTTTATTGGTCCTACAGGGCAGAAAAACATCCTCAGGTTTATTCAGCTTGACCTGCAATTACTGTACTTCCAACAGTGAGAAGAAATCAATATCTCTGTGTTTAGATCTGTGTGAAAGAAATGGTTCCTCAAGGGTTCCTCAAGGGAAATTATCTCACACTGATGCATAAGGAGAAAAATAATTCAATAACTCTGAATATATTTATAAATGTAGTACACATAAATACATACTATTAGTACCTGGGCTTTTATCTACTCTGCCATCTGCTACCACGGGCAGTAGCTTCTTTCTCAGCATGGATAAGACAGTGTATGTGGTTTGAAGCGACGGCTTGATTTCTTGATTTCTGGCTTCCAGAAGATGTTCCAAAGTTTGTTGAAAGCCATGAAGCTCAGCGAGCTCTTCAGTATTAATATCTTCTGGGTGTGCAATGATGAAGTTCAGCCGTGATAACGTTTCAGCACTAAAAAACTTCAGGAGATCCGATATGTCCTTCTCACTGAGTTGAGCCTGCAGGTTAGAATACGCATGTTTCTGTGTCTGAGGAGACGTCGCTGCTTTGCTGGGTTTAACGTCTGATGTTTTATCTCCAACGTAACCATTTTGATCTCCATCAGACATACTGGAAATTTCAGTCTCTGCTAATGGAGTTGTCAGACTTTTATCTAGTGCACTTTTTGGTGTGACTTCAGCCTGCTTTTCTGCAGCACTTTCATGTTCCTTAAGCTCTGAGGACTCCAGATCCAAATCGATCTCCAGCTTCTGTTTGGTTTCAGAGATGCTGTGAGTGCTTTCTAAACCATGAGCAGGGTGTAAACTCAGCTGATCTTTCTGACTTTGGTCTACACTTTCTTTTTCTCTGACAGTCTCCATTCCAGTTAAATTGATACTTTCTTTTTTTCCATCAGATGCTACTTTAGTAACATCACCTCCACTTGAGTTCTCCAATTGAGAAATGCCTACTCCTTCATTTTCCCTATCAGTCTCAATCTGGGAGATGCCTTCATCTTTATTTTCTCTAGGCTTAATTTGAGGAACATCTACACCCGCATTTCCTCCACCAGTCTTAGTTTGAGAAATGTCTTCACCTTCATGTTCTTCTTCAGTCTCAATTTGGGAAATGTTTTCACCTTTATTTTCTTTATCAGGCTCAATTTGAGAATCATTGTTTTGTCCTCCAGAAAACTCCACTTGGGTTACCGCAACACTTTTGATGTCTCCACCAGACTCCATCTGAGCAACATCGACATCTTCTGGTTCTCTAACATACTTCACTTGAGTAACCCCACCCTCCTTTTCTCCACCAGACTCCACCTGAGTTCCTCCATGCTGCTTAGTTTCAATAATGTTTCCACCCTCCTTTCCTTCATCATACTCCATTAGAGTAACGTTTACACTTTTGATTTCTTCATCATATTCCACCTGAACAACATCTGCACCATGTTCCTCATGTTCAGACTCTGAATGGATGGTTTGCACTGCCTTGCCACTCCCCACCTTCAAACCTGCCTTTTCTGGCTCAGGTAACACATCAACTTCTTCACTTTTATCCTGAGCTTCATCAAATTCGTCTCCCAACTCTAGACTCTCTACAACAGTTCTGACATGAAGTTCTGAATCTGACTTGGTCTCCTTCCCAGACTGTGCATCTTTTTCACCATGACCATCTGTAAATTGATCTTTGTCAGAAAAGTATTTTGTTTGTTCACCACCTTCACGGGCTTTTGTTCTATTTTGTTCTGCTAACTCGGTCCAGACTGGTTCCAGACCAGTTCC
Source organism: Silurus aristotelis (assembly GCF_946808225.1). Classification (NCBI taxonomy): domain Eukaryota; kingdom Metazoa; phylum Chordata; class Actinopteri; order Siluriformes; family Siluridae; genus Silurus; species Silurus aristotelis. The sequence goes on from NC_139582.1 coordinate 15,720,652, forward strand.
TCTGTTAATATTGAGCTCAGATAACACGTTCTCACTTTGGCCTGAGTCTGTGAACTCATCTGTCTCTGCATGGACATCCTTTAAACTTGTGGAGATGTTTTGACCATCACCACCGAGGTCCTGCTTATTACCATCTAATGAACTTTCTACAGCATTGATTTGGTCCTGAGCTATATTCACTTCCTGCACAGCTTCTTCTTCTTCTTCTGCTTCCTCTTCTTCTTTTTCTTCTTCTTCTTCTTTTTTTTCTTCTTCTTCTTTTTCTTCTTCTCCTTCTTTTTCTTCTTCTTCTTCTTCTTGGGATGATATCTCGCTTAACACATCCATCAATCTAACACTAATCTCATCATCATTATCACTCTGTTGCTCCTTACCTGTGTCTGGAGTCTTTTCTCCATCACTTTCTTCTTTATCTCCAGCATCGTTGGATTTAAAGGGTGATTTTAGGTTATTGATCATCATTGACAGGTGACCGACAGAAAATATGGACTGTGACTGTGAGTTCTTTTTAACAGTCAGTTCTGAATCCTCAGTTTCTACATCACCATCATCATCATCATCATCATCATCATCATCATCATCATCACTCTTTAATGTCCTGCGGTCACTTTGATCAGTGGACTGCTTCAGACTTGGATCTGTGACACTCAGTTTGGTTTCATCATCACGTGTTGCTCCTTCAGAAGGCGATCTCAGGTCATTTGTAGAAAATATGGACGATGACAATGTGTCTTTGTTCTTAACATCTTCCATGGCATCAGGAACATCAGAAGTGTCTCCGTACATGTTGCTGATTCTGCTGTGGACACTGTCGTACCATCCTGCATCATTATTCCCAGCAGTGGGATCAGCGTTTTCTAGTTCTTTGTCTCGGCTTGACTTTACCTCCTCGCTTTCCAATGTTACTTGAGGATCTTCGCTCTTATTATGAACGTCCGTTCCATCAAGAACACCAGTTTCATCAGGAGCATCAGTTCCATCAGGAGCGTAAAATCCTGTAATTCTGTTATAAACGCTTCCATACCATCGTTCCTCGAGCTGAACGTTCTCCTCCGTCTGATCCTTGCTGCTTACTTCCTGTTTCTCCTCTTGGTTTCTCCTCTTTTCACTTCTTGAGTCCTGAAATGGAAACGATTCAGATACTGATTCAGAATTTTTTTCATCCTTGGAAATCTCGATGTCTTTCGCTTGATCGCTTGAACTCTCCATTCCTTCATCTTTACTAGTGTCTCTTTGATCCTCAGGATCTCTGTAGAAGTTTGTGATTCTGGTATAGACGCTGTTGTACCATCCTGCATCCTTCTTCTCACCAGTTTTCTTGTTCTCAGTGATCGTCTCAGACAAGGTTTCTGTTTTAAGACTCGTTGCTTCCTGCTCTTCCTTTAGATTTTGCATATTTTCATAATGACTTTGTTTCGTGGTTTTAGAAGGTGGCATGTCACCTCTTCCTTCTCCTCCTTCAAAACCTAAAACGTTTTTTATTCCATTTCCCAGTAAGTAACTGGACTCCTCACTGGCCGAATCCTCTGTATTCTCAGTTTGATCCTGTATATCACTTTTACCAAATCCCAAAGTGTTGCTCAGTCCATCTCCAATCCAGTCCAGAACTTTAGCTTGTTTCTCCCCCTTCTTCTCCTCATCCAACTGGTTGACATCCAAAGCCAGTTTTCTGATCTTAAAGTTCTCATGCTCTTTATTTCCATTTCCTGCTTCTTCAGGATCGGTAGCAAACCATCGGCCAACAGCAGATCCAATCCAAGAAGATCTGCGTTGTTCAGGTTTCTCCTTGTCTTTATTATCGTTATCAACAGGCTTCGTTTCGACATTCTCATTTGTTTCAGGTGCTTTGGGAACTCGATCATCAAAATCACTGTTACCTAATTCTTCTTCAGACTCGCCACTTTGATCTCCAAACTCGTAATCTTCAAATTCTTCACTGGAGATTATTGTGCCGAAAGCATCCATACAGAAGAAGTCTGTTTTCTGAAAAGAAAATATTTACACGTGAGGTGTGACACTGCAGCGGCCAACAGAACCGATTTGTGTTTTCTCTTTTTCTCTCTTTGGTTCTCACCTGAGTTCTTAATCGAATTTCCTTCTTCTCATCAACATAAACTTCATCTATTTTCACTGCATCTTTGGGAAAATATCCAAAATGCTTCTCTGTCTGCAACACAAACCAACTCATCACCATTTAGACTGGAAACCATGCAATATCCTGAGCATGATCTCTGAACCTAACGCTAATCTGGAACAAATCAATTCCACCGATGCTAAAACAAAAGCATCAAGTCTGAATGTTAATTATGTACAAGTGCAACATGTTTAGATTTTATTATAGAAAAACACAAATCTAAAATAAACCATATGAGTTCACACGAACATTAAAAACTAACAAACAAACATTGTGAATAATCTGCTATAAACCCCTTAATTTGATATGAAACTCTAAACTCTAAACTCCAAACTTTAAACTCTAAACTTTAAACTCTAAACCTAATTAGTGTGTATGATGTTTTCACTTTTGGTCAAAGAAATAAATAAAAGAGTGACTGATTCTCACACTTCCAGCCCACAGGTCGCTCCTTTTTCCTGTAAGTTTGTGATAAACGTCGATCATGTCGCCTTTTTTAAAGCTGAGAAACCTGCAGTCCTGAGCGTGATGATCTCTCACCACCTCAACACGGCACAACAGACCTTTAACACACACACACACACACACACACACACACACACACACACACACACACACACACACACACACACACACACACACACACACACACACACTCTATTATAATACAATGATTACCATACATCAGAGTATAGTCATAGCAGCGTCTCACACTCTGATATTCCATTATTTTTAAATATTATCATAAACATCTAACGTTCAGTGTCTGTGTGTATTAATAATAATATAATAATAATAATAATAATAATAATAATATAATAATGTCACTCACGTGCGCATGCGTCGTCTCCACACGTTTTATAATCAGACATTAATCCTGAACTCTGCAGAGCCGCACTGAGGATCAACAGCAGTAAAATGAAGACGTGATCAAGAGCCATGATACTGAAAGTTTCACACGAGTGTCAGATCAACAGCTCCATCTGCAAACCTCCATCTCCACTAAAACCATACAAAAAAGAAAAGTGGAGTAAAAGCACAAGAAGGAGAAGGAGAAGGAACAGTGATTGAGGACGAAGCCGAGGCTGAGAACAGATCAGAGGTTACTGAGAGTCAATCATTAACACGGGTTCAGCATGTTACTGCAGGAAGTGACAACACACACAGGACAAACAACATGACCCCCCCAACTCTCTGTCTCACCTCTCTCTCACTCTGTCTTACCTCTCTCTCACACCTCTCACTCTGTCTCATCTCTGTCTCACCTCTCTTACCTCTCTCTCACCCTGTCTCACCTCTCTCTCACCTCTCTCTCACCCTGTCTCACCTCTCTCTCACCCCTCTCACTCTGTCTCACCTCTCTCTCACCCTGTCTCACCTCTCTCTCACCCCTCTCAATCTGTTTTACCTCTCTCACCTTTCTCTCACTCTGTCTCACCTCTCTCTCACCTCTCTTTCACTCTGTCTCACCTCTCTCACCTCTCTCTCACCCTGTCTCACCTCTCTCTCACCCCTCTCACTCTGTCTCAGCTCTCTCAATCTGTCTCACCTCTCTCTCACTCTGTCTCTCCTGTCACTCACTCACCTCTCTCTTTCTTATGCTCTCAAGATTCACCTCTCTCTCTCTCTCTCTCTCTCTCTCTCTCTCTCTCTCTCTCTCTCTCTCTCTCTTTCTTTCTCTCTCTCGCTCGCTGTCTCTTAGCTGTACTGAAGTGTGTGTGTGTGTGTGTGTGTGTGTGTGTGTGTTTTGTACCTTGGTTCTTGCATTGTAGTTTTGCTGACTGAATCTAATCACTAATCAAAAGTCTGAAGATCTTTTCGGGAGTGTCGAGAAAGTGGAGAAAAGGAAAAGATAACAGAACTGAAGGAAGAAGATACGAGACTTTACATTCTACACTTTCAGATCTGTAATAATCGAAACACATTAACAGTTATACTGTGATTATTTCCTGTATTTATTTACAATTATTTCATGTATACATGTGTTTATTATTATTATTATTATTATTAGTGAAATTGTTTTTTTTAAATAGAAGTTAATTTTAATAAAAGAAACTTGAAACTAATGACAATTCAGCCATTATTATATATATATATATATATATATATTATTATATTATATTTAATATGAAAACAAAAAATAAAGTGTAGATAAATATAACGTGTAGTGTATTTGTATGTATTTAAATAAATAAATAAAGTTTCTGCGTGTGACCGGTTGTAGTGCAACATCGTGAACACCAGGTGGCGCGACAGTAATATAGGAGGTTTTGGGCGGCATAGAGAATCCATGAAGAAGAAGGGCCACCCTTGTGGTCGCACTTTAATGACGTCATTTTGTGCTTCAAACGGCTAAGTTTTATGAACGAAGTGCACTAGCACTAGTGTGTAATCTGCTGTGTTTATGCTCTGTGTAGGTCCCTGCTATAGAGAGGGAACATGCGTTTGGGATTCAGATTGTGAATAAAAACACGGGGAGGTGAGCGTGAATTCAACAGTCAGTTTACTTACTAAAATAAACAAGTAAATAAAAGTAAGCCGTTGTATTATAGATTTTTGTTGAACTTTAGTCATGAAATCCGATGTGGAGGAGTTAATGCCCAGAATTTTACCCGTGGATCTCTGTGATGGAGACGAGGAGGAATTTAATCTGAACGAACCACCAAGAAATCCGAGGGAGTATCTCAGACAGGTCCAGTAAGTGTGTGTGTGTGTGTGTGGGAGAGGAACAGAGAAAGAGATGATCTCAGAGCTGGAGCAATGTGATGACGCTATAAACTGATATCACGGTTTTACCTGTATCACGGTTTCTCAATAGTGACGGGAAGATCGGATCATCTCATGTTTTTAGTCATTTAGTTAATTTGGTTTCTTTCTTTCAATAAAAAATGAACGAAACACTTTGAGATGACTCGTTCTTCTGAGTCACATTAAAGAGTCGAAAAGAAAGAATCATTTATGAACGACTCCTCAATAGTCATCACACAGAGAGAGAAGATCAGATCAGATCACACACTCAGTTCATCTCAAACTGCTCATTCTGTAGGTTTATACCGATTATTAGAGCTTTAAGAAAGATCTGTAGTGAAAGTTGTCTTCCTCTCAGTAAACCCGAGCAGGAACCTACTTGGCATCGACTCGGTTCTTCTGTAAGTGCTCATGTTTAACACTTTCCTTATAACAATGTAGATTCTTTTTCTGGTTGCAGAAAGGAAGCGTCGCTTTGCCCGGATGTGGTGGTGGCTCAGATTGACCCGAGGAAACTGAAGAAAAACCAAACTGTAAACATTTCTGTAAGTGTGAGAGAGAAACTGTGCAGTGATTTCACACGATGATGGATTTATAATGTATAAAACATTCTATAAATGTGTAAAAAGAGAGTGTGTGTGTGTGTGTGTGTGTGCGCGCGCGCGTTTGTCCAGGTGTCGGAATGTCGTGCCGCACCGCAGGGTTTCTCCCCCAGCTTTCGGTGGCAGCAGCAACAAGTCAGCACCTTCTCCCAAATCCGACAGGTTCGTCATGTTCACCTGCACTCGCTTCATAAACACACTGACTATCGTTTCTATAGTAACCGCTCATTCTCAGTGCAAACTGATGCTCAGGTGACGTCTTCTCAAAGATTAAAGGTGTTCAACCCGTGTAGAAGGTGATGCTGTGGGTTTTGTAGGTAGGTTTTCCGGCATCTTCAGGACCACAGAGTTTCTCCATAACTACCTTCAAGAAAGCCTGCTGAGGGAATGAGTGTTTCTCGCTGCTATAACATAAGAACAGCAGAGAACATGAACCAGTGTTCCACAGCAACAAATGTAGCAATAAATGAATATTATTTTTGTGTGTTTCTCCTCTGTGTTCTGTTTCAGAGCGTCTCCAAACACCGGCAGCACTGGAAAGCCCAGTTTCTGGACGACAATGTTGTCATGGTGAGAAACAAACAAACGATAAATAAATACATTTACAAGGCATCTACTTTAACAACAGGTTTAGTTTATGAGAATATATATATATATATATATATATATACATACATACATACACACACACACACACACACACACACACACACACACACACACACACACACACATATATATATATATATAATATGTGTGTGTGTGTGTGCGCGCGTGTACGCGTAGATGTTCCCATCACCATAACAACTTTTTTTTGGTTCAATTTGCTAATGTTTTCAGCCCAAAGCAGATGATGAAGAGGGATGGAAGAGATTTTGTTTGGGTGTAAATATTTATTTGAACGTTACACAGAGTGACGGAGACACATACAGTCCGGGACTTGATTATGAGAAGGTGTGAGTACACACACACACACACACACACACACACACACACACACACACACACACACACACACACACACGCGCGTTGCAGCTAGAAGCACAATAAATGGCCAAAAGTATTGAGACGCCTGAATTATCCAGTTGTATGTGCTTCTCTAAACTGTTGGAGACACTTGATCCAGGGAGACCCAAAACCGTGTTCCAGCATGAAAATGCCCCTGTGCACAAAGCCAGCTCCATGAAGATCTGCTTTTCATGGGTTGGAGTGGAAGATCTCCTGCTGTAGAGCTCCAACACTATTAAACACTATTGGGATGAATGTGACTGCACCCCAGAAACCTCCTCACCTTTTCACCTACATGACTACCTGACAACACCCCTGTAGCTGAATGAATCTTTACAAATCTCCAGAAAATCTAGTGGAACATCTTCCCAGAAGAGTGGAGCTCATTATAACAGCACATGGAGACTAAATGTGGAATGAGATGTTCAAAAGGAAGCACATTGTGATCTTATGATCAGGTGTCACACATACTTTTGGTCATATTGTGCAGTAAGACATCTTGTGTGAAATCGTCTCAAACTGTTTAGTAGAGCAAAATTTGTAGCATTAGAATTTAAAAAGTTTAGAGTTAAAAAGTCTAAAATGATAACATATTTATGATGTAATAATCTCAGTGTCATAATAAAAAATTCATCTGATTTAAAATTCAGGATATTTAAATTTTCACACTGTATCATGAAGGTGAATTTCCTCATTGAGTCTCTCCTTCTCTCCGTCAGCTGGGCTTCCCTCCGTTCCTTAGCATCGTCAGCAAACTTGCCCAGGTAACCTGAACTCCTCGCAGGATCCCTCACGCCACACACTCACTCACCAGACGTATCAAAACGTGTAGCGATGATTTACACGTATCATAAATGACGATCTTTCATTTCTCTGTGTTCCTCAGTCCACTGTTTTGTCCGTGCTCGAGTTCCTGATCGGCTGGTTTGAGGGGAACGACTTCGTTCCACAGCTGGTTTGTGAACATCACAGGAGATTTTGATTTCACAAACTTTTGGTTGAAGATGATTTGATTTCCATTACGTTAGTTACTGGTAAATTCAATAGTGTTTAAATTAAGCTGGGTGATTTATATCAGGTGTGTGTGTGTGTGTGTGTGTGTGTGTGTGTTCGTGTTCGTGTTCGTGTTCGTGTTCGTGTTCGTGTTCGTGTTCGTGTTCACAGGGCAGATGGCTTTACGCTTTACTAGCATGTCTTGAGAAACCTCTTCTTCCTGAAGCACATTCACTCATCAGACAGCTGGCGAGGAGATGCTCTGCAGTACGGGCTCACCTGGTACACACACACACACACACACACACACACACACACACACACACACACACTCTTCTAAATAGTCCTCTATACATGTACGAGTGTACTGTAAATGCTTCTTTCACTCGTATAGAGAAAATGACTCCTCTCTTCTGTTTCAGCTGGATAAAGATGACGAGCGTTTATCAGCACTAAACCTGATGATCTGTATAGTAGCGAGGTAACTTACACACACACAGAATTTTATTCTCATTGTACAGCAACATTTTATTTATAGAGCACTTTTAACAGACATTTTCCCAAAGCTGCTTTACTTTAAATATAAACGGATTACAAATAGAAACTACAGCATCAGAAATGAGTCCCTATAAGTTTATCACTAATGAGTGCGTCAGTGGTGACGGTGACGAGGGTAAACCCCCAGAGACTTCATGATGAAGAAACCTTCAGAGGAACCAGACTCATCCACATCTGGGTGACACTGAACCTTCATTCATCATAGTTTTATCAGTGAAATGCAGTTTACCATCTTTCAGATTATATACAATATAAAATCTGGGAAAAAAAAGTAGTTTTTATATATAATGTGTTATAAAATAGTAATAAATCCAAAATGAACCCATAACATAAACAACACCCTGAATATTTCTTGTGTATTTTTATGTTATAAATAAATAAAAAAAAACTCACTTTCTTTTAATGTCTTTAGATCAAAATATTAAATTCTACTGGAGCTTCATTCTATTTAGATCAGATCATGGCTTTATCTCAGATACACTTCTCATCTTCTAATAATGATAATCTGAGTATTGCACTGCAATCGATCATGTTAGTCCGGACTAGTTACTGTTTAAGCTTTTTTAATGTGTAAATATACTTTTCTTTTTGTTGTTGTTTAAAGGTATTTTGAACAAAATGATTTGGCTGATCGAGAGTGAAGACTGAGCTGAAGATCAAGCCTGAGCTTCCGGACTCCACTTTTTCATGTTCTGGAAACTTTTCTATTGTTTTGTATGGAAAACGAAGATGATGGACGAAATTCAGAATATTTTCTGCCATGCAGCCTTCAGTGTCAGTGTTTTTTTGGTCAGTATTCTGGATCTCATTCAAAACCGAGGGATTAATAGATACATGTGTAAATGTAAAAAAAAAAAAAAATAATTTTTGAAAAGAAAAATACAAAACAAGAGTTGTACTGAAATAAACTTCGGGTTTTCTTTTTTTTTATTTTTCTGTTTTGTGTCCAAATTTCATTTTATTTTTAGGTTTATATACAGTTTAAATAATGCATATAATTTCAAATACAAATAAGCATGAGTGTAAATACATTTCATGTAAATACATAGGTTTATTTATACACTCATTTTGTAAATAAATGTAAAAAAAATTATTCAAAATGTATGTCTTTGCTTTCAGAGCAAAATTTTTTTTTGTTTCATAGATATTATTTTAGCAAAATTAAATTGAATTTAATTTATCACATACACGTACCGAATACGACATGTAGTGAAATGTTTTTAATGGCTGTCCAATATTTAAAAAAAATATATATATAATTTAAAGAAAATTTTTTAAGTACAATAAAAGTGTAAAGTATGAAATATATATTTTATATTGTGTAATAAATGTATATACTATAGGAAATATATGCAGGATTTAGACACGAGCTGGGTATAGATATGCCAGAGAAATTGACAGTAGTACAGATTAAAAATATCCCTGTGTGATTGTCACTAAATTTCCTGTAATAATGAGAATTATTATTTTTATTATTGTGTCATTTCGTTTAATTTCATTCACTATAAATCATTAAAATGGGAACAGAAACTAGTTTGACCCGCCCACCTGCTTACAACGGCGAATTCTATTGATTATTTTTTCTGTCAATCAACACAATATTTGATCATTCTCACTTCTGATTGGCTCAGATCTCTGTCGATCAAACATTTCGCTTCCCTTTTCGTGCTCACACCCATCTTTTCTCCCACCCTCTCCGCAATAGGGTTTGTGTGAGTGTTAGCTGGAACGGCGGTTGACCTGCAGCATGGCGGTGGCTGTGCGAGCTTTACAGGACCAGCTAGAGAAAGCGAAAGAGTGTTTAAAGAATGTGGACGAGAATATAAAGAAATTAACAGGCCGGGACCCGAATGAGTTACGGTACAGAGACTACACTAATCATACAGGAGGCTTAGCTAAAGGGCTAACAAACCGAAGCTAGCTTATTAGCCTAGCATGATTAGCATGCTGGTCTGACCGCGGTGTGACTGTACAGTGAAATAAACACGACCGTGTTGAGAACATTTTTCTTTCTAATTTTCTTTCTTTCTATTTATTTATCAAAAATATTTTTTTATTGAACATTTTCTCTTCAGGCTTTAGCTTGTTAGCTGTGCTAGTCAGCTCGTGGTGCACATTAGCGTGGTAGCGTTAGCTAAAAAAAAAAAAAAAAAAAGCAAAGCTAGCGAAGAAAACGGGCTCGTGCAAAGGAAAGATTTAAGTTACATAATCTGTTTTTAATAAGAGTTTACAGAAACCAGCACGACTGAGGAGGAGAACGACCTGCTATTAGTGCACTAGAACCTGTATAATGGCCTAATGGTCGTGCCCTATGTAGTGCACACTTGTAGGCTTCCATTCAGGACGGAACCATTTCACAATATGAGGATTTGGAGTTTATATGTAAATGTTTAATAAAAAGGACCACAGAGAATAATCTTATCCACTATGTATAAATGCTGAATTTTTTTCAGCTCAGATTTTGGGCGTTTTTTATTAATTTTGTGATTTTGTTGGCAGGCCCGGTCAGACCAGACGCCTTTCTGTCCCAGGCCCAGGTGGAGGAGGAGGTGGAGGTAGAGGCAGAGGAATCAACATACTGAGGTGCGTCTCAGGAGGTTTTGTATGAGAATGCTGAAAAAAGCTTTAATGAGTTGACTGTAACGTGTTGTGTTGTGTGAAGGCGTGGACTCTCCGATGGAGGTGGAGGACCCCCAGCCAAACAGAGGGATGTTGAAGGGGCACTCTTGAGGTACACAAAGCCAAACTAAAACTCTACCTGTTATTAAAAGGCACCGTTTAAACATTTGGACATTTTGCTTTAATGTATGTGTGTGTTTAAATTTCCACCCACAGGCTGGCAGGGGATCAGCGAGCCAGGAGAGATTCACGCCATGACAGCGACGCTGAGGAAGAGGATGATGTCAAAAAAGTGAGAGCACACCATCTGTTTAAATATTAATCATGTTTAGCAGAACACATTCATAGCTTTCATGTGGTGATTGTTCTTTAACCCAAACCCCACCCCTTTAAACATACATGATGTAGAATAGAATTCTTCTCATGAACGTGTGTGTGTGTATATGTGTGCAGCCAGCGTTGCAGTCATCAGTCGTTGCTACCTCCAAGGAGCGCACACGTCGAGATCTGATCCAAGATCAGACTATGGATGAGAAAGGGAAACAAAGGTAGCAGGCTTGTTTATTTATCTATTAATTCGTTTTTATTCTCAATTCATTATTTTGTTTTTTTTTTATGCTCCTTTCTTTACATCCTAACTTTTATACTCCATTGCATTATTATGAGCAGATGTTGTGTATTGAAAACAATCACTTGCATATCTGACAATAACCGAAATCTCAAGCTGTCAAATGTTAAAAACAGCTGTTACACACACACACACACACACACACACACACACACTCTCACTCACTCAGCATGACAGGAAGTGCCTGTTTTTTATTTTATTCTTTATATTGCTGTGCAGTCATTAAACTCTGATATTATTTGATATAAATTGTGCATGAGCACTCGATATTTGTGTTGATCGAGGTGATTGCGTTGTGTTTGCAGAAATCGCCGTATGTTTGGTCTGTTGATGGGAACGTTACAGAAATTCAAGCAGGAGTCGACGGTGTCCACAGAGAGGGTACAAACACACCATTTTTCTTACTTTCTGCATTGCGCTTGTTATGAAACTAGTTTGTGTACGGGTTTAAATACGGAGAAAACATCTGTGCTTTTATTTATATTTAAAGTTTAAAAGACGGCAGGAAATTGAGCAAAAGCTGGAAGTTCAGGCGGAACAGGAGCGAAAGAAGGTGGAGAGCGAGAGACGCGAGCTGTTTGAAGAGAGACGAGCCAAGCAGACGGAGCTCAGACTTCTGGAGCATAAGGTGGAGCTGGCTCAGCTGGTAATCTTCTACTTTATCCATCTTTATTCAGCAAAAAATACTTTTTTTTTTCTCTCTGAACAGTGTTTAAATAAATAATTAAGCTTGTTTTGCTTCAGATGTTGGAGTTGAGTTCAGAGTTGCACGATGTAGTGATTTAATTGATTTTATTTGTTTTCTGTCACAGCAAGAGGAATGGAATGCCCACAATGTCAAGATTATCAAGTTCATACGGACGAAGACCAAACCGCCGCTGCTTTACCTGCCGGGTCGCATGTGTTCAGCCACGCAGAAGCTCCTGGACGAGTCTCAGAAAAAAATGAACGGTAAAGCGCAGCATGACCTCTAGTGCAAGGGAGGGTGGATTCTGACATCAACTCTGAAGAATTGAATCATTTGCGCACTCTAAATATAAACTTGTAATGGGATTGAAACATGTGTTCTCTAGATGATCAGATGTAATTCTGTGGATTTAATCTGGGCTCATTCTGCTTAAAGATTTGACTGAATTCAGAGTATTTTACATGCTTAAATCTCAAAATGGATCTGAATGACTGATATTTTCTGTCTTTCTGCAGCCATGTTTGATGAGAGGCGCGAGGCTTTCGCCGAGCACCTGAACAAGATGGAGGCTCGTCCGAGGCGTCAGTCTCAGCGCGCCGGAAAAAAGGAAACGGAAAACCCTGAAGGGCCGAAGAAAGAAGAGGAAGATGAAGAGGAGGGTAAGCAGAAGGAAAGGTTGACAGGTAAACGACACGATGTAGAGATGGAGGAGGAGGAGGATGATGAGGAGGAAATAGAAGAGAGAGAGGAGAGTTCAGAGGTCAGGGAGATAGATGGGGAGGGGGAGGGAGAGGGGGAGCAGATCCAGAAGCAGGAAGAAGCGATGGAGAAAGATGAGGAGAAGGGAGAGAAAGATGAGGAAGAGGAGGAAAAGGTGGTGGTGGTGGAGGCAGCAGCAGTGGAGGAGGATAGAGAGAGAGAGGTAGAGGTGAAGATGGAGGTCGAGATGGTAGTGAAGGATTTAGACGGAGAGCAAAAAGAACAGCAGCAAGAAGAGCAGGAAAAGAGTCCAGAGGTAGACGAGGTAGGTGGAGGCATGGAGGAGGAGAAAAAGAAAGAGGAAGAGAAGGAGAGCTGTCAGGATGACAAGGTAGAGTCCCCGAAAATCCCAGAGAACAACATGGAAGTCCAAGCCGAGGAATCTAAAGAGATCCCTGTTGAAGTTCCTTCACAACCCGAAACTCAAACCGACAGCACAGAGCCTGGGGTAGTGCTCGAGTCCCAAACACACGAAGAACCACCACCAGAACACTCGAAGCAGTTACAGGAAGTAGTCACGGAGCCTCAGGGAACAAAGAATCCCGAGGAGGAAGTGGAAGAGACACGAGGTCGAGTGAAAACAAGGACGTCAGGGAGCGGAAGCCGGAAGAGCATCAGCAGCTCCTCCTCGAGTTCCTCTTCCAGTTCCTCATCCAGCGGCTCTAGCTCTTCATCCAGCAGCTCCAGCAGCTCTTCGTCCGCTTCGTCTTCCTCCTCATCTAGCTCTCGGTCACGCAGCCGCAGCAGAGAGCGGCGCAGGAGGAATTCAGACCGGAGGAAGAGCGACCGGAGTCAGAAAACCAGTAAAAGCAGCAGCGGGCACAGGGAGAGGAAGGAGAGATCCAAGGAGAAGGACAGGAAGAGGATGAGTTCGGATGCAAGCCGGTCAGGAAAACGGCCTTCACGCAGTGAGCGGGAACGCAAGTCGGACCGCAAAGAGAAAAGGCGCTAAAGAAAAAGAGCAAAAATTTGCGCTTTTCTTTTTTTTTTCTTTTTTTTTTGTATGCAAGAGAAGGTGAAACTGTCTTAATGTGACTTCCTGCTCTTTTAAAATTAAGATCTGATCTTTTTGTTATAAATATTATTATTTTTTTTACATTCATCGATCACTTTCTGTGCTTGCTGTCTTTAATTTTAGCTTTTCTAAACGTTGATTTTAATCTCATATCGGACATGTTCGATCCTCAGCCCCGTTATCTGATACTCAACTTCTAGAAAAGGCAAGAATCAGCCATGAGAAGTTTTTTTGGTATGGAACGTGAGCGTCTTTGACCTCGGTGTTGTCGGTTGTCATGTCACGGTCATACGGTAGAGTAGTGATCTTGTTTCGGCTGCTTGTGCATTACAGATGTTTTCAGTTCATCTCTGTAAATGTCAGGAGTCCACTGTGCCGAGTGAAGCGCAGCATCCCTGATTTTTCGGCGCGAGTTGCCGAACTTTCGTATAAATGAAGCGTGATCTTATTTTAAGGAGAAAGTTGAATAAAATGTAAAAGAATCCCATGTGATTGTTTTTCTTTTTTTTGTACTGTTACACACATGAACGATTTAATACAATGATTTTCACACACATTGTGCACCTTTTCTGCCTTAGTTATAAAGCTATAATCAGTATTTTCCTCTACTTCTTTTGCATCAGTGGAATCGATGTTCTTGAGATTAGAATATTCTCTCGATCATATTTATTCTCCAGGTTTTTTTTATATGACCCCCAAATACTTAACATGGTGATTCAGTAGTAAAGTTTTGGCAGATTAAACACACCCACAATATGGCACTATAGCACAACATTCAACAGCTATCATACATTATATATACCATATAAAATGCAGCCCCATAAGAGAATATCTAACCAGTGTTTGGCAGCAGGTGTAAATGTGTGTGTGTGGATTTCTACTCTCTCTCTCTGCATGCTATTAATAGTGTTGCTGTTATTCTTCCTGTTCCACCTGCATCACATGATTAATAGATCTTGTAGAACATGCTGATGAATGTTAAGGAGGCAAAAGGCGATCCTCATATTACACTGTATCTGAAAATGCCTAACATGAGTGTAAAACGAGACGAGCGAAAGCCCTCGCATCTGTCAGATCATTTATTTCAGGCTCGTTTACCCCATTTATTAAGTTCTGTTGGCGTCCACACGGTGGCAGTAGAGATGCAGGTGAAATCCACACTCACTCTGCGGTGTCGTGTTCCACTGACCCTGGACACTCAGAATCTATTTTATAGCAATTATTGTATGATTGATTAAAAATACGCAGATTATGTGAGAGTGAGGCACATTTACGCTTCTGCTTAACGACTATTCAGATTAATTTTTTTGAAGTGGGTGTGGTTTAATCCTCAGTAACATCCTGGTTATTATTCACATACAGTACAGACCAAAAGTTTGGACACACCTTCTCATTCAAAGAGTTTTCTTTATTTTCATGACTATGAAAATTGTAGAGTCACACTGAAGGCATCAAGGGCTATTTGACCAAGAAGGAGAGTGATGGGGTGCTGCGCCAGATGACCTGGCCTCCACAGTCACCGGACCTGAACCCAATCGAGATGGTTTGGGGTGAGCTGGACCGCAGAGTGAAGGCAAAAGGGCCAACAAGTGCCAAGCATCTCTCGGGAAACTCTTTCAAGACTGTTGGAAGACCATTTCAGGTGACTACCTCTTGAAGCTCATCAAGAGAATGCCAAGAGTGTGCAAAGCAGTAATCAAAGCAAAAGGTGGCTACTTTGAAGAACCTAGAATCTGACATTTTTCAGTTGTTTCACACTTTTTTATGTAGTATATAATTCCATATATAATTCCACATATGTTAATTCATTGTTTTGATGCCTTCAGTGTGAATTTACAATTTTCATAGTCATGAAAATAAAGAAAACTGAATGAGAAGGTGTGTCCAAACTTTTGGTCTGTACTGTAGGTTGCATTTTCCCAAATTCTAAACATTACAGGATTGTAATTTAAACTCCCATGACTCTGACCAGGCAGTTACTAAGGGTGAATAAACACATCATGCAGCACTGGATGCTCAATTTATGTGGTCTGGAGAAATGGTGCCATGACCTAAAAAATACTGGGGTTTTATTATCAGCTGCCTTATTACGGTAATTGTTTTTTTTAATTATAAATGTTTTTCCCCACTTTCTTTCTGTGTGTGTGTGTGTGTGTGTGTGTGTGCAAATCCACACACTACCAAACACTGATGCAGTTCTGTCCTCGCTTCATGGTTATTGAAAAAACCAGAATGAGTTTCTTGTTGTTTCGTGCTTAGCGATGTGAAACTGAAATCCATCTACATATTCAGCACATTCGCAAGCCTGTGAACTTTTTCACACGTTACACTATTTTATTTAAATGCACACAGGCAGGTTGCTAACACACATGCTGTGCGCTCCTCAGGGGAGGAAGAGTGTATGTGTGTGTGTGTATATGTTGAAGTTTTTTTCTCACACTCAGCTAGCTTTTATGAAATATCAGCTCAGAGGAGGAACTGGTCGCTGTGCTGCTTCAGACCGTAAACTAAAAAACCATCACCGTCTGGATCGATGACGTCCAACCAATCAGGACAAAGGGGCGGGGTTACTGTACTGTTAAAATTCTGATTGATGAGTTACGGTTATTACATAGATGGTGATTATTTATTAAGGACCACCGCTTCATACTTATCCTACTCTACAGAAGAAACAGAAACTGTTATTTTCACACCTGCCTCTTTTTATTCTCACCCTTGAAGTGGAAATCGCAGACCAGCAGTAAACGCTTTGATATGAATGCTGTAAAATCGATACGGAGTCGTTTTCTCTGGTCTTTGGAATCGTCTCTCAGTACAGATGACGTGAGACCGGTGGAGTCGCAGCGCCGCACTGTATGGAAATTAATTTTATAAATTCCTCTGCGACATCATGGAGTTTATCTTCATGATAATCGATTCCAAACTTGTCCAAAATTGCACAACTCCAAATCAGTGTGTGTGTGTGTGTGTGTGTGTGTGTGTGTGTGTGTGTGTGTGTGTGTGTGAGTGAGTGCAAAGTGAGTTGTCAGCTTTTCTCTGCCTCATTAGTGCCGTGTGTCTGATGAAGCAGAATGATGAAGATCTCCTATCGACCCTCTCTGCAGGAAGAGCTCTGGATAAACAGCGCTCGGAGGGAGATGAGAGATTTCAGCTCACAGAGGTTCTCTTTCACTCTTGATGGTTTCAGAGCCGTCTTAAAAAAATCCTCATTAAGCGTCTTAGGGAATGTGATTTAATTCTGCATGTTAATGTGATTCCTTTTGAAATGGCAGTCATTGTGTGTTGAAGGGCAGCCAGTAGTGTTCGAAATGCACCACGCCACACCCTTGCCCAGTCTAAACACACGTGACAGATGATGCTGTAAAGAATTTATAAAGTGTTAGTGTTTGTGTTGTTACAGGATTTTTCACCACCGCCTTCACCCAGGACTGTCACGTCAGCCAGTTTGACCTTATTCACAGACAAGAAGACAAACCTGTTTTACCTCGGACCATTATTACTGACGCATCACACGCCTGTTTTTGGGCCGATTGGGCAGCATTACCCCTCTGTAGTGCCAGAAAGTTTTACACATTGAAAATGAAATCGGTTACAATCAATAGAATCACATGGTATCGAACTGAGGCTCCGAACCCTGGAGTGAACTCTGTCTGACAATCAGCTCTGGAGGAGACGGAACAAGACATGAAGCAGAAGAACCTCGTTCATACACAAACAGCTTCAAAAACTTCAGGCCCACAACAAGTCACAATTGCGAGAAAAAAGTCAGAATTATGAGAAATAAAGTCAGAATTAGGCAAAAAAAAAAAGTAATAATTATAATGCCTGTGGTGTAAACAGACTTCCAAAAGATTCAGACCAAAAAAAATAAATACAAAACGTTTGGCATCATTTCAAAGTAAAACTTAAAGAAAACACTGTACAGTGCGTTTCCTTTTTTTTAAATCGATTTTTTTATTCCTTTTTTTTTTGTATATATTTGTATTTGCATTCGAAGTAATTATGGCAATGAAATGCACTAAATGGGTTTAGTTTTCACAGATAATCTTGTGTTCAATTTCAGCAATAAAATTTAAATTTTTCTAAAAAGGAAACAAATCACTCGTTCTTTTTCTTTTTTTTCTTGTATAATTATAATTGCTTTTTAAATACAAAAAGTACTTCTTACCTGATTTCTCGATTAATTAGGGAATAATTGGTAGAATACTCAATTAGTAAAATAATTGACAGCTACAGCTCTATTGTGATCAGCAAGAATTTCTAAAAGCACTTCAGATGAACTTGTGATCTCAAAAATCGTCAAAAATACTGGATGGACTTTCACTCAAATGTCTCCTATGAATCTTTATTTAGCACTATTTAGAAAAGTGTGGAATGGTGAATGGGTCAGGAGGTTCTGCAACAGGACCACACTCGAGAACAACCTCAGCTGTGAGAAGAATGCTCCTGAAGTGATTTGCCCTGAGATCACTGAGAAGCAGTGTAAAGTTTACACTGTTCATATCCTCTGTATGAATTAGGTGACTTGTAATGCAAATTGAAATCGATCGTGACGGCACAGTCGTTCCCTCTGCATGTTCACAGCCCTTTGTTTCAGTGGCAGAAGAACAGTTGGTGCTTTCCATGTTAAAGAAACCCTTCACATCATTATATTTTCATAAAGCAGTAGATCAATAGCGTATGGATTTGGTGATCTAACCTCTGAGACTTTATAAGAGTAAACTCCCCTGTTATATGAAATGAGAAAAGTGAGCGTGTTTGTTAGCAGATGATAAAACGCTCCTTTATTGTTACTTTATGAAAGTGGGTTTGTTTAGTTGGACCACTGAGAGCGGAACAGATCGATAGCTGGAGAACTTTTAATGCGCTGCTGTCCCTAATTTTCCGTGTATTTTGTGCAGACGTCCCTTGTCAGTGGTCAGCGTTTTCCCTTCCTCATTTAAGGCAGAAAAGTCCAGCGCTCAGATCAATAGGCAGACTTTTTTTCCCGTGAGCTTTAAAGACAGGGAGATCGTGCAGGGCTTAATGAAAGTGCTGGCCCTCAGCTCTCAGCTGGTGTGTGCATGTGTGTGTGTGTGTGTGGGTCCCTTAAAGCTGCCTTCCTGCTGATGGTGAGCTTATATGTGTCAGCTTGGCCTCTTAAACAGTTTGTCCTTAAAGAGATGAAGATCCACCAAAGCTCTAGATAAAAAGCAGCTCTGGGCTTCGCTACAACCTGAGGATGATTATGTAATTTTAATGAAATAACTGTTTAGTTTTAAACTTAGGGAATGTTTAATATAAAGATTATGATGTATGAGGTGATATGAAAAAGTATCGAGACCTGTTTACGAGAACATACGTTATTTATCTACATTTCCACACTATCACCTTCAAAATAGTCCCCATGCACAGCAATACGGTGTCTCCCAGCGTTCCTGCCACTTCTGGAATGTCCTGAAAGTCTTCTTTTTGAAGTGTGTCAATCACCTCCTGCTTTTCATTCTGGATCTAAAAGGTGACCTTTGAGCTGGATCTTCATGTTCGGGAAGAGGGCAAAGGACGCTGGAGCCAAATCGGGCGAGTAGGATGGGTGAAAAAGTGAAATTGAGAAACTCACGTGTAGAGAGTGTCTGGTGACAAGGTGCGCACGTGGTCAGAATAGCAGACGAGTTAGCACACGAAAATGCAGTATAGTGATTTTACATTAAGGCTCATGCAAACCTCAAACAGTCACATTGTTATAGTGGCGACCTTGAGATACCAATGGGGTGCCAATATTTATGAAAGCACTAAAGAGTGTGTGTTAGTCAAACCTGAACTTGATTTCTTTACATATTAAATGTAAGCAAAATGATAGTGGATACTTTTATACTGCTCCTCTTTCATGATCTGGTTTATACCCCAGGTGTTTACTCTGGTGTTTACATTGGGAATGAAGTCCAGTGTATTGGCCATGAAGACTTGATCTAAACCTGGAAATGAATTACCCAATAATACAGTCAGTGCGAATGGAGCATTGGCCTCTTCTAAAAATCAATGATGTGATTGTTTGTGGTGGTGGGGGACGGAGCTGGTGGTAAACACTGAATAACACTCCTTTAGTGTTTGTAATGTGCTTAAAGGGGTTTGATTTACTCCCCAACTGTCAAACGTGTTTTCACATCGTCTCCGTTTTATTTGGATTGCGGTTGTCACTCGGGGGAAAAAAAATCGAACAGGTTTTAGAGCACCGTCAGCATCCTTCATGTGTCTTTACAGTTAATGATACACATGCAGCACCTCTGAGGAGCTTCTGTTAGATTTGATCTTTTAGATGCAGAACAGGATAGAATACAATCCTCCATCAAAACAAGTGACACAACATGAAAATGGTGCAGCTTTCAGACTGGTTTTTTTTCTTTTTTATTTCATTTTGAAATGTTAATTAAACTCCAGTAAAAATCACAAGAACTCTCCTGAACACACCACAATTAGATAACGATTAGATGATTGCAGTACATTTTAAGGGCAAAAGTTTGTGGACACCTGAGTAGAAGATTGGAATGTGCCACAAGGGTGTTAGTAAAGACAGGTACTGAGGTGAGGAGGCCTGGGGTGCAGTCAGCGTTTACATTCAGTAGTTCTTTAAGGGTAAAAATAACATGGATTTCTAATTGTTTATTCATCAAATCTGGAAAATGAACTCCAAACGTCTCACAGAATTGTGTTGCGGTTTTTGGATGCCCCTTAATGTCAGTCATCACAGGGCAAGTTTTTGGAACATGAATAAAAAGTACATGCGGATCTGTCAATTCTGATCTGAGCCAGCATTTCAGGCGATTATTAGTCTGGGATCAGACCAGGTGAAGCTTGACTAGCAAGGATAAACGAGGATAAAACTTGGCATATCTCATGACACCTTCAGAGGATGCAGCCTGAAGGTTTGTAACATCCCGGGTTGTGGTGAGAAACATCAGAGGCACTGGGGGAGGCGTTGCAGGTCGGCCGTGACGGTGCTCTGACACCTTCGCCTGAAGGAGCTGCTGAGCGAGAAGCAGAAACACTTCACCTCCTGTTTGGACCTCCATCACAAATGCTTGACTTTGTAGCCTTAAGCTGAACACAAACGCCGATGCACTTAAGTGGTGTGAATCCCGCAGAGCAGCAGAACAGGCTTTCAGGGTTGGTGTTTCTGTCCTGAGAGCAGAACTTTATTCCTTTCGTTTTTCATTCAGAGTAAAAGTGAACTTGGAAAAGTAACACAAAGTTCTTGAACTGCTGCTGGTTTGAAGAATAACATCAGAAACTATAAAAAAAAATAACAAAACAGTGACAGCATGGAGGCGCAGCAGGTCATCAGTGCCATCTCATGATTTGATCCAAGCCTCGGGGTAGAGATTCCTCTCCCGCCTTATATCACAAAATATACATATATAGCTGTTTTCCGAAACATTCCACACATCTTCACCAGCATTTGCAAATATCATTCCCCATTCCTGGCCAAAAGAAGCGCTGGTGGGCTAGATGGATGGTTCTTGCTTGCCCTTGATGACCCGCTAGGTCATGCACGCCCTTCAGAACTTGGTCCTTAAGGCTAGTTGGTAAAACCAGCTGATATCGCTTCTGTTTACTGTGTGGATCTTGTATAACTCTGTACAATATTCCATCCATAATCTTCAATTTGTCCCATTGTCTGAAAAGAGTCTTAGCATTCATATTGTCCCTTTCTCGCCTTGCTGGTTGACGCTTCGCATTCATAAAGAACATTACTCTGGAAATTACTAAATCAGCCTCTTGCATTTCATGGATTTCATCTACAGCAATGGTAGGGAGGGTGTCAGATCCAGCTGGTACAAAATCTGCTCGGGCTCGAGATGTTTCTTCCCACTGATCATGGGAGCTTAAACAGGCCTTGACATTGGCACTATCAGGTGGTAAGGCAAGACGGGATTGGAGACAGATCTGTAAATTTTGACAAAAGGGTCTCTACTCAAAGGATCAGCCACTAAATTTTTCGCCCCTGCTATGTGTTTCAGTTCAAAGGTGTATGCCGCCAGTTTAGACACCCACCGTTGCTCAAATGCATCGAGCTTTGCTTTGGACATAATGTACATGAGCGGATTGTTGTCAGTCCAGACAGTAAATATTTGACCTTTCAACCAATGGCTAAATTTCTCGCACACGCTCCATTTAAGTGCCAGAAACTCGAGCTTGTGAACTGGGTAGTTCCTCTGCGATTTGCTCAGGGTCTTACTTGCAAACGCGATTGGGCGAGCTCGTTCTTCGCCTGCAGGTATTTGGGATAATACAGCTCCCAAACCATCCAGTGTCAACTGCCAGTATTAGAGGTCGAGAAAAGTCAGTGTGGGCTAAAACCACACTTTGTATAAGGCTCTCCTTTAAGCTACTTAATGCGTAATCACATTCCGCAGTCCAATCTGTGGGCTTAAGCTTCCTGTACGGTACTGCTTTAACACCTCCCTTGGTTCCTCTCTTCCTTCTTTGCCTAGCTGTGAGTGCAAAAAGTGGCTTTGCCAAGGCAGAACATCCAGGAATGAAATGCTGGTAATAGAAGATCATACCAAGGACTGATTTAATCCTCTGCACCGATGGGGTACATCTGTCGCCTTCCATCAGATCGAACTTGGACAACTTCAAGATGACTTCGACTTTATCAGGATCTACAGAAACTCCATTCCTGTCGATGATGTGACCCAGGAACTTTACAGAGGATCTCATAAGGTGGCATTTCTTAGGGCTTAACTTGAGATTGTACTGCCTCAGATGACTAAACACGACCTCCAGCCTCTCTAATGCTTCTGACTCACTTGGAGCAAACACCAACAAGTCGTCAAGATAGCACAACAAACTGCTGAAGTTCAAGTCTCCGAAGATGCTGACCATCATTCTCATAAAGGAGGCGGGGCTATTACATAGACCTTGTGGCATACTATTATATTCGTATAGGCCTACTGGAGTTGTGAACGCTGTATATTTTTTTGTCCTTTTCAGCCATGGGGATGTTATAAAATCCTGACGTCAGGTCCATGGTGCTGAAGAGTGTGTTCCCGCCTAGAGCAGCTAAACAGTCAGACTGATGAGGAAGTGGGTGTGCATCCTTTATCGTTCTTGCATTTAACCATCTGAAGTCTGTGCATACTCTAAAACTGCCATCCTTCTTCCACACTAGGACTAACGGGTAAGCATACTCACTTACAGACTTCCCAATTATCCTGCTCTTCCATCTTGGACAAAACTTGACGCAGCTTTTGGTAATGTGCAGGTGGCACTCGTCGATAAGGAAGTCTGAAAGGACGCTCATCCATCAGCCGAATGCGGTGAACAAACCCTTTTACTTCTCCACAGTCCAATGTGTGCTTGGAAAACACATCATTGTATCTCTCACATTTTTTGCTCACATTTTGCAATTGGTTCCACTGTATGATTAGAAACAAGTCTCCAGTAGTCACTGACGCCTTTCATGCGATGTGCAAGGAATTTGATTACATTTGTACCAATGATCAGATCATCCCGCTGACCAGGTACAACGAGAACTGGTACTAGGCAGCTTTCTCCATAAATTTTCAATTTAACTTCGTACATACATTTTGGTCTCGTTACCTTACCACCACATCCTACTAAGACGGCTTCCTCCTGAAGCGGTGTGGGTGTAGACAGCACATTTTCATGTAACAGCCTCTTCTCTGCTTCCTCACTAAAAGTGCAGGCCATGGAACCTGTATCAAGCATTCCCTTCAATAAAAACATGTTATTGTTATAATGTTAACATGTTATAAAAACTGCCTGGACATTTTGTGCTATCACCTTGGTCCCTATAGGAGCCTGTGTGCATGCATTTTCATAGAAATGAGGAAGATTGACACTCTCTAGGGGTTTTTCGCTTGCGCTCACGCATCCCCCTCCCAAACGTGAGCCATCTAGTTTAAAGTTTGTAAACCACAGAATGCTGCCGGACCAGGCCTGGACCTGTCACTTGCACAGTCTCTCTTACTATGCCCAGGTTGAAAGCATGCAAAACACAGATGCTCTCGTCGACAATGTGTCACAGTAGAGTGATCGTGAGATCTGCACACTCTACAGAACTTGCTCTGTGGCTGACGAGTAGGCATTTGGACATTTTGAGACAAAGCACGGTCAAGAAGACTAATCAAAGTTCTCATGCAATTGTCATTACTCTGTGCAGTACTGACTTTGCTACACTCACCTGGCTCTATAGGAGAGCCAACATCCACTTCCTCACTCTCGCAGGACATCTGAATGTGAGCAGTGGCATGTCGGGGAGCATTATGACGTTTCAGTTTGGTTGACATCTGCTCTTTTAAATCTGTCTGGTACTGGTCAAGCTGTTTCTGGATCTCCTGTCTATTTTTCTGGGGATTTAAAACGGAATACCGCAGCAAGAGTGGAATCGGGGCAGTACTTCACAAACATCATAGCCACTTCTTGACATGGGTCCTCCATCCGTCGTCCAAGTCTCTTTAAAGCTTCCTCTGCCAAATCCACTGCTTTATTCAGCCGCACCCAGTACTCGACAGGATCTTCTCCTGCTAAAGGAACAGTGCCATAGAAGTCGGCCAAAGGCATGCATGAATAGTTGGCATCACTAAAATGTTGTTTCAGGATATCCATGATAACCTTTGGGTTCTTAACTGGGTTTAAAGCTAAATTACAACGAAGGGTAACTGACTAGATCTTTAGCTTTGCCCATCAATCTGCTCAAAATCTCTTGATGTTCTTCCAATGGTATGCCTCTCTTTCGCAAATATGTATCCATCAGCTCCACTCACGAACTCCCAGCTTGTCTGATGAATCACCACAGTAAACTGGGGGCTCTTTGGCATCAGATTGCATGACCAACCTCACTCCAGTCAAGTTAAGCGAAAATATATCTGAAGATGTATTACTGGTACTCAACCCTTGTGTTTGCACACCCCTACCCCGTTACTAGCCTCTTTTTGAGAACCTAACATTGTCTGTCCTACTTGTTTAGCGATGTGAGCTATCAAACCTTGCCAATTTGGATCATTTATATCTGGGACAGCTAAAGGCAAAGTATCAGTTGCTGAATTGGAACCAGGTTCAGTTACACGTGTGGAGCATAATACAGGAGATGCTTCTTCAACTCTACTCTCCCTGACAATTGGAGTAACTGGAACTTCACCAAAAAGCCTACCTCTTCCAAAACCCAAGCCAGTCATGGTGTCATTTACATCAAATTCATTTCCTTTTAAACTAAATGCCATGCTCAGAATCACACACAAAAAAAAATATAACTTGATAAATTTTTAAATGCAATAATTGTTAGAAATTTCTATAACTCTTAACAAAAAAGAACCACTAATCTGAGAAAATACATCAATCAATACTATCCAAAATCAAGAAGCTCAAATTTCCATTTATAATGTCACAGATCTCCACTAAAGAACAGGTGAACCTTAATTCAGCATCCCTCGGTGACCCAGCTGACGTAGATCCTGAAGCAAATCTTCATCCGGGTCACGGCACCAATGTAGCCGGTCTACTGATAACCGCTGCTACTCTCGTCTGCATTGTGTTCAAGAAAGGCTCAGGACACTTTCATTCAGTTCACCAAAGAAAGGTTTATTAGCAGTTTCACCCACCAATCAACACTCCTTGTCTCTCTGTGAATTAATGTCAATAAGGAGAAATCACTCATGGGCACCATGTGACAACGTATTCCTGTATAGTACAACACTTGTTAGCTGGCTAACAACTCAGAAGCACATCAACACTAAATACATATGGCCCACATGATAAATCCCCACATTCTAAATCCACTTGCACATAAAACATACAATAGAACATATCAGTCTCAGAACTGTTCACAAAGTGAAATCAAATCAAATTTACACTTAATGAGTTTAATTATCTCATTAATTGAAGAGCTCACACAAACACCTACCTCTCTCCAGCATATGCAATGCAAACTGACGAGGGACGTGCGCTCAATTGAAAATGCCGTCCGCATAACGCCAAGAGTAAATATCAAAATAAATGTCTCTTACAGAAAACAGCAAAATAAACACTCAATACCCAAAGAAAGAAAACAAATAATATAGCAATGCAGGATTTTTGTGAAAAAGCAAATGATTCCATTTATATTACACTCATAACTCGTTACAACTGCACCCCAGGAACCTCCTCACCTTCTCACCTACATCCTGACTTTACAAAAACCCTTATAGCTGAATGTATCTCCACAACATCTAGTGGAACATCTTCCCAGAACACTAAATGTGGAATGGGACATTCAAAAAGATTCACCACTCGAATGCCCATATGCTCTGTATTAATTGTTGTGTAGTTTCATATTATTCTTATTTGTATACAGTGATCTATTCGTTGATCTGCTTTAGACCGAATATTTTGGTTGAAAAAAAAGATGTTAAATATCGGTGAAAACCTCAGACGTCTCGAGCAACATCATGACTTCTACGAGACAGATTAGACAAAAGATTTCTGCAGTTCTGCAGTAAATTTCCTGTTTATTGGGTTTTAGTTTCACACTCCTCCCCCTTTCCCGGAAACACTCGTTAATCCCGGTCGGCGTTGGCAGGTCTGCAAATCGCTGCTTGCTATTTTTAACCCACGCTGCGCCTCAGGTGAGGTTTTTTTTTTTATATTCCTGCGCTGCTCATCCAGCTCCCATCAAAGAGATAACTCCAGTTACCATGGCAACCCTTCTCCTTCTCCTCCACTCTCTGTTTGTCTGGACCGAATCGCTCTGATACCAAGGATTAGCTGAGTATCAGTTGCTGTCTCTCCTCGGATTGTTTTTTTCTCTCTGGAAACTCCTGAGATTTAAAATGCTGCTTTTTTAATGTTATGAATAAAACCATCTATTCTGTAGGACAGTGCGGAGGGTGTGTGTGTGAGCGGTTAAGGATTTGCTCTACATGGTTCAGTTCCTAGTTCATCATCATCAGAAGATCCAGCATGAAGAACCGATTACAGGAACTGATTATTAATTAATGAACATTGAAATGGCTCGAGAAAATGATTAGTAAGTTAATAGTGTCTAACTTTTTATTCCTAAAGAACTACAGTATGATTATAGATGAGATTAAAAATGTCAGGAACGGTTCTGTTTCACTCCATTAATTGGTGGTGATGAGTTCAAAAGTTCTTGTTAGACAGTTTTCTGTGAGTTTCAGGATCCGTGATGAAATAATCTGAAGAACAAAACCACAAAATTATTCAATAATATACTGTTTAAATCCACTGTAAACCACCACTTGCTCCGCCCACTTCATGTTCACTCCGCCTCCTATTTTCTGTAAACAGTTAACTGTTGAGTCTCTTTCTTTCTGTCAGTGTTTTTTTGCCCTGTTGTTACTTTCATTTTTTCTCTCTCTCTCTCTCTCTCTCTCTCTCTCTCTCTCTCTCTCTCTCTCTCTCTCTCTCTCTCTCTCTCTCAGCCTGTTTCTCAGTGTAACAGTAGTGAAGAGGATCTGCTCGGCTGTCAGTCAGCTTGTTCCTGCAGCATGCAATCAAAGAGATCATCAGCAGATTATAAACCACTGAAGCCTGAAAACGTCTGTGATCGACTTGGACAGAGCAGGGATGAGTTAGACACATGGAGAGACAGACAGACAGACAGACAGACAGACAGACAGACAGACAGACAGAAAGAGAGAGAGAGAGAGAGAGAGAGAGAGAGAGAGAGAGAGAGAGAGATTAGATTGTGTCTCTGTTATATGCTGCTGTGTGAAATGATAAGCACTGCAGTGTAATGATTCTGTATTCAGACACAGTCATGTGCAGAACAAAATGTTAACACACTCGCATCTGAGGTCATTTTATTGTCTGATCTTCTGTCCAGCAAAACAGTGTGCACAAAATCAGCATTGGAAACTCACAGAGGAAACTCAGACAGAGGAGGAAACTCAGATAGAGGAGGAAAACCTCTAGCGCACAGGATGATTCCAGCACAGAAGGAAACTGTTGTATGTTAATATTTATACATGTTTATATTTTTGCCCCTTTGTAATCTACCTGTCTCTGCCTGTCACTCACTATCTGTACCCCCCCCCCTCTCTCTCAATCTCGTCCCTGCTCTGTCTGAGTGGATCACACTCTTTTCAGTTTTAATCTTCTGATAATCTCTGTGATTACACACTGAGGAAAAAATAATAAGAACTGCAATACAAGAAGCTAGATAGATGGAGAGAATGGGACATAGATAGATAGATAGATAGATAGATAGATAGATAGATAGATAGATAGATAGATAGATAGATAGATAGATAGATAGATAGAGTAAAGATAATCATTGAGGGAGAAAGATGTGTATGCTGATGAGATAGCTGGAACTGTCCACCATTACAACACACACACACACACACACACACACACACACACACACACACACACACACACACACACACACACACACACACTCTTTTATTGTAACTTTCAGTCTTTCTTTCTCTCTGCCCTCATTTCCAGGTAAATGTTTCCTGTAGCTCATGACTGCTGAAATTACAGCTTTCAAGGACGTTAAAACTGTAAACCAACCTGGAATCAGGAACAACACAGGAAGTGCAGAATGCATGTGTTAGAGACACACAGAGACTCACAGTAAAGTGAAGTTAAATCCATCCAGACGTAGGGCATCAGGATGGATCAGGCAGGTCTGGAAAGTAGAAGGGGTCAGAATTTTTGGAATCTTATGAGATACATGTGCAGCTTAAAAGAGAGAAAAACAGAGATTATTAGCTATGTTTTTTATGAAGTTTATAAACAGTGTGCTTTGTAAGCAGGGACAACGCTCACGCTTATGCTCACGCTCACTTGTTACTACTTCCCTGAACGATGGCTCTCTCTGACCTGTACACACCCTACTGCTTGTTACACTCGTTTTATTCTCCTCTACAGCTTAGTGACACTTCAGTGCTTCTGTAATTAACTCCACCCCCACACACATACTGTACACACACACACACACACACACACACACACACACACACACACACACACACACACACACACACACACAGATAGATGGAGATATATACCCTATAATGCCAAGTATGTGGACACCTGAGCTTAATATTGCTATGTGTTTTTCGAACATCTCAATCCACAATTATTCCTGTTATAATGAGCTTCACTCTTCTGGAACGATGTTCAACTAAATGTTGTGGAGTTTCAATCAGCTACGAGTGTGTTAGTAAAGTCAGGTAGTGATGTAGGTGAGAAGGTGAGGAGGTCCCTGGGGTGCAGTCAGTGTTCACATTCATCCCAAAAGTGTTCAATAGAGTTGGATCTCTATAGCAGGAGATTTTCCACATCATCCAACCCATGGAAAGCAGATCTTCATGGATCTGTTGTTGTGTACAGGGGCATTATCATGCTGGAACAGGTTTGAGTCACATAGTTCAAGTAAATGCAAAAGTTCATGCTAATGCATCCAAAGACGTCCGATACAATTGTGTGTCTCCAAGTTTGGGTAGCAGTTTGGAGAAGAAGCAACATCTGGGTGGGAAAGTCAGTAATACATTTAGCCAGAGAACCTGTTGTAGATATTAAACACACACACACACACACACACACACACACACACACACACACACACACACACACACACTCGGAGTCTCTTGTGGCGTTTTCTTATTTTGATGCTTAATTAATTTTTCAAAGACAGAACAAAGAAAAGACTCATATCAGAGTTATTATTGTATCAGTGCAGCGATGTTTTAGTGTTTTACAGCTTTTAAAGTTGTGTTTGTCTGTGTGTGTGTGTGTGTGTGTGTGTTTATATTTTCGAAGTTGTATGAAATCCATTTTGTCGCCTTGAGTTTTGATTTCTTGGTGCAGAAATGTGTGATTTATTCAGTGCAGCTGCTCCTCACATTCCTGCCGCGAATGTTTGTGTGTTCGCCCGCGTGCCAGGCAGTGTTCTAACCTGATATGGATGTTTGTTTGGAATAAAGCAGACAGAAACTGTGTGTGTGTGTGTGTGTGTGTGTGTGTGTGTGTGTGTGTGTGTGTGTGTGTGTGTGTGTGTGTGTGTGTGTGTGTGTGTGTGTGGTGTCCCTGTGGCTCTGTGTTGGCTACATAATACACAAATGCGAAAGCCTAATTTATTTTTTTGGACATTGCATGTAAACAGAACCGCGAGCTTTTCTCTCTCTTTGTTGTTATCTTCTACACGGCCTCGTGACTGCTCCCGGTTTCCACCGCCTTATTTTACTTTATTTTAGAATACTCTATGGAGCTCTAACACTTTGGAATCACACACACACACACACACACGATGTGGTGAGGAGGTCTGGGGTGCAGTCAGTTGATGGAGCTTTTTACACTGCAGTAACTTTACTAATGTTCTATAAGGGGTCTAGTGTTTCTTCTCCAGCTCAATCACATCTGTTCCCTATCAACCAATCATCTCCCACTGTCCGTTTCAACTTTATTTGGCTTTATTTGCGTTTTCTTAGTGATATTTACAATATTCAAAAGTAAGTGATTTAATTTTTTGTGAGAAATAAAATATGAATGTATTATTTTCTATTTAAGTTTACAATAAACTCTATTCTACATGTCTTTTTTTTAAATATAACCCTAATTAGATGTCACTTGATAAATGATTCAAGATGCCAATAAGTCGGTGACGTCATCTGTTTTCACTGTGGTCAGGTGGGTTTGGGAGGTGAACCGTTTACGAACCGCAGTGTCACGGAACCTCCACGAGGAAAAAACCAGCGGAGAGCCGGAGAGTGGATCAGACCTGAAGACCCGAAGAGCTGCGGGGGAACAGTGAGGGTCTGTAGAGGAATGCCGACGTCATCCCCGGGGGAAAGGTGAGTAAGGAAGTGTGTGTAATCAGTTGTGGACACGGTGATGGTGTGTGTGTGTGTGTTACTGTGCGGAGGTTTGGTTCATGATTTATTTTCACACGTGAACATCTAATCTAGTTCAGGCGCAACAGGCGAAACGTCTGTCTCTGTGTTTGTGTGTGTGTGTGTGTGTGTGTGTATATGTATGTATGTATGTATGTATATGTATATATGTATACAGTTGCTAAAGTGCCAGAAATCAGAAAAATGTGAAATGATTTGATGATTATTTTGGGTTCTGCTGCAGTTTGTATAAAATGAAGTGCAAAGCAATTTGCACTGAATAAATGCAACCTGTCTACAGGAGTTATTTAGAAAATCATTGTAGTGATATATAGTTACGGATTTAGATTTGTATGTACATTATATGTACAATGAAAAGTGCTTTTGTATTATTTAATGACAATTTAATTGTATTACTAATTATCAGTAATTGATTTTTGAGAATTAGAAAAGCAGGAGACATTGATGTAGGAGTGGCCTGAGAAAAGCACCAGAAAGCAAAAAGTACTTTAACATCATCAGTATATGAAAACATTAAGGCTATAGAGACATTTATATAAAGAATAAATGGATGCAGTGTGATTGTGGGATGTAGTAGTGCAGTAGGAGGGAAAACACTGCTGAAACAAGGACTTGAGATAAATAAAAGTGGAAGCTCATTACAAACATGGTTGATGTGTAAACAGTGTAAAAGCTGAAATTTAAATGGAAGTAAAGTGGCATTGAAGTGGCATCAACGTGGCAGTGCTGTTCAAATAATGAGAGCGTAATCATATACATTGCAAACAGTGTCAAAACTGAAAAAATTGAATGGCGGTGAAGGAGGTGGTGTAGAGGCAGTGTAGTGCTGGTGAAAGAGGTGGTGTAGAAGCAGTGTAGTGGTGGTGAAAGAGGCGGTGTAGTGGTGGTGAAAGAGGCGGTGTAGTGGTGGTGAAAGAGGCGGTGTAGTGGTGGTGAAAGAGGCGGTGTAGTGGTGGTGAAAGAGGCGGTGTAGAGGCAGTGTAGTGGGGGTGAAAGAGGCGGTGTAGTGGGGGTGAAAGAGGCGGTGTAGTGGGGGTGAAAGAGGCGGTGTAGTGGGGGTGAAAGAGGCGGTGTAGAGGCGGTGTAGTGGGGGTGAAAGAGGTGGTGTAGAGGCAGTGTAGTGGTGGTGAAAGAGGCGGTGTAGTGGGGGTGAAAGAGGTGGTGTAGAGGCAGTGTAGTGGTGGTGAAAGAGGCGGTGTAGAGGCGGTGTAGTGGGGGTGAAAGAGGCGGTGTAGTGGGGGTGAAAGAGGCGGTGTAGTGGGGGTGAAAGAGGCGGTGTAGTGGGGGTGAAAGAGGCGGTGTAGTGGGGGTGAAAGAGGCGGTGTAGAGGCGGTGTAGTGGGGGTGAAAGAGGCGGTGTAGTGGGGGTGAAAGAGGCGGTGTAGTGGGGGTGAAAGAGGCGGTGTAGTGGGGGTGAAAGAGGCGGTAAAAGAGGCGGTGTAGTGGGGGTGAAAGAGGCGGTGTAGTGGGGGTGAAAGAGGCGGTGTAGTGGGGGTGAAAGAGGCGGTGTAGTGGGGGTGAAAGAGGCGGTGTAGAGGCGGTGTAGTGGTGGTGAAAGAGGCGGTGTAGTGGTGGTGAAAGAGGCGGTGTAGAGGCAGTGTAGTGGTGGTGAAAAAGGCGGTGTAGTGGGGGTGAAAGAGGCGGTGTAGTGGGGGTGAAAGAGGCGGTGTAGAGGCAGTGTAGTGGGGTGAAAGAGGCGGTGTAGAGGCAGTGTGGTGGGGGTGTAGTGGTGGTGAAAGAGGCGGTGTAGAGGCAGTGTAGTGGGGTGTAGTTGTGGTGTATATGGATAACAATCATGGATGGTGGTAGTTGATCAGATATGGCGTACTGCAGTGTTTTTCTAAACACGATTGTTCTAGCAGTAAGCAGCTAGCTCATGTTATCTGTTTGAAATTGGATACAGCAGGAGGACATTGGGGTGTGTATGTTATTCATGTTGTTTTTTATTGGTTTAAAGAGAAGTGTTTGGATAATTAGCATGTTTTAATGGCCCATAAATATTGACACTTCTTTGGCTTTTAGATCCGCAGCCACGTCATTGCCGTTTAAAATGCACGAAAATGTTTTAGAGAACAAAGAAGAGAAAACCTCAGTGTCTGGACATCTGTCACATTTCTAACTGCTATTAATTTTCTTTTTTTGTTAATCCATCATGTGACGTAACAGCTAATTTGGCTATTATTTCTCTGGCGCTGATGATTGCAGACCTGGGGCGCACACACACACACACACACACACACACACACACACACACACACACACACACACACACACACACACACACAAATACACACGTGTGTGATATATATATATATATATATATATATATATATATATATATATATATATATATATATATATATATAGAGGACACATCCAGTACAAAAACGTAATGAAATTTCGGTGCTATTACAGGAGCGAGTGAGCGTCCCCGTCTCCCCGGTGTCTTTAGACTGGAGGACATGTTAATTAAGATGGGTAATTAAGCTCACAGTGTGAGGCACATTCACGTTTTCTTCCTCTGATGGAGCTCTAATTTTGGTACAATTACACTTTTCCAAACGGTCTTTTCACCGTGTCCATGTATATAGATCAGAATAACATCTGAATGGCTTTTACAGCATGCAGCATTCATTCAGCACACATTTCACTTCTGAGCGATTTGACACCTCGGGTTTTTAATATCCGAACTGAATAGAAGCCGAGAAGAAAAAGTCAATCATTGTTCCTGATCATTCTGCTCCTCCTACTCCATATCAACTTTCCACAGGTGCACTCTGATTACAAAAATATTTTGACTCAAATCTTCACACTGAGATTAACAAAGGAAAATGTCTGTTATTTATCTTATGTGATACCAGGGTTAGTGTTAATACTGGATTCTGATTGGCTAGAACTTTAGGTGTGAGTTCAGAGCTTCAATAATAATTCCCAGTTCCATCCAGTGTGAGAGCTGCAATGACCTTACTGGTCTCCATGGAGGATTTCTGTGTGCTGGAACTTATATGGTGAATACAGTGATTTTTAATAAAAAGATTTGAGGCACAAGATGAATTCCAAGAACTGCAAAAGAAAACATTTGAGAAATATGTGAAATAGAACAAAAACAGCATCAGGAGTTCACTCCAACAGTTTCATTATTAGTAGAGATGCAGCACAGACACACAATTCACTGTCTATAGTAACTATTTAAATGAATGTGATCTTCTGGCACTACTTTATTTCTGTGTGTGATTTGATTTTGGAGTTGTAGATGTAATGAGTTGTATATAAAATGTTTAAAAGAAAATTAAGCATTTATTCAGTTTTGATCTGAATATATAAATATCAGCTTGAACTCCTCAATGCTGGTAAGTGATCATGGTTTAAGGTGATAAAATCTACGGCTAGGTGTGAGGCCTTGCACCAAATTAATGCTTTCTGATTCACCTCGGGTCATTTTCACCTCCACATTGTACATTCTAATCATATAACACACACTGAGCCATGGATCATCACTTCCTTCAAACCTTTCTGGATTCTGATTGGTTGAGAATGTGCTGATTAGTCTTTACTGATTTCTTTCCTGAAGTTATGAGATGTTTATAGAAGGAGTCTACATTGGCAGCACTTTGTAATAGTAAAGTTACAGTAATGGATTTTTTCGACATCTTCAGAACAATAACTAGAGAATAAAGCAAGGCTGGTGATTGAGGGTGAGGGTGTTTGCTGTGAGTGTTTTATTCATTATTAAAAATTCACACTGGTTATTTGTAGGCTCGTACTCGTCTGCTGTATTATGTGTTTTTTATATTTTTTTTTTCCAACCTTCACCTTGTCTGTTCCTGAAATCCAGACTCATTATCACATGTATAAACGTGTAAAAGGTCTTTTCCTCGTCTTGGTGATGAAGGGAAAGTTTGTCACTGAGCAGCTTTATTTGTGTGTACGTGTTACATTTTTTTTATGGAAACAAAACAAGAGAGGCACTAGTGTGTGTGTGTGTGTGTGTGTGTGTGTGTGTGTGTGTGTGTGTGTGTGTGTGTGTGTGTGTGTGTGTATGATCGAGAGAGAGAGAGAAAGAGAGAGAGAACTGCACAGCACCCTTGCGCTTTTTCACCACACAATATTATTTTGTCTTTCCTTCCTATTTTTATTTAATGTGAGAGGCAGGTCAGCGCCTCTCCATCACACCTCATCATCCCTCACTTCCACTGAACGAGGTCATCTCTCTAGGGGACATCTCCAGGGGATGAATATTTGAACAGATACAGGTAGAGGACTTTCTCATGCGTCTCTGGAGTCCTGGAATCTCTGAAATAGTGATGGATAAAAAAAGATGAAAAAGAAAATTGAGGAGGGAGAAAGTGAGGGATAAAGAACAGCTAGAGGTAATGATTTCACCAAGGCACATCATCATCATGATCATCATCATTTCTCTCATTCCCACTGAGGGACTGAATCGTGAACGAGGGTGCATCTCTAGGGAAAGAAAAATTCTAATGAATGTGCCAAGGGCCTGTGAGAGGGAAAAGAGGAAGCGAGTGATGCGCTGTGCTCTTTGTGTTGTCGATCTTTCTGCAGGTTCTGATCGCTGTAGTGGACCTTCTCATTCATTTTTTCTGCATCCTTTCATTTATTTTTAGATGAAAAAACATGAGCTTTTTAATGAATACTGTTGAAATGTCAGTGTTTCTTTATTCTCCATCCAGTAAAGATTTATTCAGGAAGTCACTTTAAATCCTGAATATATAATAAATATGGGGCAAAAAAAACTGATTTGTTTGTTCTTTAACACCTGAATTTTCCAGCCATATGTGCGTCTTCTGCAAACTGTCTTTGGAAGCAGGAGCATGACATTTTTCCTTCATGTGAACTAGAAGATCCAAATCTGTTTCAGGATGACAATGCCAGCTCCAGGAAGCTCTGCTTTCCATGCATTGGATGAGGTGGAAGATCTCCTGCAAGAGCTCCAACCCTTTTGAAAACCTTTGGCATGAAAGTGAATGCTGACTGCACCCTGTTTGATAATATAACCTGAAAATTCAACAGCCACCATTTTTATGGTGTAAATGCAAGAAACGATTCACTTCTCATTTTAACTGATATGAGAAAGCAAAAAATCATTTAACCAAATCTATTATATTTGAGTAGAAGATTGTTCACACTCAGTTATGCTGCCATAGCGAGTCTTGCCGGAGTCCAAACTGCACAGTGACACTAACTTTCATACAACAATAAGGACACTTAATAATCCATATCCTTCTCTTTCCGTCGTCACCCTCTTCTCTCTCTCTCTTTCTCTCTGTCTCTCTCTCTCTCTCTCTCTCTCTCTCTCTCTCTCTCTCTCTCTCTCTCGGTCGAGTCAAACTTGCTCCTGAGACTCCAGTGACCACTGGTCCTGCCCCTCTCCCCTCAGTGGATCTTCCCACTTCGTCCAGGCCTGCCTCTGGATAGTGTTCTCTTCGACTGGAGGCCACTCTGTGCAGCTCGGGACGGTTTCTCATCAACACCTTGGGTGGTTCCATGTAATTCTGGAGTAAGAACGGGTGCTTTGAGGATGGACTGGACTGTAGTTAATGTCAACAGTCTCGTACACTGACTCAGGAATACAGTTCGCTTCTGATCATCATCACTGTACCCCGCAACATTGTATATCTGCTTCAAATGGACATTCGGTGCAACCCAGATGAGGATGGGTTCCCTCTTAAATCTGGTTCCTCTCAAGGTTTCTTCCTTATGCCATCTCGGGAAGTTTTTCCTTGCCACAGTTGCTCATCAGGGACAAACGAACTTACAAAGAACATATTTACTTTTAATCGCCACATTATCTGTGTAAAGCTGCTTTGAGACAATGTTCATTGTTAAAAACGCTATACAAATAAACATGAATTGAATTGAAACATAAACGTTACAGCGAAGTACACGATCACAGAATTCCAAATAAAGATGAATTCAGTTTGGTGTGTTCACACACAGCAGAACATTAATAAGTGAATTCACTTGCATTACTTTAGTGAGTCTTATTTATTAAAAATGATTGCCATGAATTCCTTTCATTGTTTATTTGTATTCTTTGTACCGAGCGATGAATAAGAGAGCAAAAGAATGAGGAGGCACAATTATAAAAAATTAGAACTCTATGTTTTGCAGTATTTCTTATTTTCATTCTCTTTAAATTTGTGATTGGTATCATGTCTACTTGGATACTCTTAACACTCTGCATGCCTGAGGAAAGTAGAAGTTTCTGGAACCATTGGAAAGAGAAAAAGAGATGGTCAGTGTTCAGGTTCATTACAATACATTCCTTTTTTTGGAGACTAGAATTGTTTCTAGATTTTGTGTAAAGGGTGCCAATATTTCTGCACTAAACAGAAATCTTTTTCTAAACAGAGAGAAAGAGGGGAAAGGTTTCTAGAGCTGAGAGCTGAAATGATATAAATGATCAATTAGAGGTTCTCTCTCTCTCTCTGTTGTGAAATTTCAGTTATTTGTATCTGAGGTGTGTAATGCTATCTGTCCTGTTTCCTCACCGTTCCCCTCCTCCTTCTCCTCCCCTCGGAGTTGCCCTTTTGTCTTCTCACCATGGAGGTGTAAATTGATTCGCAGCTGTTGATGGTGTAATTACGGGTTTTCAGCCTGTGGCTTTGGGTGAAGTGGAGACACAGTGAGGGTCAGGCGGCTTCCTCTCATCGTCCCAGCCAAAATTTTACAGCATTATCTAAAAAAAATAGAAAAACAGATGGAGGGGCAAAGCAGTGAGGATCAGCGGAATGAAAATGGAGCTGGTAAAATGTTTGCGCTGGCGTGTGGCCACCTGGAAATGAGAAACTCCAACCATTTTTCTTAAGAGATGTTCCACATTGATCTGAAATCCCATAATTACAGTTATCTCTGCTCTGAATAGGGTGTTATTTCCACCATGCTGAAGTATTTTTAAGAGATAATGTTCACTGTGTGTGTGTGTGTCTTAACAGCCATGTTAAAAGTCTTACTACATTTGACTTTAGCAAACAACAGAATAACGGATAAACACTGTTTTTCTACGTACATGTTAAACAGTATTTTCTTTGTCCAACATTTGGGCTGAACATGTTCCACAACTCTTTTTAGATGTTGTAAGATGAAACATCAGAAGATTGTGATCTGATTATTTTGTCTGATTTGCTTGGTGAAAAAATCAGTTTTTTCTTTTTCTATTCTCACCCCACCATCGAAATGCATACAGAGACTTTCTGAAGTAAAATAAAGCTTGGAGGGAAGTAGATTAATGAATCTGTTTTTGTGTAAAATGTTCAATGTAAACCGAATAACTGTTTCGTGTGTTATTTAGTTTGTGTTTATTGTTGAATAAATACGTGATAAAAGAATCAGTCAGGACATGCCCCCTGGAGACTAAATGCATTATTATAACATTATTATATTTTAGTGTTATTTGTTGTGCTCTTTTAACAATCAACATTGTCCCAAAGCAGCTTTACAGAAAATAATAGATTACATATATACATTTTAAATTCATAAATTACTCCCTAAAAGTGTGTCCCTAATGAGCGAGCCAGTAGAAACAGCGGTGATGAAAAAAACTCCCTAAAATGGCAGAAACTCTGAGAGGAACCTGACTCAAAAGAAAACCTCATCCTCAACATCAGGTTTTTACCTGCTCACTGATGGAGACTCGAGTGTAAAACTGTTTATGGTGATTGTAAACCACTGTAGCAGCCTTTTTATATTAATTACAGTCCATATTCATCTTCATCATTCTTGAATTTTATCTTTCTAAAGAACCTCCGAGATCTTAAGGCTTTTATAAGTAGGCAAAAAAAAAGAGCACCACTATTTCTGGTGTTTCTGTCAAGGGTGCCAATACTTTTAGACTGCAGAGTACATCCATTTCTTTTGTAAATGTATACCATAGGTCTGTGACTGTCAGTAATTCCTTCAAAGTGGGGGAAAAAAAGTCACTTTATTGTTAGTTCTTTTTCCTTGAACACAATCTGGAGATTTGCACATCTCTTATAGTCAGAAAGGGTTCACAAAAAAAAGTGGTGGAATCCAGAATCTTATAAAGACACTTTTATAGGAGCCTCACAGCCTAATGCTAAAGATAGAGACGGTAAACAAATCGCTAAATTTAGCCCCGTGTTGTTTCTATTGGGAGATGGAGGACAGGGTGCAGTGTGTCTCCTCACCTACAGGGTGCACTGTGGACCTTTCAGCTTGGTCCCAGTGTCTGCCTTAAGATTCTTTTAAATGTAGCACACACACACACACACACACACACACACACACACACACACACACACACACACACACACACGCACGCGCACACAAATTGGTAAAAGCAGCATGTTGATGGTGACGTTTTATAAAAGAAATAGTAAAAGTCTTTTTTTTTTTTTAAGCTGAAGAAAAAACCCAGCAGCCCAGAGACTCTTATTTAAAATAGACAATTAGACCTGCCTCTTCATTAAGCACTAAAATTAGTACTATAAAAAAAACACCAAACCTTGTAGTTATAGAAAAATCAACAAAACAAAGTCCCTGTTATCACATTAAAAAGTTGATCTCCAACAACTGTTTTATTGTTGTTACACCACAGATGTGTATCAACAAAATTTATTTTTTGTTTAAAGATCATTACATGCTTATATTTAATGCATACTGCTTTTATATACTATTAGTAGTATATACTACAGGTAGAAACCCTTGTTCCCTCATGACTTGTTTGTGAGACATCACGAGGTGTAAACTAAAGTTGATACAACTGATGACATTGCAGACTTCTTCAATGCACGCTATATAAACATCTCCTTATTGACAAAAGCTTTACCATATCTTTTATGAATATTTAAATCTGTTTATCAGTGGATCATGCCTTCTACACATCTCTGTGCTGCAAGAGCTGTTACTATGGAAACGATAATTAGAATTTATTAACATTTCCTGAACAATCCTGTCTATTCGGACCTGATTTCAGTAGATATCAAATATAAACATTTTTTAACTGCTCTCAGCATTATTTGTATTTTTTTTTTTTATTTCTTTTCAGCTGGATATTTAGCACCATTTGTTCAGTTTGTTCTGCAGGCGAGACTCAGCAAATTTACAAGACCTTCAATCAGGAGGGAAAACTGTCTAAATTAAAAACAAACGAAAAACATCACTGCTGAGCCTCATGGGTTGATCTGGACATGCCTCATGTGCCTGAGTAAATGATTAACATGAGGAAAGCATTGAGAGAGAGAGAGAGAGAGAGAGAGAGAGAGAGGGAAAAAAAAAAGAGACAGCATGAAAAAAGACATTCTGACTTCAGGCTTTTTAATGCACTGAAACAGAGCAAAGCACTTTAATGTTATTGATGCTTACAGAAAATAAAACTATATAAAACCCCTCCAGACATTTGGGAATGAAATATGCAGAATGAAATGCTTCCTCAACTGGAAATAACTGCAGCTTCACAGCCTCAGATCCAGTCCAGGATGTGCTTCTGATTCTGAAGCACTTCTTTACCTAGTGAGAGATGATCAGAGATCAAAGGGCTCAGTTTAAACAATCAGTACATACCATCATGAACAACTTTCTCTTTATTTCCTCATCATAAAATACTGTTTTTATTGCTTAATGTAATATTTAAGCAAGATTAGTGTCTGGAATAACCAACTGCAGGGTATGTATGAATGAACTGTCCAGGGTTCTGAAGCGTATGTAACACTGAAGTGTGCGTAGTGTTAAAGTGTCCAGATTGTGGAACTGTCCAGAATCCTGAAGTGTATGTAATGCTGAAGTATCCAGAATGCTGAAGTGTGTTGAATGCTATACTAATGTAATTTATTCTCTTCTGGTAAGGTAGGATTCTGACTTTTGTATACTACTGTATACAAAAGTATACTTTGTATATACAAGTATATTTTGTATACTACATAACTTAGTTTATTCTAGAGTATTATTTGCATTGTTACCTTGTATAGCATTATTTATTCTATAGTGTTGGTCCGTGCTTATTAGTTCTCTCAGGTGATTAATTAAGGGTAGTTTTAGTCTCACTTGAGGTGTGAATTGTGAGCAGGGCTTACTCATTTATATTGATCGCTGAAGGTAACCCTTCTACGTTTAGTGTTTATATTAGTACATATATTGTTCTAATCTGTTCTTAAAACCATACATTGATTTCAAATAGTCAGATCAGTCAAGTGTCTTTAAACCCATCTCTGTAGTCACCTCTTACTGACACAGATGTTCTCATCCACAGAACAGAGGTCACATTGCCAGTAACCTCATCTACCCTCCTCTGTTGTCCTAATCTCAAACATCAGTGGCAGGTGGGCTCTGGAATTGCCAGTCTGCTGTAAGGAAAGCTCACTTTATCACAGCTTTACTTTCAGTGTGCTTTTGACTTCCTGGCATGCACTGAGACCTGGATATCCCCACAGAACACTTCTACACCAGCTGCTCTGTCTTCTGCCTATGCTTTCTCTCACTCACCAAGAGAAACCGGTAGAGGTGGTGGTACGAGTTCACTGTTGTCACGGAGATGGTGTTCCACACCTCTCCCTATTTTCCAATCTAACCATGTCTTCTTTTGAATTCCATGCACTTTTAGTTAACCTTCCAATCAACCTCTTCATTATTGCCCCTCTCCCTCCTCTGTAGCTTCCTGTACTCTTTTATCTGTCCCTGACCTTGACTCCCTTTTCTTTTTACCCTTGGACTCAGCTCCCTGACTACTAAACCCAAGAAGACACTGCTATGCTGATGACACTAAACTATTTTAGGCCCTCAGACACCACAGCTTCCGCTCGGATCTTGGATTGTTTGGCGAACATTTCTTCGTAGATGAGTGCTCATCAACTAAAACTAAACCCCAGTAAAACCAAACTGCTGGTCATCCCAGGTGATTCATCTCCAGAATAGAATCTCAGAATAACTCTTCATAACTCTCTGCTCTTCCCTTCAGCCACTGCTTGCAACCTTGGGGTACTATGGACAATCAGCTGTCCTTTTCCTCACATGTTGCTAATGTGGCTCATTCTTGTGGATTTCATCTCTACAACATTCGAAGGATTCGACCATTTCTATCCACACAGGCTGCCCAGGTGCTTCTTCAGTCTCTTGTCATTTTGAGCCTGGACTACTGCAACTCCTTGCAGGCAGGCTTCTGGTAGCTGCATGTATCAGATTCAAAACACTGATGCTTGCCTACAAGGCCAAAAATGGACCAGGACCATCTTACCTCAGAGACCTCATCACACCTCACACTGCACCATGCTGTCTGAGATTCTCCAGCACTGCTCCACTGGTACCACCTTCTCTCAGGGGACGCGGTAAGTATTCATCAAAGCTTTTCAAGTGACAGGTGAAGACCTTCCTGTTCATGAAACACTTAAACTAAAACTTTCCAAGTCTGCTTTAAGTACGTAATACTGTACTGTGCAGAGTACTGAAACGTATGTAACACTGTCCAGAGTACTAAAATGTATGTAACACTGTCCAGAGTGCTAAATTGGATGTATTAGTGAACTGTCCAGAGTGCTGAAGTGTCCAGAATACTGCAGTTTATGTAACACTGTCCAGATTGCTGAAGTGGACGTATTAGTGAACTGTCCAGAGTGCTGAAGTGGATGTAACGGTGAACTGTCAGAGTGCTGAAATGTATAAAATAGTTAAAATGTCCATAGTGCTAAAGTGTATGTATTACTGTACTGGCAGGTATGCTTAACTGAACTCTGAAGTTTTGACCTGTCCAGGTGTATGAAATATTGAAGTGTTCAGAGTTCTGAACTGTTAAAAGTGCTGAAGTTCTGGGTTGGATGTAATTCAGAAGAATCTGGAATACTGTTGTATACGGAATAAATAATTAAATAGATATATTTTGTACTGCAACAAGTATATAAAGTACTGAAGGGTTTGGAATACTCTAAAGCAGGAAATACATACATAGCACAGCAAAGTGTACAGAGTACTGAATTTTACAGATTACTGTAGTGGACAGAGTACTGTAGTATATAGAGTACTATAGTGTTTGGAATACCATAGTGTATGGAATGCTGTTACTTTTTTTGCAGTCATGTGTGATTATGTGGAATGCGGAATATTGGTGAGGCATACCAATGAGACAAGACATTCTCCCCTAAAAAAAATTAATAAATAAAATTAAAAAATAAAATATCTGGCTGAGATTCTACTTAGCAGTTTAAAAATAAATATTATTCTCATAATAAATAAGAG
Organism: Silurus aristotelis; assembly: GCF_946808225.1. NCBI lineage: Eukaryota > Metazoa > Chordata > Actinopteri > Siluriformes > Siluridae > Silurus > Silurus aristotelis. The sequence goes on from NC_139582.1 coordinate 15,763,472, forward strand.
AAGAGGAAGTGTTTCAGCTCTGAAACTGAATTCACTATAAATGGCATTTCAGACTCTGTATTTCAGCACATTGGATTTAACAGATGGATAAAAGGCTGAAAAAACGGACTTTAGTAAATTGTGTAAATCCTCTAAACATGGCTTCAATCTCTTTCCCTGTGTGTTTCACTCATTTGTTTAATATTATGAGGACTGCATGCATAAAATGTAAAATGTTATCTTCGTCTGCCTCATTTCCTGTGAAACCCTTTATTTCCCATCCTTTCTTTTTGCAATTTCGTATATCTCTTTTATTCTCTCTCTCTCTCTTCTTCTCCCCCTCTTTTCTCATCTTTAATTAGATGAAAACACTAATCTCTGAGTTTACAGGAAAAATGAAGCATAAGAAAAAAACAAAATGTTCTTGTTCTGAAATCTTTTGCATGTGTCATTGCTGTGTCTGACCTCAGGACCGGAACGACGTCCTCTTTTATGATACGAGATGTGAAAACAATAGTTTTTTAAAAAAAAGATCAATAATGGAAAAAAGATTGATTTCATAGCGATGGCTTTGTTTATCATTTGGCTGTGCGTAATTCCTACATTTGACAGGACAACACACATATCTCAGTGCTCAGCCTCTGCTTTATTGTCTCTGATCTGAAATTTAGCTGGCTAACATTAACTAGTACTTACCTCTGGCCTTATGCATTGATGTAGCATGTGATGGAACTCATCCAATTAACAAAAAAATGCGTCTTATAATATTGGGATAAAAATAATTGCCTCCCATAAACTTTTCATCCTTTTAGACAAAAAATGTTGTTAGTTCCGTTTTTATTTATGCGCTTTCAGAGTGTCAGAGTTTCTCACAATTTTATCAGATTTTTTGTGTATTTTGTTTTGACATTGGCTCTGACAGATGATTTTTACAGAAAACTCTTTTGTCAAACACCATTACTTTCCCCCGCTGGCATATCTTTCCCCCTGTTTCTTTCTTTCTCTCCCTCTCTCTCTCTCTCTCTCTCTCTCTCTTTTTTGTATTTCCATTAGAGACCAAAGAATGTGAAATATCCAGCAGCAAAAATTGGCAAAAATAAAAACAAAGCTTTAAAAACCCACTTTGTTCACATTTCAGCGTTTGGCCTGCAGGGTAAACTTGTCTCACCACCCATTCTGTGCAAGAGATTTCAAAGTGGGTTCGTGCCTCACTCCAAGACTCCACTGTGAAATGGGGGAATATCGTGTGAAGATGCAGCTTCTGTTAACATGAATTTTCCTACACTAGAAAAACCTAAAGTCCTTTATTCCACTCACAGTGCAGCGATTTTAACAAACATGATTGACTTCTCATCTATTTTGTTGAATAACTTACATGGTCAAACGTTTTGGGACACCTGACTTTCCCAGCCATTTGCGGTTCTTCTCCAAACTGTTACACAATGTTGGAGACACACAGTTGTATTGGACGTCTTTCAATGCAGTGAATTTTCCCTTCACTTGAACTAGGAGACCCAAACCGTTACCAGCATGACTATGGTCCTGTGCACAAAGCCAGCTCCATGAAGATCTTCTTTCCATGGGTTGGAGTGGAAGATCTCCTGAATGGAAGCTATAAACAGTCTTTTCCTCAGCAGCCTCCCTGTTTTGTTTCTCTCTGTTAAAGTTAATAAGACAAAAAAAACTGTTTATGTTTTCAGGACAGTGGAAGTTCTGCCGTCCTGAAACCCAGCTCTGATGTGTTCAAGAAACAAAAATGTATTATTTAAACATTTTAGAGGAACACACACACACACACACACACACACACACACACACACACACACACACACACACACACACACACACACACACACACACACAGAGCTGGAGAGAAATATCTGCCCCAGTGTGAGAGTGGGTCCATAAAAAAGGAAAGCGACTGGACCTTAACCACGCAGCTACACTGATCTCATTATCACGTTCATCTGATCATCAGGGTAACCTCCGCTCGCTCAGCTCCATCGTTCATTCTACTGAAGTAATCCAGGCCATGATGAATCTTTGCTCTGCGTTAACCTCCTGACTTGACATCCCCCGGTCCTCTGTCCCTCAAATCAACCCGGCTCAGAGGAAATGGTAGAAAATCAATTGTATTTTTTTCACACTAACCTTAAAGACATTGGAGCACAAACCATGTCTGAATAATAATATGCAAATCTGTCACTTTTTTCTTCATCCAAATCAGCACCTTCAGCAACTCCAGACTTCAGGTCACGGCGAGTTGCGAGGAAGTGTGTGTGTGAGTGTTTTAATAAAGCGAGTAAATTCTGGCTGCAGTGTGGAAAAAGAGATGTTTCATCACGGATGCTGGGTGAATATTTTTCAAGGTAATCTTCTTGATTGAAAACAGGAAAAAATGAGCAATTTGTGTGAACGAGCTCAACGGAGCGTCGCCTTTCTCCCCTCTCTGGCTTTGTCCTTAACGACGAGGAGTTTTATTGATTTATGCAGAAGAGCCGAAGTCGCGTCGTGATGTCAGAATGTTAGGGAGTGAAAATGTGGCAGGGTGCAGATAAGCGTTTATTCGAACATGCACTACTTTTACCTCAAAGATCCGTGACAACACTCGGCCGTGATGTGAATGTGAAAAGCGAGGGGGGTGTGTGTGTGTGTGTGTGTGTGTGTGTGTGTGTGTGTGTGTGTGTGTGTGTGTGTGTGTGTGTGAGGGGAAACTCGGAGGTATTACAAGAAGCACTTAATAGAAAATAGTATCAAAAAGAAACTGCGTTATTTGTTTCTGAAATGAATTGAATAGAAATGAAATTACGATGAGGATTACACTGGATTTAATGAAGACCTGAGTGTAAGGAAGTGTTGCTGAGCACCAGAACGGGAAGCTTGTAGAAGTTTGTAGGCAGATTGTAGGCGTGTAGTCGTCAGGAGAATTGAAGTTGAAGCTTGTAGAATTTGAAGAGAGGAGAAGTAGGAGCACGGTCAGATTCTTGGAAAAAACATCAGGATTACAGGACTTAGATTTTGTAGACTTTAGATAGCAGAAGTAAATGTTTGTAGATGCCAGGAAGGCAGAAGGAGAAGTTTACTGTGTGTATGGGGTACCAGGAGGATAGGAGGTCTTGTAGACCTCAGGAAAGCAGATGGTGAAGCTTTAAATCTTGTAGATTTTAGGTAGCAGAAGTTGATGCTTGACATTTGACTTTAACATGGCAGGAATTAAGCTTTATGTTTACTTGCCTCAGGGTTCCAGGAGAAGGTTCTTGTAGGCTTCAGGTTGGCAGCAACAGGCATTCGTAGGTATTAGAATAATAGGACTGGAAGGTTAAGGATAGAAGAAGAAGAAGAAAAAGAAGCAGATGATTGCAGATGATTGCAGGAGTCAGGAGGATGAGTTTATTTAAACCTGAACTTATTGCATTCCACCTGATTGACTTTCTTCCTCTTCATACTGACAAACAGGATTTCAGGATTTCTTTTAAACATGAGCATGAGCTCAAGGTCACTTTTATTGTGTAAATGAATAATTAAATAGTGTGAAGGAACATTATAAAAACAGTATCACATGCTCACAAGCTCCTGTCCTGTTCTTTGCTGTCCTTCCTTGTCTCGTCCTGTCAGAGCTGTCTTTCATGGGTGAAAGGAGGGCACTACTATTTTCTAGATGTCCAAAAGTGTCTCGCGCTCAGTCTCCTCGAGTCTCGCCAAACACGCTGCCTGTTATCCGAGTGAAAAGGTCCATTTGATATAATACCTGCTACAGCACTCAGACGTCTCCTCTGCACACGTCGACCTTTTATTTGGGTTGGAGAAGCAGGTATTTTTGTCTCTCTGTCCTTTTGCAAATCGCACAATAACATGACAGGAAGTCACGTCCTGGCATTTCATTGTGAGTTTGGAGTCGTGTTAATGAGAGGCTTCATGATTCATGTTTAATTTTGTCAGGAGTTGAGTATTGCTTTTTTGCAGTTGTGCAGAAATGTTTTATTTGAAATCTTTACGCTTTGCAATTCATTGTGATACTCGATTTAGGAACTTCTCTTGAATGTTAGATGTATTTATGAAGCACAGTGTCGCTACCATGACGTCATTAATGGGCTGAAATTAAAGGTTCTGAAATTGCCATTGAAATCGAGTGTCTTGTTTGGTGCTTCAGACATGGCTATGGGTGTTCATAAGCATCTTATAAGCAGGAATAGGATCTAACAGCATGCAGCTTTTAAAGTGATAAACATGAATAACAACATGTTTTTAACAGACCATTTGTAACTACATTTTAATGTTATTACATTTTACTCTAAAATTTAATTACTCAAATTTTTTATTTTACTTAAGTAGATTTTTATACCTGTAACGTTACTTGTTCTTAAGTCAAATTTAATTTAAGTAACAGTACTTTTGCTTGAGTAGAATATTTTATTACACTTTCCACCTCTGAACATTGAGGACAAGATCTAGATGGTCTCAGTGAGTTGGTTGTAGATGCTGAATGCTGTGTGTATTATCGCTTCTGTGACTGACGGTAAAGTCGGCAGTCGCTTTGTGCAGAAAATCTCCCGCTTTTTTTTTTTTTACTACTTCAGAACTTTACCTGCAATAGATTGTTAAAACTGCCTGACTCACTCACGAGCAAGTGAGTGTAGATCAAATCTCTGGAAAGATCAGAGAATGCATCTTCTCACTTCTTCATCGTTTTCAAAACATCAGCACTTTTTTTTTGTTAGCTCACCAACTCCTCGTTTTCTCACTTGCACGCCTCATTAATGTGGATGGCGAAATCGTTTCTGAGAAGCAGCTCTTAAAATATGTCCAAAGTCTCAGTGAAAATCAGATGAAGGTCTAGAAGTTACTTACATCTTTATGAGCTTACACAATCCATAAAACACTCATAGTTTTTGCAGAAATCTTTCACTGAGGGGGAAAAAACATTGACGTGTTTCATATGGTTTCTAAAGAACAAATGGTGCTGGTGTCTGCAGAGTAGAGGTTCTTCTAGTGGAAGATGTTCCACTAGATGTTGGAGTGCATTTGTGGAGATTTGTAGAGATTTATTCAGCTACAGGGGTGTTAGTAATGTCAGGTAATGATGTAGGTGAGAAGGTGAGAAGGTCTGGGGTGCAGTCAACATTTACATTTATCCCAAAGTTGTTCAGTGAAAAGCAGATCTTTGTGGAGCTCAATGAACAGGGGCATTGTCATGCTGGAACAGGTTTGGATCTTCAATTAAAGGGTACATATCATGCTCCTGCACCATAGATGTCTGGAAATCGTGTGACTTCAACAGTTTGGGGAAGAAGCCCATAAGTGTGGAAAAACCACGTCCCAATATTTTGTAGTCTTTATCGTGTAAATCGTTTGTTTTTCCCCTGTAAAGTCCACCTGACATCTTCTCAATTACAGTGCAGGGTTTAATAATGGAGGTGGGTTGATATGTCTGTGTCGGTGTCTGTCGTCGGCTTTTCAACTTCAGACGTGTAATTAAAGACACTTTATGAAACTCGTCCCTCTTTGCCCTCAGCTCAGTGGGACTCGGGTAAAATTCTGAGGAAATTATAGCCATTTACTCCGTCTGTGAATAAAGAGCTGACCTTTTAATCTAGAACAGGATGGAGCAGGGACACGGTCTCTGGCTAGCAAATGCTAAAGCGCAACGTCTCGGGGATTAACCTTTACGTCTCTTTCAGCTCCAAACCCACCATTTCAACTTTGTATCCAAACTAAGAGCAGTGGTGAGAATGCTCAACTTCATACCTCTAATTTCTCTCTCTCTCTCTCTCTCTCTCTCTCTCTCTCTCTCTCTCTCTCTCTCTCTCTCTCTCTCTCTCTCTCTCTCTCTGATCTTTATCTTTTTAATTTATTTTTTTTAAAAGGTGTTTTTATTTTATAAAAATATAAAAAACCCCTCAATATATGTGATAAGGGTTTGTATCTGAGAAGAAGGACAAACTGTAAAATGGTCAGACAGATTTGAGAGGTCAATCGTTTCGTTCTGACAGCGAGTCTTTCATGTGCAAATATTTTTTCAGGAAATGAGAAAGGATGGGATAACTTCACATCGCTACATGAACCTCGAGGTCCATCTGTCTTCTGAATCTCTGACATCTGGTAGAAGAAAGACCATCTGTAGCTCAAGTAGTGTCGAATCAGATGTCTGGATGTCACTGATCTGATCACAGAAAGAGTGTGTGTGTGTGTGTGTGTGTGTGTGTGTCTAAGAGTAGATGGTCGGCCTACAGATTGTTGTGTGTAACATCTCAGGAATTTTTTTTAATTCTCAGACGAGTTCATATGCAACCAAAAAAATCACAGATGAGATTTATTTTTTCAATGTTTCATGTTTGATGTGAACTCTGAGCTTTTGAGCGGCATCTGCATTATCATCCAGATGTTCTTAATAAAGTGGCCAGTGAGTCAAAATCTTGTTATACAGAGTAGGATGTTTTGCGGTTCATGGATCTGGTTGAAACTGTTCTACAGTCTAATCTCTGAGCGTATGATGAAGAAAAGAATGGAGGTGTGTAACAATCTCTTGACCCTCAGTGAGAAGGGCGAATCAATAGAGCCCTAATGAGCCCAATTCCCATGATGCTACTGTGCTTGGTCTATAAGAACTGGGAGGAGCCGATTGACTGCCTCTAATAAATTGCTCCTTAATCTCCTCGGTGCCAAATGAGCCAGAGGAAGTGCGTTATGGCATTGTTTCACTGCGGCTGATGCCAAATGGTCTCCAGGCTTCAAATTGAAGGCGATTAGATCAAATTTGTGTGTGGATGAAATGTCCTGCCAGTCAGACTCAGTGTCCTGGATGTTTACTGGAACTCAGAATCTTTTTTTCTGGATCAGAGACCCTCAGTAATGTGAGCAGAATCAGAATACGATACTTTATTGATAACATTGGGAAACTGTTTGGTTGCGGTTGTTTACAGTAAAAGATTAAATTTAAGATTAAAGTAAAATAGATGTCAGAAAAGTCAGACTACAATAACAGTTATAAAAGTTGTTGCACATGAAACTAATTATTATTATTGCAATAAGAATATTGCACATGATATGATATAAGATAAGATCCCACAGAGGGGACGTTTCCATGTTGCAGCAGCAAATATAAAGCAGAGACACAATACAAATATCTACAGTACAAATATCTAAATACAGAAGATATTAACAGTATATTTGTGGCATGAAAATCCACAAACATAACCATATCTACATTATCTATCATATCTGTTTAACACTCAGAGGGAGAAGATATTATAGTTTGATAGCCACAGGATCAAACTGATGATGGATCCGTGTGATACAGAGATGCTTTTCTTAGCAGCAGTAACTTATGATTTGGTACATTATTATCTGTTTAACAGCAGTTATAAACATGCAGAGTGCTGGAGACTCCTTCCATTAATGTTACATAAACACCACTTGTCCCTTTATGATTTCTTTGTGAGCGTGTGCTGGACACTGTTAACGAGCTGTCGCTTTATAACCAATAGCGTATCAGAACAAGTGCATAAATATAAACCTGCACACCTCTTGACCAATCACAATCCAGCGTTCATCAGAAACCATGTGCAGAACGTGATTAGTGTCGGGTTTTAGCTGAAGCAGTGACAGGAAGAGGAAACTAAATCAAATGGACACGCCCACTACGATGGTGCAGAGACATTAAACAGGGTTTCTGCAAATTTTTCTCCCACACCTTTTTCCCAGCTGTGCTTTCCCCATGTTGGGCACAAACACTAGATGATTAAAAGTTTTGGCTCCTCTGTATTTGACACATGTTCCACTCTGCAATGACTAGTTCCACTTTCAAGAACAAGTACAAGTGTTTCAGTTTCTTTATTTCACGTTTTAAAGCCACGAGAGTGACGCTCCTCTGCAGTTTCTCCTTTACTAATGTACTGTGTGAGCCGAAATGATTATGGGTTAGGAGAGTGGAAAGCGTTATGCACAGCATGGGAAAGCTTTTTTATTCCTTTTGGCTGGAACAGGCAGGTCAGAGCAACACAGCAGTGCGACTCATTTAACGTGATGAGCCTCGACAGCTCGCGAGACTTCACTCTGGCTTCACAGAGCAGTGATCATGATGTAGAATATATAATGGGTTTCAGTTCCACCTTTACCTCGATCGGGATAAAGAGCCCGAGGAACAGTAACGAATCAGTCAGAGTTTTCAACACAGCAGTGCTGCTGAATGCTGAATTGTGATTGGCCAGGAGGTATTGATTAATAGGTTAATTGATTAATTGGTCTTGTGGTGTTCTGACAGTAGTGCAGGTCTTTATTAATATACTACTTCTGATACATTATGGCCTCTATGGCAACAGCAAGTTTACAGGTATGTGTACAGCAGACATTTGTTTAAGGAGGTATTTGTTACATGTAGGAAAAAAAAAGCCTTCAGTGTCAGCTCTTTATTACAGTTAGAGGCGGAAGTGTAACCTGATGGTGTCTGACTTCTTTAGGGGTTCACTCTTCTCTGCGGTGGTAAAGACTTTTTACTTTTACAATCTTTTATTTGACACAAGTCACATGAAATTCTAGATGGTATCAGGTTGACTGTTTATTAAATAAATAAAATCAGACGTGACAGTTAAGGGTGTGTGTGTGTGTGTGTGTGTGTGTGTGTGTGTGTGTGTGTGTGTATGTATGTGATTATTTAGCCTGGTTCTGGTGCAAAATAAGCACCACTTTTCTTGTGCAGATGTTCCACTAGATGTTGGAGTGTGTTTTCGAGGAGATTTGATGTTCGGAGGCCCGGGGTGCAGTCAGCATTCATATTCTTCCGACCCGTCGTTGGATTAAACAGTGTCTGGTTTGTCAATATTTAGTTGTTTAATTATTAAACAATGCTTTTATTAACTTATAGCTACACTCAGACTCGATCCTCGAGCTTATCAACTAAGTTTTAAAGTTTGAAATGTTTAAAATATCCTGCATTTAATCAGTAGGTCCAGAATGAAATGGGCTGCTGATTGATATGCTTCAGTTCTCTTCCTACTGCATGAGCGCCTCAACAAAGTGTTTTGTGTTTAAACAGATGTTTGTGTGTAATTAACTCACCAGTGAATAATACACAGATGTGGAACAGCAGTTTTTTTTTAATGATACAAGGAGCAGCTGCAATAGTGAAATGTGGCGATTACAAAACACTTTGCTCTTATTAACAACATAATACATACCTCTAATCTGTCACTTAGACTGGGTCAAAATTCGAGTTAGACTGGGTCAGAATTCGAGTTAGACTGGGTCAGAATTCGAGTTAGACTGGGTCACAAAAAAGTTAGATTGGGTCAGAATGAAATACTGGGTTAGAATGCATTTGTATTTTAATACAGTGGGAAAGCTTTATAACCCGGTGATTCCAACCCAGTTTACTAAACCACAGATTATTATTGCCAGATCTGAGTAAGGGTCTGTCTCCTTTACAGAGTCTTTAACATTAGGATTGAGATCAAATCATATATATATATATATATATATATATATATATATATATATATATATATATATATATATATATATATGGACAGATACACAATACATTTGACAGCAAATAATTCTCATATCATTACACCGATACTCTGATACACCGATACACTGATACACTAATACTCCGATACACCGATGCTCTGATACATTAATACACCGATACACCGATTCTCTGATACATTAATACACCCATACTCCGATACATCGATACTCGGATACACTAATACTCCGATACACCGATACACTGATACACTAATACTCCGATACACCGATACACTGATACACTAATACTCCGATACACCGATACACTGATACACTAATACTCCGATACACCGATACACTGATACACTAATACTCCGATACACCGATGCTCTGATACATTAATACACTGATACACCGATGCTCTGATACATTAATACACCGATACACCGATACTCTGATACACTGATACACTAATACACCGATACTCTGATACATTAATACACCGTTACACTAATACTCCGATACACCGATACTCTGATACATTAATACACCGTTACACTAATACTCCGATACACCGATACTCCGATACACCGATACACCAATACTCTGCTACACCGAAACACGGATACTCTGATACACGGATACTCCGATACACCGATACACGGATACTCCGATACACGGATACACCGATACACGGATACACCGATACACGGATACAATGATACACTGATATATTGCTACAGCCACAGTGGACTGTGTATCAGTAGCAAGACTTTAAATTAATTTATTGCATAGAATAAAATTTATGTTGTGGCTCATGAGGTCTCGATTCTAATTTATTTCTACCACATAAACTCGCTAAAATTCATCTAATTTACTCCAAATATGCAAAAACCTTCAAAGTAACAGGATGAAGGACGAATATTATCCTGGAGCTTTTGGGCAATTCTGGATAATTTATTCTCATCTTCAGGAGATTTCTGTGATTCTTTTCATATTTGCGCTGCACACACACACGTACGCACACACACGCGCCCACATACACACGCACGCCTGCACACCGCATTGATTTAAGCTCACAGCCACATCAGTCCTGAAAGCTAAAATGAAGGGTTTTTACTTTTCGGTGCATCTGGTATGTAATTTTCAGTGAATTATCTGCGACCTGGTGCGGTGTTAGCCGGGTCGAGAGCCACACGATGGAGTATAATTAATGAGGAACGGTGCCGGCGTTAATAACACGTTCAATTCAGTCACAACTCTTCAGAGTAATTTGGGTAAAAATGCACGGATCACACAGCTGCGATTTTATGTTTAATAAAAAGCTTTACATTATTTAACAGGGGAAAAAAAGCTTAAAACATTGTCTCACTTTCCTGTAATAGAAGCCCAGACCTGTGGATTTTTATTAACTAAAAGCTAAAGAGGAAGAGGAATGAAATAAGGGGGTCAGCAAAAATGGTGTATTATTCCCTATTCCCTAATCCCTAATCCCTACATCCTGCAAAGCACCAGTGCTCTGGATCCTCTTCAGGAACTTCACTGCAGATTTTTCTGAGAACTCTAAGAGAAAAAAAGGATGTCAGATAGGGAGTTAGAATGGGCCAGAATGGGAGTTAGACTGGGTCAGAATGGGAGTTAGACTGGGTCAGTTGGGACTTAGACTGGGTCAAAATGTGCAGATAGAGCACTAGCAGTATATTATATCTTCTAGCACAATGCAATAGTGTCAAAACCACTGAAATGGAATCAACACCTTCAGGCCAATCAGAATCCAGAATGCTGCTGATGTTTTCGTGGATCCGGTTATAATTGTGAGGGGGAGAGGGTTTTCCGGTCTGTAAAATATGGACACACTGAGGAAGGAGGTATAAAAGGATAAAATGTGAGGTAATGAAGAAGAGAATTAAAAATGCTGGAATCTTTTGGCCTCCTGCAGCCTGTAAAGTGTTCCACATCCCTAACACACACTTTGTAATGAAGCAGAGTTCCTCATTAACCTGCCTGAAGTCCTCACTGATTACCTTCTAATCACCTTCCAGAGCCATGATGAGACTCAGGCTGGGGTTCTGTGCAGTGCCATGGGGTTCTGCAGCACTAAACTTTCTCTTACACACACACACACACACACACACACACACACACACACACACACACACACACACACACACACACACACACACACACACCAGGCCTTAAAGGTCATAGGTCGGATGATGGATTATGGCAGGTGCACTTTGGCTGCTAGAAATCAGCATATGAATACTTTTTAAAATAATATTTTACTGTAATAGTTGATATTTATTTTAATACTCAATTAAATATTATAAAATATTATACAATCAAATGACTATTAAAATATTTCAATTAAAATATACAATATAACAACAGTTTACATTATTAATTTTTAGTTGAAATATAAAATTTAAATGAATGTATATTATTTTACTAAAACTAATAATAATTAGTTACAATAATAATAACAGTGATAATTTATTTTGTGTATAAACTATGATAAAAAATAACTAAATTGTAATTTACATTCAAGGAATATCTCTCACACACACACACGCGCGCGCACGCGCGCACATGCTTTGCGTTCTGATTTATGGAGCTCGGACACAGCAGGGTGCTCGGTTTATTTTCTCTCGTTTATCCCTTTAGACTTCTTGAACAATAAAAGTTTTAAAATCTAATTTCATCCCACAGACTGATAATGTGATATGAATGATTCAGGACCAGGATTCCAACTCAATCTGGGGTGTGTGTGTGTGTGTGTGTGTGTGTGTGTGTGTGTGTGTGTGTGTGTGTGTGTGTGTGTGTGTGTGAAATAATGTGAAGTGTGTGATAATCAGCACACAATATATTTCCAACCTAAAGAACAGAAAATTAGAGAAAAAGAGCTGTAATTTATTACATCATTTACGGACACCATGTGACAGATTTGAATAATAAATAAAGAATTTTTTTTACATTTTTAATTATATTTTCATTTTCAGTTACAGAGATGTTGGTGAACTCACACAAAAAGTGTAAAATCTCACATCTCTTCAGAACTTGAAGAATTTTGTCTGCATCGGCTCAGTAGCAGGGTCTGGAGTTTTTGTCTCGAGGGGGCGTGGCCTATAAACTGAAAGCAGGGTTTGTTGGATAGACGTGATTGAAATGTAGTTTATTTGATAAAAATCTGTGTATAAATCTCTCCCCCCCCTCTATCTCTCTCTCTCTATCTCCCCCCCTCTATCTCTCTCGCTCTCTCTCTCTCTCTATCTCCCCCCCTCTATCTCTCTCTCTCTCTCTCTCTCTCTCTCTCTCTCTCTCTCTCTCTCTCTCTCTCTCTCTCTCTCACATACACATGATTATAACAGCTGAACATTTGCTCTATTAAAAGTGGGCGTGGCCTCAGCTCCATGCATGTCCCAGAGTATGCTCTGCCTCCAGGTCTGGATTTATCCAGCTGAGGAATCCTGCTGACCCAATAATGTCCACGATCACACACGTCCACCACCTCCTAAGACCTTCAGAAGGTCAAGTACTCGCTCTGAGTTTTATATGAGGTGTGAACCTTTCTGGTCTCGCAGTTTTCCTGCATGAGCAACTCTTTTTCTTCTTCCTTCTGTCTGCTGTCAAACTAATCAAAGTCACTTTTAAAGCTAGTATGATGTGACACACTACATGAACAGAAGTATTGGGACACCTGCCTTTCCCGCCCATATGTTCTTTCCCAAACTTTGGATGCAGGAGCAAGAAATTTTACCCTCACATGAACTAGGAGACCCAAAACCTGTTCCAGCATGTTCCAGCAGCTTCTGTGCCAGCTTCATGACAATCTTTGTTTCGAGACAATTTTGTGTCTCTTTGTACATCAGTGTGACCCTACACTCAGGCGAGTAAAAAAAACCCTAAAGATCACACAGTGATTGTAATTACAACTTCCTCTGTGCTGAAAATCACATCGGGGTGTGTGTGTGTGTGTGTGTTAATGTGAGATGGAGAGAGAACGCTTAGGTTTACATCACCAACACGCTTAAATCACCAGCGACTGAGAGGGCGGAGATGAAACCTGTAGGAATTATCGGGACTACATGTGACTTCAGTGTTAATGTACACAACATTAGTCGTCTTCTTCTCCTTCTTCTTCTTCTTATACAACTAGCTTAATATTTGAATGAAATATTTCACAATATTTAGCATAACATTTATACAGTATGTTCAATTTAACCAGATTTAAAAGATTCAACAAGCACCAGATTATTGTATATTGTATCGAATGGCTCCACAGACCCCCATAAATCTCACACACACTCACTGATTTAACACGATCCAAAAAAGTCTTCACAAATTTTACTTGTGTTGTACATTAAACCCTCTATCGCCACCTACAGGTCAGAGATCGTAGTTTTATTCCATATCTTTTAATTTTTTCATTTGATCTTTCTTTTAACTGTTTTCATGCTGTGTAGTGTTTGTGTAGTTACAGTGCAGTGTTTGTGTAGTGTTTTTGTAGTTACAATGCTGTGTTTGTGTAGTTTGTGTAGTTACAGTCTGGTGTTTGTGTAGTGTTTTTTTAGTTACAATGCTGTGTTTGTGTAGTTTGTGTAGTTACAGTCTGGTGTTTGTGTAGTTAGTGTAGTTACAGTGTGTTTTTTGTAGTTGCAGTGTTAGTGTAGTTACATGGTGGTGTTTGGTGTAGGTACAGTGTATTTACAGTGCAGTGTTTGTGTAGTTACAGTGCAGTGTTTGTGTAGTTACAGTGCAGTGTTTGTGTAGTTACAGTGCAGTGTTTGTGTAATTACAGTGTAGTTACAGTGCAGTGTTTGTGTAGTTACAGTGCAGTGTTTGTGTAGTTACAGTGTAGTTAGTGTAGTGTTTGTGTAGTTACAGGTCTGTGTTTGTGTAATTACAGTGTAGTTACAGTGCTGTTTGTGTACAGTAGTTACAGTGCAGTGTTTGTGTAGTTACAGTGTAGTTACAGTGCAGTGTTTGTGTAATTACAGTGTAGTTAGTGTAGTGTTGTTACAGTGCAGTGTTTGTGTAGTTACAGTGCAGTGTTTGTGTACAGTAGTTACAGTGCAGTGTTTGTGTAGTTACAGTGCAGTGTTTGTGTAGTTACAGTGCAGTGTTTTGTGTACAGTAGTTACAGTGAGATTAAAATCAGCTCTACAGTAAAATTCTCTCTGTGATTATACGAATAAACGTGTCTCAGACAGAACCAGATGTTCATGCTTGATCCTGCTCCTGCTTGCTGTCCTCCTCAGTGTCTCACCCTGAACCATGTTCTAATGAATCACGTGTAAAACTCCCTGGTGGACGTTGCACGTGTAAAAAGAGTTCAGTGTGCTGATGAGAGCTGACACTTTTCACAGGGAAGAGGAAATTTACATTTCAGACCTGCAGGAAAGATCTTCCTCTCCTCAGATTGATTTTTTTTGCAGCCTTGTGGGTAATTAATTCCCAGCTACTATATGCTAGAAAAGCCCTGCTTTCAGGTAGACGCAACCTTGCTTTGATTGTACCAATTATTCCACCACATGCTTCACCTGACCTCTGCTGTTCTCCTCATTAATCAGTGGAAAGAAGCCAAACTGAAAGAGAGAGAGAGATAGATAGAGAGAGAGAGAGAGAGAGAGAGAGAAGTATTTCTTAAACAAAAAAAAAAGTATTTCTCATCTGTTTCCCCACAACTTTAAACCTCCCTCTGTCCTCTAACTGTCTTTGACTTTCTACATCAATATGGCTGTATTTCTGGAAATTAAAATAAATTGTAATGTCTCCACCCCGTCTCGTACTATCTCACGTGTCTTTTATTTGCAGATGTGTCCATGTCTGTGATTGTTGTCCGTATGAGTGGTCAAGTAACTGGTTTAATTCACTGATGTTGACCAAACCTTTTGTTTTCTCTTGTTCTGGTTTTTGTTCTTGTTTCTCATTCGTGTCTCGTCTAGTATATTGTAGTTTGCCGATTCGCAGAAAACACAGGGATTACGCTCTTGCTTTTTAATTTGTTTGCGGGTATAATAAAAACTGTTCTTACTTAGCACTTTCATTCGCCTCTGCTATTGTGTATCCATCATGAAACACATGCTACTGGTGAGAGAGACACACCCACAGGGGCGGGGCTTATACACTAATCTGGCCAAAAGCATTGGGATGCCGGATTTTCCAGCCAAATGGATTTTGAGCTGTCAGGAGTGCCGTCAGTAAGCAAGAACTATGAGACTTAAACCAGTTCCAGCATCACAATGCTCCTGTGCACAAAGGCAGCTCCATGAAGATCTGCTTTCCATGGGCTGGAAGATGTGGAACATCTTTTCTTATGGAGCTCCAACCCTATTGAACAGAATGAATGTGAACGCTGACTGCACCCCAGGTACCTTCTCACCTACATCACTACTTGACTTTACTAACATCCCTGTAGCTGAATAAATCTCCACAAATCTCTACAACATCTGATGGATCATCTTCCCAGAAGATTGGAGCTCATTATAACAGCACAAAGGGACTAAATGTGGAATAGGATTTTTTAAAACGCACAGCAATCTTATGCTCAGGTGTCCACACAATGTTGTCCATGTAATGTATATTTTGGAGAGTTTTAGATTTAATTGGACACACAAGACTAGTACATGATATGGATGTCTGCATCGCGAATGGACAAGAACACGAAGCTCTGAAACACCAGGATGGAAAGAACAGATGGTGGAAAAGGGAAAGCGATTAGACTTTCTGCTCTTTATTTGTGTGAACAGTTTTCATGAATCCATTTCCTGTTTCAGGGCAGGTGTGTGTGTGTGTGTGTGTGTGTGTGTGTGTGTGTGTGTGTGTGTGAGTGTGAGTGTGAGTGTGTGTGTGTATTGTGTGAGAGTGCTGAGTGGAATAACTTTGACTTGAACCCAGACCTGGACCCCATTATAGGGTTTGGGATGAACTGTTTGAGAGTCAGACCTAATCGTCTGCCATCACACAATGACCTCACTAATGTTCTGCAGCACGAGTGAAATAAACTGCCTACAGCAAAACTCCCACTTCTCCTGAGAACCTGTAGAGGAAAATCTGCTCCTATCACAGTGTAGCCGTGAGAAGATGCATGAACTCTGCAGGATCTCTTTCAGAGATCCACTGCATCACCTCCACATGAATCATCATCTAATGTTTGAAAGATGATGTTTATGTTACAATAATGGAAGGAGACTCTGGAATCTTCTGATCAATCAGAACTGAGAATTCAGTGGGAAAGTGTTCAGTTCCTACACAATAATCATTCAGTAATGAAATGAATGAATAAAAAGTGAAAAGTGTTAAAGGTGATTGAAGAAGGTGCAGGGTTTAAGGTGAGAGAAGAAGATAAAAAGATTACACAAGAGAGGTTAAAGGTGAGGGATGTTCCTGTCAGTAGAACAGTTGAGCAGGTTGCAGTAAAACTCTGCAGCTGTAATAAAGAGAAAAACACAATCACAGTCTCATTCACTGCACGCTGCGGTGTGTCGAGGCATCTTATTACCAAACTCATTTCACCTGGTGCCTGAGAAACGCATTTAAACACACACACACACACACACACACACACACACACACACACACACACACACACACACACAAACAGACATATACAGAGCTTTTCTCAGCCAGACTCTGACACTGTGGTGAATCACTGAAGGTCAAACACATGCTGAGTTTAATTAGTGAATTAAATGTTTCATTCTTATAGTGCAGAAAAAGCAGATATAGATGTGGAGGTACTGCATAATATTGTGTTGGTTCCCGTTTTGCTGCTAAAACAGGTTTGACCCCTCGAGCATTAACAGCATGAACTTCAGCAGTTACAGGATCTCGTCTGTGGGATCGGACCACACGGACCAGCCTTCACTCCCCACGTGCATCAATGAGCCTCGTCCGCCACGACCTGTCGCCGGTTCACCACTGTTCCTTCCCTGGAGCACTTTTGATAGATAATGACCACTGCAGACCAGGAACATCTCACAAGAGCTGCAGTTTTGTCCACTAGTTTACACATTTATTATGGAAATGTGCTGAGTCAGGGCTTTTTGTCTATTTACATACAATACATACAAGCACATACAATACTTAAACAAAATATGGTTGATTCACATCTTCTTTTTTTCTTTTTATGTTAGTGCAACACACACACACACACACACACACACCAGCACATGGGGACGAAATGTAGAACGATATGTTCAAAATGGAAATACCAAACTTATGGCTAGGTGTCCCCACAAACCTTTGACCACAGAGTGTATATAACACGGTATGTATCATTTTGAAGGTCTTTATAAAATTTTCATGTTTTTCATCTCACACACATGAATATTTAAATAAATCGAGGGATATCCCGTAGCTGCTGCGTAGTGTGAGAATATCAGAGTGAAATTGTGTGTAATACAGTATGTAATATAGAAGCTTTTAGACTCTGTGTGAACTCTTTACTTTTCACTTCAGATCAGAGACATTGTGTTCAACAACTCATCAGTCTGAGGGAGTTTCTGCCTCTTTAGGGAGCCTGATGGTGAACCACCTGATTCGGGACCAGACTGGATTCAGATGAGGAAAAACACTGTTTCAGCAGGAGCTCATCTTTCATTGAATAAACAGGTACTATATATAGACACACACACACACACACACACACACACACACACACACACACACACACACACACACACACACACACATCTCTTCTCTTCTCTTCTCTTCTCTTCTCTTCTCTTCTCTTCTCTTCTCTTCTCTTTGACACTTTCCAAATGAGATTTTAATTGACATGATCTCATGCTTGGAGGAAATTGACTGAGGACTCTTGGCTCTCTCTCGGCTCGCTCTCAGTTTGCTCTCGTCCTGTCCCGCCTCATTTAGCGTGAGTTGTTTGTTTGTTTCCATGTAAGAGGATAATGATGGATATTAGGCTTTAGAAGGGCTGAAATTGTTCATTATAAAAAGGTATTTAAAATCACTCAGATGAGACAGCGAGGCTAAATGGGGTTTATTTCAAAGAAAAGGACAGACATTAAAGCTGCAGATTTACAACCAAGGTGGAAAATATAATAAAGGAAGATTGGACATCATCCTGATAGAACAAGAACATCAAAAGACCTTGGGATGAAACATCAGTGTGACATGGTAACATGAGAAACATCAGACTGATGAGAAAAGAAATCTTTCCTCTGCAGTAATAATGGGTCATGGATCATCTGGAATCCTGTACAATAAAAAGAAAGTTAACGCTTAATGTTACTTACACCGGTGTACGTCATCACACTGCTGGATTATGATTGGTCAGAAGGTGTTGATTAATTTTTCAGAACAGCAGCTCAGATATGAGTGCAGGAAGGAGTCCTCAGTGTCAGCACTTTATAATATCACATTATAAATCTAATGCTCAAAGCAAACCCAGGTGGTCATGTGATCACATACTGGATCACTACTGGATGTGTGAATTTAATGGGTGGAGCTTCAGCTGATTTGAAGACGAAAATTTGATAAATAATTGTTAGGAACTCCTCATTAAAGTTTGCTGATGATTAAGGTGGTGAATGGAGATGCTTTATTCTACGTGCATGAAGTATGAAGCTGAAATCCTCAATATAAATACCTACATATATTTCTTCCATTTATTATCTCGTCATCCAGTAGTGTTACGACCTTCGCTGAAGCGTGTGCCGTTGTGTTATGACTCCTGTAAGTATTTTGAAATTCTCTGGTTCTGCACTAATGGAGTCCAAAATGATTTCCAATGCAAAAGGCAACACCTGAAATATCGACGTTCAGCCAGAGTACACTAAAAGAGTCGACATTTTTCAAACTGGAATTTACTCAGGGATAGAGATTGACAGAGAACCACCGGACGCTGCAGATTTATATGGAAATCGCATCACAAACTCACACCTGTAAATAACAGAGTTCTCCTAGTGTGTGTGTGTGTGTGTGTGTGATCTTTAACACACAGCTTCCTGCGTCAATAGAAATCCAGCTTTTTAAACAATTATAGTGTCCTGAAGATCTGAAAGTCCATCACTGCTGATGTTACTGGTTTTACACACAAGGCTGTAAAGAAGAATTACTTAAAACTCCTGGATGTCTGTGATGAAATAAAATTGTGAAAAAAACTAAATTCAGGAAGGACAAACATTGTCTGCTGGCTTTCTCTTTTTTTTATCGATGGTCAATAGTAAGGAAGAATAAAGTTGTCTTTCTGCCTGTTACACTGCTTTACTTTGTCACAGATTACGAGTAAAACAACTTCAATTTCCATGAAGGTCAAAACTCCTGAGTTTCAATAAAACGCATAACCTCCCTCACTGTCACTGGGGAGGACGACAGAAGCCCCAGGCAATGATGGAAGGATTTATAGCTGATTGTGTGAAAAATGTTCACCCATAAGAAAAATAAAATCACATTTTAATGTACATCACAAATCTAAATCTATAATGATCATGAATCTCTGTACAAAACCTGCTAGTTTAGTATGTTACCCCCAAACGCCCCCCCCAACAAACCCCAACACACACCTGCCCCACATGGCTCACCTGCCCTTTTTGATGCTCTGAACCCACTGATTTAGACGCCATCTGACGTTGTTTAAATGGATGTTAATTATTCAGGAGGATGAAAAGCTACAATGCAGTTCAAAGGGAGAAGGTCAACACCGGGTAAAAAATACGATTCTGGGAAAAACGCCAGCGTCATGAAAAATGTAAAAGGCTGAACGTAAGGCCGAATGTGGACGTATTTATGAGGAGTTTCACTACAGAGCCTCGTTTATATAAATATATTTATGGGGATGAATATTTATTGTTGGCTCAGAAAGACGAACTGGGATTCAAAGACGGAATAATTCAATAATGTTCTTCACATTTGTTTTTTTTTCCAGAAAGATAATTTATATATATTTACATCTATGGGTATAATATTATTATTTGGAATAAAATTAATGAGCACACATTAGCAATATGACATCCCTAAATGTGCTAATAAAAAAAAAAAAAAATTCATTCTGTCGCTTTAACACGTGTAACATACTAATTCTTTAAGATTCTTCCAGCACCTGCTTTTTTAAATATCATTAATATGCAAATGAGTTCAATATGTTTGACTTCGTTTTCCTACTCTTTTCTTTGTTAGTTGTATTATAACACATCATCATCATCATGTGATGTTTATTGGACATTAAAGCATCTGTATACATGATGCTTAAATTAGAATATTAGCATTACGTGATGTCTCCTGCCAGCTGTAATAAGAAACTCCTGTGTTCTGAGGACCAGGATGATGGATAGACCTGATCAGTTCCTCATCTGGATCAAAATTTAAGATCAATACTGCACTTTAAATCACTGGCTGTCTGCCATGTAACTGACAAGCAAAAGGTCTCAGATGATTTAAGGTGATCAGAGAGACAAACCTGAATTTATTTCTCTGCTTGTCTGAAGAACTTCATTACTTCTTCATCAATTCTTCATCACTTCCTCTTTTGAGTGCTTGTGTTATTTATCAGTTACTTTGTAACATGGGTTTACATTTTTCAGAATATATAGTACATACAGCAGGAGTCTAAACACACACACACACACACACACACACACACACACACACACACACACACACACACACACACACACACACACACACACACACACACACAGTGATATTCTCACACTGCCTGGCTTGTTAATATGCATGAAAAGGGGCGGGGCTTCAGAGGCTGGTGCAAACTAAAAGCAAATACATTGGGGATTATAAATAAAATAAATCATTATAAATAAAAAAGTACAGTTTTGTTGTTTCATTTGATGTTCATTTAAGGGAAAATTATTTATACAGTCTGCATGCAAAAGTTTTTACCCCCTCTACAGAAATGTGTATATAGTTTAAATGTAGATTAGACTATCTGTATTTATTTATTTTTCTATAAAATTTTTTTTTTGCTTATGCTTTATTTTTTTAATGCTTTTTTTTTTACCCCTGCCATCTCTGATGTACATAAAATAAATACATTATTAGATGAATTAGAAAATATTAGATGAAACTTTAATTAAGAGAAAACGTCCGAGACGAGTCTCAGTGGGAGAAATTACATTTCTATTACTGCCATTGCGCCATCTTATAATGAGTGTGTGTGTGTGTGTGTGTGTGTGTGTGTGTGTGTGTGTGTGTGTGTGTGTGTGTGTGTGTGTGTGTGTGTGTGTGTGTGTGTGAAGCCCTTTTTATTAATTATGCCACAGTCATCTGTTAGTGAGTGTGGATCTGAACTGGTGGTGTTTAATTACAGTGTTGTGTTTCATAAAGATTTTATCTTCCAAAAAAATCCTGATTTTTAACAAAAGTTAGATGTACAAAAAGGAAACTATAACAAACAAACAAGAAGAAAGTAATGTTGTTTATGTTCAGAAATTAATTATTAATATTTATAAACACAAATTGTGGTGCTATTTATATTTAACTTAAAATTATTATTTTTTTACTATTGGAAAAGCAATAGATTTTATTTCAAACTGAAAAAAAATAATTGATTTCTTATCTGGTAATTCTTAAAAAAATGATTATAGATTATTTCTAGTCACATGATCAAAAAACAAATCTGAATAGGAGCAAAAATACAAAGATAATAAATTACATTTATGTTTATTAAGGAAATATTATTTGTCATCACAGAGATGAAGCATTCATATATTATTTATTTTATTTATAAGAGTTTTCAAAATAAAATCTGAAACAACTTCCTGAAACCTTCATTACAGCAAAAAGCATTGAGACAATAAGCAGCCCTGGAGGAACAGACACACACACACACACACACACACACACACACACACACACACACACACA
>NC_139582.1:15798255-15820755 GCF_946808225.1 Silurus aristotelis
GGTCATTCAGCACTTATTTATAAGCGCGCACACACACACACACACACACACACACACACACACACACACACACACACACACACACACACACACACACACACACACACACAGCCTGGCTTCATTTGTGAAGTTAACACGGCCTGGTGTCTGCTATGTGCTGACCTCTAAAGTGTTGAAATTGTTGGTAATAATCCGCAGACGTGCCCCCGTGCTGGAGCTTCTGGATGGTGCTGTAATGAGAGTGTTCGAGTAAAAACATTGTCAGAATCGGTGGAAGGATCTGCTCTCTTCACGCCCGCTGCCTTTTATTTTTCTTAATTAAAAGTACAGGATTGATTTCCTGCCTGCTTTCCAGTCAGCACTGAGACAGTGTGTGTGTGTGTGTGTGTGTGTGTGTGTGTGTGTGTGTGTGTGTGTGTGTGTGATGAATGGAACGAGGAAATGTTGTAATGAGGCAGCTTGGGGAATCTACTGCTTTCTGCTTCAGCTGTTAGAGATGATGGATAATGAGAAACGAGGCTTAGATGCCGAAGATGCAGGGTGTCACTGTCGAGTGTGTGTGTGTGTGTGTGTGTGTGTGTGTGTGTGTGTGTGTGTGTGTGTGTGTGTGTGTGTGTAAGGTCATATTTCATGACCTCCTGTAGGTCAAACACTTCACATAATAAATAAGAATGAGTCAGAGAGACACTGAAGTGCAGGTTTTGCATTCTGCAGTCAGGTTTCTGAGTTACTGACCACCACTTTAAAAGAGCTTTGTGGTTCTATGGCCTGAAGGTTCTGTGGTTGAAGTTTCTGTGTGCCTTAGTGACCTGGAGGATTTGGATTTGGTTAAAATCTTCAATAAGGTCACTGAGGGCAAAACCATTTATAGATCCAAGGGTGTGTTCAGTTATGTAACTGGTGCCAGATCAGGAGTGGGTTTGCTAGATTTTGCTCTGTGGGTGTGTCTTTGAGTTCACATATGACAGCATGGGTGTGGCTTTGAGTTCCCACAATGCACTGTGTGTCTTTAAATCCACATATGGCATTTTGGAGTACATGAGGTGATATCAAAAGTTTTGAGAAGCGCTCTGTTTACAAGAAATCAACTTATTTATCTACATTTCCACACTATCAGCTTTAAAATAATCCCCTTGCACACCAATACAGTGCTCCCAGTGTTCTTCTGGGACATGTCCTGGAAGTCTTCTTCTCAAATCGTGTCGAGCATCTTCTGCAATTCGCACCGGATCCCCACAACGGTGTCAAAATGGTGACCTTTGAGGTGCATCTTTATCTTTGGGAAGAGGTCGAACTCCGCATTCGGAAAGTAGGGTGGGTAAGGAATTAAGATCATGTTTCCGAGCTTGGTGATCAGAATAGCAGACGCTGTAACGCACGTGGTCAGAATAGCACAACAGGACGATATCTTCTAGCACAATGACTTGATGGTCGGTGCTCCCTG
Source organism: Silurus aristotelis (assembly GCF_946808225.1). NCBI lineage: Eukaryota > Metazoa > Chordata > Actinopteri > Siluriformes > Siluridae > Silurus > Silurus aristotelis. Next base: position 15,799,700 of record NC_139582.1, read on the forward strand.
TGACTGTGCGTGCAGCCTTGTGCTGCTCTCTGTTGACAGTATCCTTAAAATGAAATGACATTAATGTATATATTACATTGTAACGATTATGATTCTAACAGGAAGTACGACTCGAACCCTGGCTGCTCTCGCAGATCAGTGACCTGAGCCACTGCATTATAGATAACGCGACTCCGACACCATCTGTTCCCACTGAGTGTGCTCCGGAGAACACAGAACCCACTGAGCCCACGGCGCCTCCTGCAGACCCACTGAACTCTTCACCTGCTCACCAATACTGCTGCATCGTCAAAATTTACTGCGCCATCAACTGCTGTCTTTGGGTGAGTATTTTCCTAAAAACAACAGCAATAATTATTAAACCTTTTCAGTTTACATCATAAAACACACAACACAAAAAATCAGATTGGTAAACATGTACTTTACATTTTTTCAAGTCTTCTGACACACGGTTTTTGACCACATGACTAGAAAGTCAAGTATTTTTCCAATAGAGACTGAATGAGGAATTAAATAGGGGCAGGTGGTAGAGTGAAGGCCGTGCTCACACTTATGGTCTTTCTGAATTTTCACGAGAATCAGCAGGAAAATGGCGATATTCCAGATTCTATAGTAAATAATGGCGACTTTCCAACATTCACAGAAATCAGTCAAAAGAACCACCAGGCCATGAGCTGTGTGAAAGCGAAACAGCTGCAGTCACGCTATACATCAAAGCAAACAGCTTGCTGAGGGGAATTGCATTATGGGAACGACAATACCCCTGATACAACTTGTAGAATTGCATTATGGGTAACAAAATAAGTTAAAGCAGAAAATTACAGCAGCAGGGGCATGTGGCATAACACTCAGCTCAGCGGGAGAGTTACTATCTGAGTATTATGTATTCAATCAAAAGTATTAGGACACCTGACTGTTCCAGCCTTATGTATTTCTTCCCCAATCCGTTGGAGGCGTACCGGACTTGTATTGGACGTCTTTAGATGCGGTAGTGTGAAATATTCCCTTCACTTGAACTAAGAGCCTCAAACCTGTTCTAGAATGATAATGCTCTTGTGTACAAAATGCTCCATGAACCCTAGTGGAACATCTTTCCAGAAGAGTGGAGCTTATTATATAGGCACATAGCGAACTTATGCGCAGGTGCCCACATCCTTTTCTTCATATAGTGTATTAAAACACTCGATTGACAGTGTTACAACTACCACTTACATTTTTTATTTTTGCCCTATTTTTTGACACATCATATTTTTACCCATTTCCCATGAGAAAGTCCTCCATCCTGAAGATGTTACCGCTTTACCTCTGACTGTTACAAAGCTCTGACACTGGAGCTGTTAGTAAGAAACTGATTTTAAAATCAGATCATTTACATAAACCTGCACTACTGTCAGAGCTGCTGTTATAGGCTAATAAATACCATGTGACCAATCACAATTTAGAATTCAATGCTGTTAGCTATGTTTGTGCAAAACCTACCCTCTGTGTTTCCTCTCCAGACCAGCAGAGGGTGCTCTCTGTTTGTTTTGATAGTTTCCTGACTCTGGAAATTACTTGATCACAAACTTTGATGTGAAGCCTTAACTTTTACCTGGAAATTGTCTGAGTTTTGAACCATATTCTGTGTATGATGAAGCCTCTTCCTGTCTCCCTCTGCCCTTTCTGCTTCTGCCCATGGATTCATTATGGTTTACATAATTGAGGACATGAATATGGCTGCTATGGAGAAGCATCAGTGTTATCAAAGCTCATGCTGCATGGAGTTTAATTTAAGCTCGACAGATTAATCTTCATAAAGCTGATTAGGACACCGGACACTTTCACAAATTCCTAATGTGTTAACTGGCTGTGAATCAATTATCTGTTTTGCAAATGAAATTTTAAACCATTCAGCACAAGCAATACGAATATGCACCATCACAAATCCAATAAGAGTCTAACATTAAAACGCTGCATCACAATAATCTGCCTCGTGTAAACGCTGTGTAGTCGAACTACGTGATGTTCACGGGCAAAACCACTGGAGATGAAACAACAGCGTGAACAAGGACACCAGAAGGACATTCCATTCCATTCCATAATGAATCCCTGTGCGCTATTGTAATCTGCTCCACTCTTCAGGGAAGATGTTCCTTTAGATTTGTGGAGGTTCAAGCGTGTGAGTAAAGTCAGGTAGTGATGTAGGTGAGGTGAGGAGGTTCCTGGGGTACAGTCAGCGTTCACATTCATCCAAAATGGGTTCAGTAGGGTTGAGATCAGAGCTCTTTTTGGCCAAATACTAAATGTTAGGAAGTGCGGAGATCTGGGACGGAGCCAAACATAATGAGTTCAGAAGATAAAGTTTAGAGCTTCATTTTTCACCTCTTGTTTCTTTTCTGTAATTACACACAATATAAGAGGAGGGAAAAATAGTGCAGGAACATCTTGGCGCTTTAATACAGAAAGCATCGTGTTAGTTTAAAAAGTACGTGGGAAAGTGGATGATGCTCTACTGTTATGGATTTTATGTCAAAGAGCAAATAAGGAGCAGCGTCTGAGTGTACTGCCAGATCAATACCCTTTCAGACGTTGATCTTAAGGTCGAGAACTCTGAAGATCACGCACTGTACACGTGGACTTGACCTGATTCTCAATACACCAGTCACAGTTTTCAGCCTGTTTCCCGGAGTATTGATACTTCCACTCTGATTCTTAGCATCTGTTCGATGTGCTCTGAATCATAGTCTGACTGGTATTTAGTTATAATGATCTGATTATTATTACTTGTTTTTGGAATCCTTACAGGTTTTCACGTCCACCGTTACTGTTCATCTGAGCTCATTATTCTGATAACCTGAGTTTTCAGGTTGCTGAGAGTCTCATTTCTCAGAGTATTGTTCTATTATTACTCATACTTTGGTGTCAGCACATGAAGAGTATCATCTCTCCTTATCTGGGTTTGCTTCTCTGACTCATTGCTCACTGGGACTCTGAGGATCTGCTCTGACTCTCATTTCTTGAAGCTGGATAAGTAGACCTTTGTTACTCTCGGGCTCATTACTCTGATTCATCGTCTGCCCCGGGTTTTATTGCTCCATCTTGGTTTGGGCTGAATAATGAGGGTCTGAGTCTTAGTGTCAATCCTTAGTGTCTAAGTATGTTGTCTGATTCATTTCTAGGTGATCATAACTCCGAGTTTACTTTGAGATGTATTGTTATTTTACTCGCTCTTGCTGTGGGTCTCAGCACTTAGAGCTTTAGTCTTGGTATCTATATGCTTCTATATGCGTTACTCCAAGGTAATTTATTTCCCTCAACAAAAGTAATAAAGTCTCAATGCAAACCACAACTTACTCTGTTATACATTTTATCTATATTTGTGTGTTTTTGCACAACTACTGTAAGATATAAATTCTACTTGTGCACCTCCACTTTTCTATATTTTAATAAAAACACTGTATACTAATATACATCATATATGTAAATATTAAGGGTGTAACAGTACACAAAATACACGGTTCGGTTGGTACTTCGGTAAACCGAGTCGCAGTCCGGTTCAATTTCGCTGGATTTTGGATCAGAAGGTCACAAGTTAAAATCCCATCACCAAGTTGGCACTGCTGGGCCCCTGAGCAAGGCCCCCAACCCTCCGCTTCACAGTTGTTAGTCGCCCTGAAAACTGCTTTTAATGTGTGTCATTACTAAGTTGATCTACAGGCATCTGTTCTCTGAGTTTTAGTTTAGATTACCTTCGATTCCACACATTCTTCTTACATTCAATACTCTCCATAAGAGCTCGTTACTGTAACTCGTGACTTTCTCATTTCTAGCCTGTGTATTGCTATTTATACTCGTGGCCTGTACAGAACAATCCCTGAGCGAAATAATCCGCGGTTTTATCGCATCACTTCACACGGTGCGTGACTCACAGGAAATTAAAAGAAGAGCTATGGTGGAAGACGTGAGGTTGTAACGTGGCTCGTAGAGGAAATAAAACAGCTCATTATCATATTAATGCAGCATTAACAGCCGAGCTGTGATCTTCAGAACCGAGACTGAAGAACTCCTGATCCTTTTAATGTAAAGGCAAAATCTTTCTTAAAAAAACTCAATAAAAAGTTATTAAAGAAACAAAAGGGAATTAAAAAACAAGCATTACGTACACATTTAAAATAAACTAAATAAAATAAAGTTTCTCGCGCACTGCAGAAGAAGCTTCAGGTTCTCACCATGGAGAAACTTCCAAAAAATGTTCCATGGTGAACCCTTGGTAGAATTGGAGCATTTGGCATAGAGGGACTTGCAGTTATCTCATTTTTTACAAATAAGCAGATAAGAAGTAAGGGCCTGGCTCAGGGGCCCAGCGTGGAGGTGGGGGTTGGTGGGGTTAGTTTTATGGTGCAGAAATCCAACATCAAAAATCCAACCACTAAACCACTGTCCTGTCCCTACAGAGATCTACATGAAAACGTTAATCTGCTGTTCTGGAGGTTTTATTAATTTAGAAATAGGAAACAAATCCAATGAATATACTGAATAATTTCGATCTTGTTAATGAAATTATGATGATGATGTTTAAGTGTGGTTCCTCTCAAGGTTTCCTCCTCATGTCATCTCAGGGAATTTCTCCTCACCACCATCAACCTGAGCATAAGATTAGTATGTGCTTTTTGAACATCTCATTCCACATTTAGTCCTGTTATAATGAGCTCCACTCTTCTGGGAAGATGTTCCACTAGATTTTGTGGAGATTCATTCAGCTACAAGTGTGTAGTAAAGGCAGGTAGTGATGTAGGTGAGAAGGTGAGTAGGTTCCTGGGGTGCAGTCAGCATTCATTTTCATCCCAACGGTGTTCAAGGATGAAAATGATCTCATCTCTTTTTATTCATATCGTGTTTGCGTTTGTTTGATGATTACGGTGCAGACTTTCTGTATTAATTCTACATCAGGAAACCTTTTGCTTGTACGTGATTGAAGAGAATTATTGGCACCATTCTGAAGTGCAGCTCTCCCTGTGGTTTGCTGAGAGCAGGCTCCACACAGCGTGACCTTCAGTGGCTCAGTGCCTGCAGGAGATCTCTCTCTCTCTCTCTCTCTCTCTCTCTCTCTCTCTCTCTCTCTCTCTCTCTCTCTCTCTCTCTCTCTCTCTCTCTCTCTCTCTCTCTCTCTCTCTCTCTCTCTCAAATCCGTTGTTTACTCGCCTCGAAAACAGACGCTCCATGCCACTCGAGGGCTTATTTCTTTCTTTTCCTTTCCTTTTTTCTTTTTCACTCTCACATCATTATTTCTCCTTGGCAAGTTTAATTACGCCTTCCTAAATGAGCCTAGCGTGAAAAAGGCCTACTTTCCTCCAATTAATTTCACATAAATTAGAAGAGTCCCCCAATGATGCACTTTGTGCTCCTTTATTGGCCTTAGCGATTGTGTTTATTGTAGTGAGCGAGCGAGTGGGTGGGCGGAGGGGCGGAACGGTGATAGCGTAATGCGGGTCAGAATAAAACAGAGCCGTGCAGAACGCTTTTGATTAGAGCAGAGTAATGGCTGGAACGCTTTAAATTTTCTACATAGGGGAAGAAAAAAAAAGGGAGAAACTAAAAGATAATGCTTTAAAGGAAATAAGTTTGATGAAGCTGTAAAGGCCGAGAGCAGGAAGTGGATCGTGAGTGCAGCGACTAAAACAAACATACAAACAAAGAAGCAGTTGATTTTAGATGTTCAGAAAAAAAGATTTTACAGGAGGAATCTGTATTTCCTGTTGAAACACTTTCCTGCACTATTACTTTTTAGTTGTGGAACGATGTGAAAATGCTGACGTACGGTTTTTAAATGCACAGCAGTCAATAGGGGAAAGTTTGACCTAAAACCTGGACGATTGAGAAATTAGAACTTATAACTGAGCATTTTTAATGCAAAAAAAAAAAAAAAAAATCTACAGACAACTAGTTTGTTTGATCTGTGACTGTTTTTTTTCTTTTATAGAAATGGTGATGATGTTCTGGGAAGATGTTTTACCAGATGTTGGAGTGTGTTTGTGGAGATTTGTGAAGATTCATTTATCCCCAAGGTTGTTAGTAAAAAGGCAGGTAGTGATGTAGGTGAGAAAGTGAGGAGGTTCCTGGGGTGCAGTCAGTGCATTCATCCAAAAGCTGTTCAATATGTTTGGAGCTCTATAGCAGGAGATCTTCCACTCCGACCCATGCAAAGCAGATCTTTTCTGAGCTGGTTTTGTGCACTGAGGCATCGCCATGCTGGAACGGATGCAAGTGTTTGTGTACGTATCTGCTCATATTTATATCTTGAAATTAATATCTGTTCATTGGTGTTTTTTTGCTTGATAAAGGAAACATCTGTAGATGCTATTATTGTGTTTGCTTTGATCTTGTGAGGCTTTTTCGACATTCAATCGGAACATCTCTAATTCAGTAATTCATCTGTTAAATGTTAAGAGATTTTATATCTCAATAAATGTATTGTTGTATCATATCTAATATTCACACATGCACCACTTCAGCAGGTACTGAAATGAGCAGTAACTAAACAAAACACAGCGAAAACATCGGCTTTGTAGCAGCAGAACTCAGTAAATTTTAGTAATGAGTCTCATAGCATTTAAAATGTCTCAGATTCTTTCATAAGGTGCTTTTTAATGAGACCGATGGTTTAACAGGGTTTACAGTGTATCTCCTCAGTGCCTGTGTGAGGAGCTTTATTCAACTTTATTTCTATTGCACCTTTTATTCTTTCAACTTTTATTATCACCAGGACAATTCTAAATTTGTACATCTCTTTAGTACAGAGCCCTAATGAGTACACTTATACTACACTCAGTCTGAAAGCTGGATTAAGATTCGCTGAAAGTTCAAGTGTGAGTTCAGAGTGTTGAACACACTGCTAGTTCACAGTTTCCAGTCAGCTGAATCAGCGTTCTTAATGGATGTGTTGTTTACAAACACCTGGAACACCTGGAAGATGCAGTTTTTGATCTGTCCAGAGTGAGACAGTATATATATATATATATATATATATCCACTTTTTTCCTATGTTTTGAACCCCGTGGCTTAAACAACGTAGCGGCTTATTTATGAATTTTTCCTGGGTTTTTCCCAGTTTCTTCAAGCCAAAAAACTGAACTCCATAACATTAGACCACTGAAATTTCCGAACGGAAATGAAAAAACGCACCTCACCTGTGTTCTGAGCTGCACGGCATCGGGAGAAAAAACTTTTTTTTTTTTTAAACGCACGATGATGCCAAAAGATAATAGTTCATAATTCATAGTTGTGAAAGGAAGGAGAATCACAGTGAACAATGACTTTCTTGGTCGGCTACTTTTTAGATACAAGCCGTTGTAACGCGTTACAACAGAAATCATATAATCATGTTTCCAAAACTCGTGCTTTTTTATTTTTCTTGGCAACAGCGTTATGGTTTAGTCAAAGAAACTTAGAAATGAGCATCAGGAAATAATAAGGACATATTCCTCGGTCTTGCACACATGCAGTAATAGCGGAAAAATGCGGCGGCATGCTATTCCCAAAATACCGCTCTGCTCTTAAAGGAGCCACAACATATTTCACCCGTTACACCGTGTAACAGACACTGTCTTTCATTAAAGCCTGTGTAAAGTTCATTAGTTTCAATGTAGACACCTGCAGCTTATAGACTTATTTATGTTCAAATTAAAAATCTTTGTCAAATTCAGTGGGTGCAGCTTATATATGGATGCGTTTTATAGTCCGGAAATTACGGTGTGTATATATATATATATATATATATATATATATATATATATATATATATATATATATATATATATATATCAAATGCACAAGGTATATAATTTGTGTATAAATATATCTAAGAAAATTTAATCTGAATGATTTCTGGTAAAATATCAAGTTAAACTTGTTAATATAACATATTAAAGTTATATGTGTAGTAATCTTACCTCAATCACACAAGTCATAATAAATATTATTCCAACAACATATGATTGAACTGAAAGGTTATTGAACATACAAATGTTTTTTACAAACAAAATTTTTTTTGTTTGCCTTATTTTGGATTTTTGTGCTGTAAAGCAGGCTAAGCTCGGAGAACTGTGTATCCTGGGTGTATATATCTCCACCATCTCTGGCCTATTTTCCTCTCTTTCACACTCTTAATTTCTCTAAACTGGCCCTGGAGGCATGACAGGAGATTTGAATTATTTATAAGAAGCGTGTCAGACAATTTATTAGAAATTGTTAATTTAAACTTTTCAAATCGGACGACTCCTTCCATTAACCTTTCCCGCAATCCATAGCGAATTATAATTACTCGAGGAGGAGGAGGAGGACGTAGTGATTGGCAGCAGCCGGAGTGCAATAAAGTATTTTCAAGTAACATACGTTTCACTCAAAAATGATTCATAAAATATGTAGTTTACAGATGGGGAAAGATTCTGGTCTAATTGCTCTGATTAAGTTTCCAATTACAGTAAAAAGGTTCAGCGATAAAACAGGGCAGGTCAACGATAAACAGGCAAAAGATGAGTGACAGTTTCACCTACCCAAGCATAAAATCCTACTACTCGACATTCATTCATTCATTTATTTTCTCCCGCTTATCCGTAATTCGGGTCGCGGGGTTAGCAGTCTAACCCCGCCTTCGACTGCTGCCCAATCCTCACAGCACCGTCCCTTACGGTCCCTCCTGCAGGTGGTGAGCCCACGGGAAACTACTCAACATTTACATCTGTAATTTAGTGTAGGACTGCAGGTTAGTAGACACTGGAAGTACAGTATTATAGCAGACAGGTGTAAGGAACATTATTGTATTGTATCAGTATAAACGTAGAGTACAGTATAGTAAAGTACACAGTGCAGATGTGCAGTAGAGTACAGTGTACAGTATAGTAAAGTACACAGTGCAGATGTGCAGTAGAGTACAGTGTACAGTATAGTAAAGTACACAGTGCAGATGTGCAGTAGAGTACAGTGTACAGTATAGTAAATTACATAGTGCAGATGTGCAGTAGAGTACAGTGTATAGTATAGTAAAGTACACAGTGCAGATGTGCAGTATAGCAGTATAGTACAGTGAAATCTAGTATAGTGTATTGTGTGCAGTAGAGCACACTATAGTTTAATGTGCTATCATACAGATGTTGTATATTGTTGTATACTACAGCAAAAGTGCAGCACAGTGTAATATTTCAAGGAGTGTCTGTTTATGTTGGAGTTTCTATCCAACCAGATTTCAGCCTTCGCATCACGTGTTGCCGGTGTCAAAGGTATCTGCTTTAAAGCCTTCAGAATCAGCACTGTGGGCACTTTTCTCAAATACATGAGAATCAAGCTTTTGCTTTAATCAATCAAATTTCAAGAAAAGCTGGAGATTGTAAAGAAAAGGTTGCCAAAACAGTTGTTAAGCTTTATTTCATGTGCAGCATTTTTTCATTTATACGTTTGTGCTTTCTTTCCTGTAGAATTTGCAAAAGAACCCACACAATTTGCCTACATTTCAAATCCCCTGGAAACATGTAAAGCACAGAAAAAATGCAGAAAAATCTCGAAGGATGATTTGATGAGGTGAATATCGATGCTTCTGCTAGAGATGATGTATGCAGGTGACGCAGTTGTGGCTACAGTGAAAGGAGACGTGATGAATTGTGTTAATTGGGTTTTTTGCTTTAGTGATGATATTTATTTTCACTGTATGAGATTCCTGTTAGCGATGCAGCTCTGTTCTACTACACTTCTCTCTAATTTTAATGGTTTCTATAGATGTGGCATTATAATGATCTATTAAGAGGTGGATTGGTTCAGGTAGAACATCACTGAAGGTCTAGGGGTGAAATACATGGCCTGGTACTGTCTGATAATATGGTATAGTATATACTATGGTGTATAGTAGTATAGTAGCATAATGATATTTACACAGGACAGTTCAGTAGGAGTATAATAAAGTATAGTAGTATTGCAAAAGTATAGTAAAGTGCTATAGTTTCAGCAGAAGTGTGGAATAATAGTACAGTAAAGTGTTGAACTGTAACAGGACAGTTTAGTATCTCTCATCCCATACCTTCTGTAGTGCAGGAGCAGTATGCGACAGATTTCTTCTGAAACTCACTAAAAGAGCTACTGTAGAATCACACACACACACACACACACACACACACACACACACACACACACACACACACACACACACACACACACACACACACACACACACACCAAATACACACTGAGGTACATACGCTGTGTGAGTCACGAACTCACTGTGGGTTTGATGGATCTGCTAAAATGTGAAATATGAAGATAAAAATATGTGTCCCTGGGTATATTTGTGTGTGTGTGTGTGTGTGTGTGTGTGTGTGTGTTGTGTAGGTGTGTGTTCTGTAGGTGTGTGTTTGTGTGTGTTGTGTCTGTTCTCCTGACTCTGCTTCTCTATCTTTTTCTCATTGTGACTTTCCTCTCAGAGTCTCTCACACACACACACACACACACACACACACACACACACACACACACACACACACAGATGCAGTTGCAGGCTTAAAAGTTAAATAGCAGTGTTCCAGCATGAGTGCAAAGAAAAACTTCTACTTACACAAACCCTGGAATAGAATGTGACTGAAGCGAAGGTTCTTCCTCCTGCACTGAGAGTAAATACAGTAAAAAATCTTGTTATATACAAACCAAATAAATCTGATTAAAGATAAACAGAAACCTGAAACTGTACAAATCCTTAACATTTAAAAAGCTGTAAATAAGTGGGCCTGGATGGTTTATAGGTGGGCCTAGATGTAGTATAGGCGGGACTGAATGGGGTATAAGTAGACCTGGATGGGGTATAGGTGGGCCTGGATGTGTATAGGTGGGCCTGGATGGGGTATAGGTGAGTCTGAATGGGGTATAGGTGGGTCTAAATGGGGTCTAGGGCCTCAACTCGTTTGTGGGTGAACCTGGACTATTTATAGTGAGAGTTAGACTGGTTATAAGTATAGCCTAATTAGTTAAGTTATAAGTTGAGCTGGACTGGATACGGTTGGGCTTTGACTGATTTTGGGTAGGCCTAAACTAATTGTGGGTGGGCCTGGACTGGTTATGACTATACCTTCAAGACTGGTAATACTAGAAAATAGACTGTTTATGTATTGGCAAATCTGGACTGGTTAAAGGTGGTCCTGGACTGTTTGTGGGTTGACTTAGAAGGGTTATAGGTGGACCTGTAATGGTTATAGGTGGGCTTGGTTTGACTGGTTATTGGCAAACCCAACCTGGTTATAGGTGGGCCGAATCTGTTCTGTAAGTTGACATGGAATTGTTAAAGAAGGAAAAATGGAATTGTTATCGGTGGGTTTAGAGGGTAAGGCCTGAACTGGATATAGGTGGGTTTGGATTGGTTTTTGGGTGGGCCTGAACTGGTTATGGGTGATCTTGGATTGGTTATGACTGGGTTAGGATTTGTTGTGAGTTGGTTTTGATTGGTTATAGGTGGACCTTGGCTGTGGGTGGGCCTACTACAGCAGCAATAAAGTGGAACAAGATGGAGACATTAAGGTGGTTGTAAAAAAATCTAACAGTTCAAACTGATGGAGATGAAAGAGGTGCAATTACTGCATGATGGAGGGATAAAACTAGTGTTTTATTTCACACTGAATGATACTTAAATGAAAGAGAGCAAAAGAATGATGGGGAGGAGAGAGAGAGAGAGAGAGAGAGAGAGAGAGAGAGAGAGAGAGAGAGAGAGAGAGAGAGAGAGAGAGAGAGAGAGAGGCTCACACTGGCTCCTCTGGGAGAGAAAGATAAATTAAAGTGATAGAGGGGGATAGATGGAGAGGGACATTGGATAGAGGAGAAAGAGAGACAGCGTGATGAATTGATCGATAGAAAGAAAGATAAGGTGAGAAACAGTGAATAAGATGGATAGATTAGAGAAATAGATGGAGAGAAAGAGTGATGAGTGAATAGAAAGGTAAGAGAGAGACAGAGTCAGGTATGGAGAACCAAGGATGGAGTGCAAGATGGATGGAGAGAGGAATAGGTGAAGTGACCACATGAAAAAAAGGTACGGGAAGAGAGAGAGAGAGAGAGAGAGGGAGAGAGAGAGAGAGAGAGAGAGAGAGAGAGAGAGAGAGAAGGAAAAGTAATGTGTGATTTACAGTGTTAGTGTGGATTAATGAATTATTATTTACATATTATTTTTGACATTATAGCAGCTATAAACATACATTCCATCTGCAGCCTCTCTATTTTCAGTCTCCTGCAGTTCATATGATTTAAAATATTGCATCTATGTTTTTATGAAGTTTTTTTAATCCGTTTATGAGGAGTGTCTTTTGTACAGGTCTCTGTGAATGAGCTGTTGCTATAGCAACCCTGCCCAGCCAGTCCGTCTCCGGGTTTGATCAGCAGTGTTGTGTAGTAAACAGGGGGCGCTTGTGTTGGACATGGACAGATTGGGACATGGAATGTGAGGTGGTGAACAGGACAGGAGGGTAAATACAGCACAGCTGCTTGTTGCTGGATTCTGACCCTGAAATTAGCCCCACTAAAGGGTTTTCTTAGCACACACACACACACACACACACACACACACACACACACACACACACACACACACACACACACACACACACACACACACACACACACCATTCTCAGCATGCACATCATCCACACGTACACGTGTTCATTTCTTTATATTATTCTGTACACTTGTATAATCACAGCAGACGCAGATTGTGTACTTCACTATTCAGAGTTGCACTTAAGTGATGCGCCTCATCAGAAATCTACAATGATCTCCATGAAGTGAAAAGGTCCTTCAGCACAATGAAGCCAGCAGCCTAAGTGTCCTCCTGCAGACGAGTTGCTCTACACACTGCTCTCTATTTATTCCAGAAGTCGTTTTTCTGAATGTCTCGCCGTCTCTGCATGAATTTTTCATCCTGTGTTGTGCCACTTCGTATCGGCTCATTTAGATTCCGGAGCAGATGAGCCGCCGACCTTTCAGACCGTGATTAAGTTAACCTTATTTTTACAACCGCACTGTGGGCCTGTCATATTTTAATTAGGTCCCACGGGCACACATGGAGAAATGGTCCAGCCTGGGGAAAGACCGAACTGCGGGCAGGTAAGAACGTGTGAAAGACTTTGTGTTGATTTAATTGTGCGGCATTCGACGATTTAGTAACACACACACACACACACACACACACACACACACACACACACACACACACACACACACACATAGATGACAACTTCAATTCAAAAACATTTGCTGATCTTACAACTTCATAACTTCATACCAATTATTGATATTTATCTCAATACTGTTATTTATGTAGTATAATTATATTGGGTATTATATTTGATCACCTGGTCATAAGTACGGTATTTTTTTTTTTGTGCATCACATTCCACATTTAGTCCCAATTTGGTCTTATAATTCCCTTCACTCTTCTGGGAAATTGTGTTCCACTCGATTTTGGAGTGCGCTTCTGGATATTTGTGTTCATCAGCCACAAGTGTGTTATGAATGGCAGGTACTGATGTAGGTGAGGTGAGGAGACCTGGGGTGCAGTCAGTGTTCACATTCAGCCTAAAGGTGTTCAGTAGGGATGAGATCAGAGCTCCATAGCAGGAACTCAAGATCTTCCTCTCCAAAGCATGTAAACCAGATCTTCAAGGAGCTCCCTTTGTGCACAGGGGCATCGCCAGGCAGGAGCAGGTTTTGGGTTTCCAAGTTTGTGAATGCAAAATGTTATTATACGCATCTAAAGACGTCCTTTACAATTGAGTGTCTCCAGATTTGTGGTAACAGATTGGAAAAGAACCACATATAGCAGAAAAGGTCAGGTGTCCCAATACTTTTGGCAATATAGTGTGTGTATACAGTATATATTTGTTTAAGTGTATATACACTATATGGACACAAGTTTGTGGATACCTGAGCATAAGATTGCTGTGTACGTCCCATGTGCTGTTATAATAAGCTCCACTCTTCTGGGAAGATGTTCACTAGATGTTGGAATGTGCTTGTGGAGATTTATTCAGCTACAAGTGTGTTAAAGTCATTAACTGATGCAGGTGAAGTGAGGAGGCCTGGGGTGCATTCAGCGATCATAGCAGGAAATAGTTTCTTTATATATAAAATAATTTTCAATAAAATTAATCCATCAATCGACCAATAGATAGACAGATAAAATAACGTAAACTATTTAATTGTTCTCTCCTCATGCATTACACTCTACCCTCTGTAAACTTCTTCACTCTGAGACGTCTTACTGACCACAAAAGACTCATCGTCCTCGTGTGTATCTGCGACAGTAAACCAGCAGGACGACACCACTGACGAGTCGCACTGTTCACGTCCTGACACTTGTGACAACGGGCACTTGTGCTGTGACAAACTGTCAGAGTTTGATTTTAGAGCTGCTTCATGATTCCTCTCTATCTCTCTCTCTCTCTCTCTCTCTCTCTCTCTCTCTCTCTCTCTCTCTCTCTCTCTCTCTCTCTCTCTCTCTCTCTCTCTCCTCTCTCTCCCTCTCTTTCAACACCTCCACCATCACGCCATCAGATCATGTTCAGGTTACAGGTCTGATACATATGAGTGTTATTGTCACTAAAAATGTAGAAAAACACACCACAGGGGAAGAAGGGAGAAGTAGAAGGTTAAATGTGTTTAAGTGCAGGATGAGCAACTTCATTTACAAACAAATGGTCACGGTTAAGGGGCGGAGTCAACACTGAGGCTCCTCCCACACAACGATAGATATGTGTAAAATATAAATCTGTGTATACATGAGAATCAGCTTGCTGATACCAGCTAGAAGTTCTTTGTGGGCTCTGACAAATTTTTGTCTGCCTGTCTGTCTGTCTGGTTGCTTTTTTCCCCCCATATTTCTGTGTAAGACCCAGAGGAACTTCAGCAGTAGTTCCACTTCATTGTCAATCCACCATCGCTCTTTTCTCTCTCATTTCTCTTTTCAAATATTTGGATGAGGATTTTTTTTTTTTGCCTTTTTATTTTTGCTTATTGTATCAGCAAGAACTTTCCCTTTGAAAAAAAAGAAAGGGGTTAGAAGAAGAAGGAATTCTCTCCCTCCCCAAGAGAATGCGTGGAGCTTCTCTCTGCCAGTGTCATTTGTGGCCTCGATACCACGTCTGTAGCAGTTCTTTCTCATGTCAACTGAATGACTCTGTCTCTAAAATAGCGTGTACTGTTTCCTGCCTTTGTGTGAGATCTCTCTCTCTCTCTCTCTCTCTCTCTCTCTCTCTCTCTCTCTCTCTCTCTCTCTCCCTCTCTCCCTCTCTCTCTCTCTCTCTCTCTCTCTCCCTCTCTCTCTCTCTCTCACACACACACACACACACACACACACACACACACACACACACACACACACACTGCTGATCTGGATTGTTTTGAGCAGAGCTAACATCTGATCTACAAATACCAAGCGTGTATTATGCTGCAGTGTGAAGGCAGTGATGTTTATCTCCGCTCTTTGTGTCTGAATATCTGAATATAATGAGAAACTGAATAAAGGAATTAATTTTTACTACGAAGGAAAACACTATAATTATTCAGAGAAGGACCTTCAGAACGAGCTCCAAAACCCACAGATGTTTCCACTTCCAGGAGCTGTCCATCCAAACCTCATTAGCCAATGAGAGTAAAGCATGCTTAAGCCCCACCCCCCATGACGGGTTTGTGCTGGAACAGCAAACTTAGACTGAGGAGGAACTTTCTTAGTTATTTTGGTGCTCACTTTTGACAAACTGAGCTTTAAACTTCTCCAAAATTCTCCATTGATCATTAATATTTTCATCTATTTTTTTAAATGTCGTTCTTTAGGGAACAGAAACAAGATTGAAAAGATGAAGACCCAGACATTTTTTTGAACACATCTGGTCGTGGTGCTCTTGGTGATTCGGCTGTATTTGATGATCTGCCATGTGTAATTAAAAGTCTGTCATGCCTGCTGAGATACAGAGCGAGCTGCACGGTGTCTGATGGCAGGAAAGATGGAGTGTCAGCAGCGTAATTGTGGCAGGAGAACTGATGTAAAGATCTCACATTGCTATGAATAACAGGGAAAAGAACCAGACCGAATGCGGAGGCTTGAGGGATCCTGTTGGAAAAACGGATCAGGTTGTGATGATGCACAAGATCTCAGAAATTTCTTCTGCTTCCTGTTGCAGAACAGCACTTTAGATCAGGCTTCTGTGTTGTTGTTTTCATCCTGTTTCACAGCTGTTGCTTGGTTTTATTCATTAGTTTGTGTATTTATACCCAACACCAGCAGTTACCTGCTCACTGCCGGACAGCCGAATGAATGCCAGCGTTGATCCAAACTCTCCATCTATAGCAGGAGATCTTCCACTCCAACCCATGGAATGCAGATCTTCATGGCTTGTCATGCTGGAACAGGTTTTGGGTCTCCTAGTTTAAGTAAAGGGGAGACAATTTTAATGCACCAGCATCCAAACATGTCCGATACAATTGTGTGCCTCCAACTTTGTGGCAACCAGATGGAGATAAAGCAACATACCTTGCTCCTATAAATCTACTGGATTTTGGTGTGTGCTTTTGGACATTTGTGTTCATCAGCCACAAGGGTATTAGTAAAGTCAGGTAGTGATGTAGGTGAAGTGAGGAGACCTCATTGAAAAGATCTTCAGTAGGGTTAAGATCAGCACACTATAGCAGGCCACTCAAGATCTTCCTCTCTAAACCATGTAACATATTTTCATGGCGCTGGCTTTGTGCCGGATCCCAAGTTCAAGTACACAAAACATTTTATTCCACTGTGTCCAAACATGTCCTACACAATTGTGTACCTCCAATTTTATGGCAACGGTTTGAGGAAGAACCACCTATTAGTGGAAAAGTCGGTGTCCCAATACTTTTGGGTATGTAGTGCATAAAGAAGCCTTTAATTAAAATCTTTTTAATGTTGACAGCATTTATGCTCATTTGCTTTGATATCTGGTCTGCATTTATGAAACAAGAGAACGTTTACAGTTTGGTCTAAAACTCCCCCCAGAAAGTTTAAATATGCGTAGAAAAAGATTTCAGTGTTTCCTCCAAGCAGAGCACATCTGCACAAAATCCATAACTCCAGTTAAAAGCGGTGATGTGAAACCCTGCAATAAAATAAACAACACCATCACTTCATCAGCCACTCAAATATTTATAGTTCTGGACTAATGGTTGGACGTGATTTTCATTCTAACGTAGGTTTGTGTGAGGAATCTGGCATCGTTGAACTTTCACAAATTTCACCTGAATCCATGAGCATCTTGGTGAAGATTTTCCTGCACAGTTTATATTCACATTCTTTGCTGTATCATGTTTTTCCTTTTACAGTTTTGTCCGATATCATTTAATATTAATGGTGTTTTCACCTGAGGCTCTTTCTGCACTTCACCCAGGATGTGTAGACGTTCTGCTCTTTATATACACTTTATCAAAACAACACGTCCTGGAGTTTTTCCTGGTCACTGTCGCCACTGGCTCAGTCAGGCAGAGGTGGAAAGAGTAATAAAATAAAGTGAAAGAACTGTTACTTTAATGAAATTGTACTTAAGTTAAAGGTAAAAAGTCGCTCAATTATAATTTACTCAGAGTAAAATTGACCAAGTGTTATTATTTATTTATTTATTTATTTATTTATTACGGTGGGGGGATTCAAGTGTAGTTCAAAAAGGACAAGGAGATATATATCTCAGACGAGTTGTTTTTAAGTGAAGGAACATCTTTGCAAATTAAAGTGCGAAAACATAGTAAATAAAATAAAATGAAGAAAAATGATATGATAATGAGGGAAATGCAGATTCAGAGTTCAGACAGTGAGCAGACGCACTGAACAACTTTCAGTTCGACGGCACTTCGCTTTCAGTCTCCATCTGACTTTCCTGTGAGTTTAGTGTGTTTGTTCTCCGCCAATCGATCAGCGCAGTAGTTTCCGGGTCTCGATTTGTGCATTTTTTAATATTTATTTATTTTTTACTCAGTAATGAACCTTATTTAAATACTTCAAACAAAACATACTTAAGTATGTACCCAAAAAAAAGTACACAAAAAAGCTACTCAATTACAGTAACGCCAGTAAACGTAATTCGTTACTTTCCACTGCTGCTTATAAAACGAAGCTAAAATGTCATAAATGGGACGATGTTCATTGTTAAAATTGATCTACGAGTCACACTGAATAGACGTGAATCATGTTTCTGAACAAAAAAACCTTTTGATCTATAAATTTGCTGGTGCTGCATTAGCATTAGCATTATTATCCCTGCTAACTTATTCTGCAGTATCACACGCCCCATGAGTCTTCCTGATTCTCTAGTATTCCCCCTCTTTCTCTGTCTCTAAATGTCACTTTGCCTGTTCCTGCTGTAAATCAGGCCTCGGAGCTCCCCTGCTGCTCGGCTTTATGCAGGACGCTAAACTTTATATCCCCAACATAAATACTTCACACTCAAAACTGCATAAAATGTTAGCGTGGCTGAACGAAGGGGAGGCGCTCTCTCTGGACCTGTGATGAATATTTACACGTGAACATTTATCCTGGATACATAAATCTAATCCATCTCAGACCAGCGCTGCTGATTGGTCAGAAGGTTTTCGTTTCCTGTTATATAGCAGCAGCTCACAGTGAGAATGCACTGGTTCTGATACGTTATTGTTTCTACGGCAACGGCCTATTTGACTGTATCGAGGACGTTTCGTGTGATAATAAGCAGATTTAATAAAATGTCTCCATTAGTTGATAAGGTAAGGTGGACAATTAATTGTAAACATATATATATATTTAAAGTGTATATTAAAGGTGAAATCACTGCTGAACATTGACGTGTAAAACGTGAGACGTGTCTGTCCTCTGCATAATGGACACTCGTGTGAATTTATATTAGATTAGTGGGGCACAAAGAAACATCAATAAATCAAAAAACATTAAAATATTTGACTTTATTTGTAACGTTGTGAAGTGAATATTAGGTCACATATAAGGAAACGTGAACTCGGTGTCTCTGTGCAGGTTCGATGAGGAAACGTTGTTTAAGCTTTAAATATCCTACCTGAACACATCATCATCATACATTTATGGACTTCCTGTTCCAGAATGCACTGCTTCTCTTTGTGTTTTGAGGCCTTTATGAAATATAGATGAGCTTCAGTTCTCTCAGGCACTCAGGTGTCTGCGTTTCTGCCCGAGTTTCCGCTTTCTTACCTTTATACTGGGTTTAGATGCAGTTTGTAAGGTTTATACACAGTGTTTCTGTACTGAGTCTGCATGCAGTGTTAGTGTGCAGTGTTAGTGTGCCGTGTTAGTGTGCAGTGTTAGTGTGCAGCGTTAGTACGCAGCGTTAGTGCGCAGCGTTATTACGCAGTGTTATTACGCAGTGTTAGTGTGCAGTGTTAGTACGCAGTGTTAGTACACAGTGTTAGTGTGCAGTGTTAGTACGCAGTGTTAATACGCAGTGTTAGTGTGCAGTGTTAGTACGCAGTGTTAGTATGCAGTGTTAATACGCAGTGTTAGTGTGCAGTGTTAGTACGCAGTGTTAATACACAGTGTTAGTACGCAGTGTTAGTACGCAGTGTTAGTGTGCAGTGTTAGTACGCAGTGTTAATACGCAGTGTTAATACGCAGTGTTAGTGTGCAGTGTTAGTACG
Organism: Silurus aristotelis; assembly: GCF_946808225.1. Taxonomy (NCBI): domain Eukaryota; kingdom Metazoa; phylum Chordata; class Actinopteri; order Siluriformes; family Siluridae; genus Silurus; species Silurus aristotelis. The sequence continues at coordinate 15,819,357 of NC_139582.1, forward strand.
CAGTGTTAGTATGCAGTGTTAATACGCAGTGTTAGTGTGCAGTGTTAGTACGCAGTGTTAATACACAGTGTTAGTATGCAGTGTTAGTGTGTAGTGTTCATACACAGTGTTAGTACACAGTAATTGAACACAGTGTTTGCATGCAGTGTCTTAATGCAGTTTTTGCATGCACTGTTAGTGTGCAGTGTTACGCAGTGATTGTTTGCATGCAGTATTTGTACACAGTGATTGCATGCAGTGTTTGTACACAGTGATCACATGCAGTGTTTGTACACAGTGATTGCATGCAGTGTTTGTACACAGTGATTGCATGGTGTTTGAACACATTAAATGCACATAAAGAAATATTTGTAAAGATAACAAAACTATCCTAAGAGCACTTTAACACTCAGTAATGCTAATGAGAGTAATGAGATTAATGAGAGTAATATGAATAATCTGAATAATGAGATTAATGAGAGTAATATGAATATAATGAATAATGAGATGAATGAGATGAAGGTTTATAATAATATAGTAAACTGCTGCATGTCCTCTGTGTAATAAACTGAATAAAAACACAGTGTCCTCATCACAAAGAAAAGTCTCAGAATTCTGCTCTGTAGTGATTTTATTTTTTCCTTTTTCGGCTGCATGCTGCTGTAGAATAATGAACCGCGTGTTTGGTCTTTCCAAGGGGAATTGGTTGATTGGGATTAGTGTTGGGATTGGTTAAGGCTCTGAGATGCAGACGAGATGAGATTCCATTACAATTGAAGTGAAAACAATAGAAAGAGATGCATCTATTTCTGCACACTTGTCTTCTTACTGCACTCTTTCCTCAAAGGAAAAACAAACAAATACAGTGTAAAAAAAAAAAATTGAAATAAATCAGCGGTGAGACTCCGCCTCCACGTCTCAGTGCCGCCGCCCCAGTAACGTCTCCTCTTATCTCCCAGATATTTCATCAGTTTTACTTATTTGTCTTGTTACATATAACGAGTGAAACCCAGAAACAGTGTCATGTTTATCCTGAATTCCTGCTTATTTCTAAATCTAAAACTGAGTTCCCATTTCTTTAGAGTACTGCCAAGTTCTGGATCGTGATTGGTCCAGAGATATTACTTTTCAATAACAGCAGCTCTGACAGTAGTGAAATTTTATATGAATGCACTCTTTATTATTGTTTCCATAGAAACAGCTCAGTAAAGGAGTCTCCAGTGTCAACGCTTTGTTTTATTTATGTATTTTTTGGTCTTTTTGTCTTATTAACTTTAAAAGTGAGACTATTGAAGGAATGATTAATTCTGCTCATCCTTTTTGTGAAGATGGACACCTAAAAAATGGGTTCCTCAGGACAGTTAAAAGTTTTGTAGCTTCCTAAAAAACATTTCGGATGAAGAAACACATACAGAAATAG
>NC_139582.1:15830755-15880755 GCF_946808225.1 Silurus aristotelis
TTTAGCCGTGTGTGTGTGTGTGTGTGTGTGTGTGTGTGTGTGGGCATGATGTAATCGTCCTGTGAGACCCTGATGAAACACTTTCATCTCTTTCATGTTAAGAAAAGTCCCAGAGAATGTAAAGCTGTGTGTGTGTGTGTGTGTGTGTGTGTGTGTGTGTGTGTGTGTGTATGAAAAATTAAACAGCTCAACTCTGACCAGTCTTCATAGGTGTGGCCTCAAACACACTCTGCCAAAAGTATTTGGACACCCAACTTTGCCCTCCAGTGTCTGTTTCCTGTCTTGGGTAAATCTGATACTTACGCCTGAGACAGGCTCTGGGGGATGTGATGATGTGGTGGGTGCTACATGACTCGCTCTCGGTTCGGCGTCTGCGTTTCAGCATCTGCATTTCAGCTCGTGATTCGTGGTCTATCAAAAACGTGACGCCGACTGTAAATGGTCTTGATTCATCGTTGACAAAGAAACAGTTGGAGTTGATTACAGGCTTCAGTAGCACCGCCCGTCAGCTCCATTACAGCCCAGAGAACATGGCTTCGGCCTCCCGCTAATCACACGCCAAAGCCATTTTCAGTGCTTTTCTACAGGGTTTTGTGCTGAATGTCGTTACTGGGATGAGAAACATGGCTGAGGAAGTTTTCAGAGGAGCCACCATTTATATATCAGCTGCCTTACCTGGACAGATTATTTCTCTTGTAGCTGAATAAAACCATGCTCCAGAATCCAGTAGAAAGCTTGACAGAAGATTAACGCTTATTAACATCTAAGTAGGAATAAATTAATTTGCTGTAATAAGCAGCTCCAATCTTCTAGTAAGATGTTCCTATAGATTTTGTGCAGATTCATTCATCCACAAAGGTGTCAGGTTGTGATGTAGGTGAGGTGAGGAGGTTCCTGGGGTGCAGTCAATGTTCACATTCATTATGTTCAATAGGGTTGGAGCTCTATAGCAGGAGATCTTCCATTAAATCCATGGAAAGCAGACCTTCATGGAGCTGTTTTTGCAAACACGGGCATTGTCATGTTGGATCAGGTTTAGGTCTCCAAGTTTGTGGTAACAGTTTGAAGAAGAAGCACATAAAGCTGGAAAAGACAAATCCTTTGTCCATATAGTGCTGATATACACTGTGTGTGTGTGTGTGTGTGTGTGTGTGTGTGTGTTTGTGTGTGTGTGTGTGGTGTAGCTGCAGGGATTTACATTTCAAATCTAATTCCTACTGAAAATCGAGCGGGAAACTCTGAGGATGTTTAATCTAAACGATTCACACGATCTTCTCAACACACTCGTCTCGCTAATGAAATGCAGCTCCGGTTGATGGTGAAGATGTTTGTTGTTTTACAAAGCGAGGCAGTTGTTCCAAATTGCGTGCTAGTTTCCTCCTGCTCGGCTTTTGATGTCTCTCTACAGGGGATCATCGCTGTAAATAAAAACCCATCAGCTTTTTCTCTTGCTTCATTTTACCTCCTTATGTATCTTTAATTTTGTGAAAATAAAATAAAACATTTCTTAGATTTTTTGTGCTCGATTAGTTCGTAAGGCGTTAATGATCTCCTCACGTCTTTGTTGTCTTTTGATGCTCTACAAGATTCCATTATGTAGAGTTTATTTATTTATTTATCAAATCTGTGGTTGCTGCACCAGGCTTCGCTGCATCAGCTCTTCTGTGCATTTCCTGCGTTTGATTGTATTTCCATAAAACAGAATTTGCATTGCAGTTAGCAATAAACTCTGTAGGCGAGCGTCGTTTCGTAGCCGTGTCCAAAAAAACAAGGTGACACTTTTTACAATAACGGCTCTGCAGCTCGGTGTGAAATTGCAGACGGTGAAAAATGAGGTTTCGCACTGCTTTATTTGTTTTCTGTTAGTCGTTGTTTTTTTTTTTCTTTTGGTCCACACCTCATGAGTACACGCAGAAATGAAATGCCTCCTTACAGCCAGTTTAGCTTTTAAAGGCTTGTTGTCAGGCGCCTTCGAAAACTTTTTATCCTCCAAATACACACCGAGAAACCTGAGTCAGCGAAACGGAACAAAACCATTAAACAGCCCAAAGTCTCTGAGGGGAAAAAACTGGTCTAAAGATACATTTTGATTTCTGAAGTAATAAAAAATGTACAGAGACTCTAATTGTTGTGATGAAAAGTTTGACACCCATCCTCAACGTCAAGCTCTGAACAGGGATGAAGGTTTTCCTTCACTGTGGGAGATTTTCTTATTATACCTTCTTCAGAGATGTTCATACACTGCTGCTGCATAAGTCCTACATAGTAAGGGCTTTTGGGGTCGTGACTAAAGCCTACATAAGCATTTTTGCTGTTCATGGAGTTACATGTATATACATACAGTATATTACATGTGTATCTGTGAATCCACTGCATAATCATGAATAATTACCTGAGTGATGTTCATAGGGATTTACACGATGTCTGTGCATTAATACAATGGATATAAAGCTGCAAAAATAGGCTTCTGTTTATAGGACTTCATAAGACTTACATGAACTTTTAATGAAAGTTTTACACCTCCATAAACATTCAGGACTGGTGTTCATAGGGATACATAGGATCGATGTCAATCAATTTCATTGCAACAATTTAATATTTACAAAGTCTACATTAGACCTATGAAACATTATTTATGGCAAGTGATATAAAGCTACATAAACATGTATAAAGATCTGAGATACTGCTGTGCTCAGAGAGCTACACGGTGAGCGAGGTAGAGGTACATAACCTGCATGAACATTTATAAAGTTTTATTCCTTCAGTGAAGATTGACATTAAGTGGCAATAGATTTTAGACAGAAGAGTTGACTTGGAAAAAGTCCCTGTGAGAGCTGCTGAATGCTCAGATATACTTATATTTCATAGATATTTAATAGTGTTTGAAGCAGAAATGCAACTTTGAAGAAAACACAAATGCTTTTGAGGCCACATTAAAAACAGACGTTTTCGTTTTAAAAACGTATAATTTTCTCTCAGTTTTTTGCTCTTTCTATCCACACTGAGACGCTGTTTTCACAAAGCGACTTTTTCTTTGACTGAAAACGGCGTCTCGGTGTGGACGGAAAGAGCAAAAAACGGAGAGAAAAACCTTCAAAGTGGATCAATTTGAAAATGGTGTTTTCACACAATCACATTGCAGACCGCGTGTCAAAACAATTCTGCGTTTTTAGTTATTGCCGTGACGTTTCGAAGAGCCGGAAACGTAATAAACAGCAGGGCTTCGCGTTTTGCCCGTGAGCATCACAGGGGACGTAGTCGTTTTGAGACGTTTCAGTGTGCATGAGCAACTTTTGGAAAATGATTGGAAACGAAAGTGTGTCAGAAGCTCACACTGCTGTGTTTTAGTCAATCATCCAGTGTAATCATATTAAAATGCAAAAAAAAAGGGGAAAACAAAAACCCTAATGTGGCTGATTAGCAATAGATTGATGCAGCCTGCCAGATGGCCGGTTAAATCAGCCTAATTAATACATGTGATACCTTTTATTTCTGCTGTAATGGACACACACTGACACGGAAAGTTTCTGCTCCACGTTCTGAACTTCACAGCTGGTGGTCTGCTCATCCTGAAAACGTGTGATTGTGTTAATCAAGTGCATGCTAACGGTTAGCCACCGGCGTACAATGTTGGTGATTAAGTGGATTTTCTGAGCGTCACATTCGGATGATTGAGATCACCTGCTTGCAGCTCATCCCACTGAGGTTTCCGGAAGTAGAAGCATCTCAGACCTTGCTGAAGCTTTCTGTTAGGGGACATTTCTGGAAGACGTCTCCAATATTTAGATACAGTACTTACAGGTACCTTGTGGTGGTGCTGTAATTCACAAACTAGTAGAACTACTTGAATTTTATTGTTCGTTCTGTCATTTACCTGGACGGTGTAGGATTTGTGGTTTATATTTGCCTTTTATAATTTAAACTCATTTGACTTTTCTTTAACTACAAACATCTCATTTCTAGCCAACGAATTAACATGTAAGAACATATTCGATTGTTTTTCAAGTTGTTGCTTGGAAAGTATTGTCATCATATTTAGAAAGGGATTGGCCCATTATGAGCTGTTTGCAGAATAGGTAGAAAGAAGTGTTTGGCCTTTTAATTAGCTTGCAGTCATATTTTAGAAGAATTATATATATATATATATATATATATATATATATATATATATATATATATATATATATATATATATATATATATATACAGTGAGGAAAATAAGTATTTGAACACGCTGCTATTTTGCAAGTTCTCCCACTTAGAAATCATGGAGGGGTCTGAAATTGTCATCGTAGGTGCATGTCCACTGTGAGAGACATAATCTAAAAAAAAAAATCCAGTAATCACAATATATGATTTTTAAACTATTTATTTGTATGATACAGCTGCAAATAAGTATTTGAACACCTGAGAAAGTCAATGTTAATATTTGGTACAGGAGCCTTTGTTTGCAATTACAGAGGTCAAACGTTTCCTGTAGTTTTTCACCAGGTTTGCACACACTGCAGGAGGGATTTTGGCCCACTCCTCCACACAGATCTTCTCTAGATCAGTCAGGTTTCTGGCCTGTCGCTGAGAAACACGGAGTTTGAGCTCCCTCCAAAGATTCTCTATTGGGTTTAGGTCTGGAGACTGGCTAGGCCACGCCAGAACCTTGATATGCTTCTTACAGAGCCACTCCTTGGTTATCCTGGCTGTGTGCTTCGGGTCATTGTCATGTTGGAAGACCCAGCCTCGACCCATCTTCAATGCTCTAACTGAGGGAAGGAGGTTGTTCCCCAAAATCTCCCAATACATGGCCCTGGTCAGCCTCTCCTTAATACAGTTCAGTCGCCCTGTCCCATGTGCAGAAAAACACCCCCAAAGCATGATGTTACCACTCCCATGCTTCACAGTAGGGATGGTGTTCTTGGGATGGTACTCATCATTCTTCTTCCTCCAAACACGTTTAGTGGAATTATGACCCAAAAGTTCTATTTTGGTCTCATCTGACCACATGACTTTCTCCCATGACTCCTCTGGATCATCCAAATGGTCATTGGCAAACTTAAGACGTGCCTGGACATGTGCTGGTTTAAGCAGGGGAACCTTCCGTGCCATGCATGATTTCAAACCATGACATCTTAGTGTATTACCAACAGTAACCTTGGAAACGGTGGTCCCAGCTCTTTTCAGGTCATTGACCAGCTCCTACCGTGTAGTTCTGGGCTGATTTCTCACCTTCCTTAGGATCATTGAGACCCCACGCGGTGAGATCTTGCATGGAGCCCCAGTCCGAGGGAGATTGACAGTCATGTTTAGCTTCTTCCATTTTCTAATGATTGCTCCAACAGTGGACCTTTTTTCACCAAGCTGCTTGGCAATTTCCCCGTAGCCCTTTCCAGCCTTGTGGAGGTGTACAATTTTGTCTCTAGTGTCTTTGGACAGCTCTTTGGTCTTGGCCATGTTAGTAGTTGGAGTCTTACTGATTGTATGGGGTGGACAGGTGTCTTTATGCAGCTAACGACCTCAAACAGGTGCATCTAATTTAGGATAATAAATGTAGTGGAGGTGGACATTTTAAAGGCAGACTAACAGGTCTTTGAGGGTCAGAATTCTAGCTGATAGACAGGTGTTCAAATACTTATTTGCAGCTGTATCATACAAATAAATAGTTTAAAAATCATATATTGTGATTTCTGGATTTTTTTTTTTTGGATTATTTCTCTCACAGTGGACATGCACCTACGATGACAATTTCAGACCCCTCCATGATTTCTAAGTTGGAGAACATGCAAAATAGCAGGGTGTTCAAATACTTATTTTCCTCACTGTATATATATATATATATATATATATATATATATATATATATATATATATATATATATATATATATATATATATATATATATATATATATATATATATATATATATATATATATATATATATACGAATGACATTAGAGTTGATGTTTGACCAGAAATAAACAATAAATCACACCTGAAGTTCAGGAGTCAAGTAAATACGTGCACCTGAATCAACTCCATATTAATAGTTTATTTCCCAGGGTGTTCACAAATTAGATATAATAGATTGTTTAATAAGATGAAAATGAGCTCATCAGAATGCATGTGCGTGTGCGCACGAAAAACACGTGCACGCACACGCACACACACACACACACACACACACACACACACACACACACACACACACACACGCGTTACGTGTGTGTGTGTGTGTGTGTGTGTGTGTGTGTGTGTGTGTGCGTGTGCGTGCACGTGTTTTTCGTGCGCACACGCACATGCATTTTGATGAGCATGCATTCTGATGAGCATTCTGATGAGCTCATTCTGATGAGCTCAAGTAAAATCTTTTCCTGCTCTCGAACAGAAGTCGTTACGACTTCTGTTCGAGAGCAGGAAAAGATTTTACTCGATGAAAAGGAAATTGTGTCAAAATGTTAAAAAAGTTTCAGATGGTGTTCACACGTGGCATGATGAGTGCATCTCCTTAGAGCTCTTGCGTTTCACGGTTACACCTCAATGTTCTGGCTGTTTTGAACACTTTGCTTATAAATGAACGGCAACAATGAGACAAAAATCAGAGCTATAAAATACAATGTTATTCACGAGACCTTCAGTGTCTCCTTATTTAAGACATCAATCAGGTTGAAGTGCACATATGTGGGTGAAGTTAAGTTGAGAAATTCTCCCGTGGAAGTGGATGAATGGTGGACCTGCTGAGGGTGAGTGGTCAGGATCCTACTCCTGGGTGAAAATTGGATTTACAATCATTTTGAGTTTTAGGGTCCAGAAGCAATTAAAGGTGGTGAAAGAAGATCTAGATGAAACAAAATCCAAACACTATCGCCTGTGACTCACTCGAGTACGATGGCATGGCGTCACTGCGACTTCCTGTTTCGATAGGAAATCCAGTCTCTCGAAAATTTTGAAAAGAAGCTTCAAATATCTGTGAATAATTGGGTCCCAAAAGCTGATACTTTAAAGGAGATAAAACATTCCCTCTTTAAACAGCTGTTTAAATGACGTTGCTAGGCAACCGGGAAATACAAATGGCAGCGTGAGCTAGCAAATAATTGTGTAAACGCTCACATTGTCAAACAACAATAAAAAAAAAAAAAAAAAAAAGACGCAACCATCTGGAAGCATCAGCATCAAACAACTTCGGGTGTAATTTTTTTTTAGAAAAACTTCAGAATGTCTGAGAAGTAATACTTAGCATCAACTGCTAATCCATTTTAAAAGGTACAGTGGTGCTGAAAACCTTCTGATAGAACCTTCTGTTCGTTTCCTCACGGGTAGATTGTTAATAAAGAAAATACTCTGAGTGCTCTTGGCATCACACTTCGCATCATCCTTCTTCAGATCGGTAGTGTTTTGTGATTTAGCCGTGCAGTACAGCTAGCGAAATCGGGCTTATAGACAACGTGAAGGCCGAATGATGAGACAAAGTAAGACAGGAACTGTTATTACGCTCACATTAACACTATTTTCTTTTTCAAATAGACCGTTTAACAAACAGTGAAGGCAAAAGTGTGACAGAATCGGCAGAAATATCATCATTTTCTTTGATGTGTTGTTAAATTAGCAAGAAAAGCTAAAGGACATCAGGGATTTTTCTCCGGTAGGTTGGGAAATTTGCAAGGAAAGCCAGAGTTTGACAATCTATTAGAATCTCCTGAATTGTTCTGTTTCCTATTATGGTGGAAAACAAGATACTGCAGATACATTCTATGGAGGAAAGTATCTGGGACACCTGACCTTTCCAACCATATGTTCTTCCCCAAACTGTTACACAAAGATAAACAAACACAGATGAATCGAATGTTTTTAGATGCAGGAGCATGACATTTTCCTTCACTTGAACTAGAAGATCCAAACCTGTTCCAGCATGACAATGCCACTGTGCACAAAACCAGCTCCATGAAGATCTGCTTTCCATTGGTTGGAGTGGAAGATCTTCTTTTATAGAATTCCAACCCTATTGAACACCTTTGGGATGAATGTGAACGTGATTGCACCCCAGGAACCTCCTCACCTTCTCACCTACATCACTACCTGACTTTTACACCCTTGTAGCTGAATAAATCTCCACAAAATCTAGTGGAACATCTTCCCTAAATAGTGGATCTCATTATAACAGCAAATAAGACTAAATGTAGAATATGATGTTCAACAGATAGCAATCTTATGCTCGGGCGTCCACAAACTTTTGCCTATACAGTGTGTGTACCTGTACCTGTTTACACATTTTGTCGCATGTGGCGGTGGTTTGTGTTGTTTTGTGTCTTCTGATATTCGCAGGAGAAAATGGTGAATTGGTGAAATGGTCTCAAATGGTATCAAAAAGAGAAAAGAAAAAATAGGAGAAAAAGTCACTGCTTCTGCTCCCTTTTATTATTTATATGGATTTTGTGTCAGCTAATGGACTTTCTCTCTCTTCTATTTCTCTCACACAGACACTGTCACTTTGTCTACTGTGCATTAACAGTGTGCATCAAATAATGTGAGAAAGCCGAAATAATCACAACAAAAACAATAATAATAACAATAATAATAATAGTAATAATAATAAGAATAATGAAAATAATAATAATGATACTAATAATATTAATAATAATAATAATAATAATAATAATAATAATAATAATAATAATAATAATGAAAATAACAATAATGATACTACTACTACTACTACTACTACTACTACTACTACTAATAATAATAATAATAATAATAATACCCTGATCACAGATTGGATGAAAGCAGGGCTAAGGGATGTACAAAAAACAAAAAAACAGTGTGAAGTGTTTTGGCTCAGTGATGGCTCATGTGAAGTTCTCACATTGGTGAGTTTAAAGGTTCCAGGTTCAATTCAGTTCATTTTTATTGTATTTGTTTTCAGCAATGGACATTTTTTCAAAGCAACTTTACAGCAACTTTACATTCATTACAGTTCCTCCATTGGGTGCAGTGATCAGTGATTAAATGCAACATGTGACCATGAGTCCTTGTAGACTGTTGATATTATTTACAGTCCGAATCCATCCTTAAAGTTCTTGACTAGATGATTAGGTGGCACTGAGCAGACCTCAACCAACATTTACAGTTTCACTTGAGTCCAGTGCCTCCTGAACATGTGAGACAGGTGCTAAATGTAATTCCTTTCCAAGATAGATGAAGACATTTAAAGCTCTGGCTTTAGGATTGTCATTATGATTTCATCTCAAGATTCACTGCCTCAAATTTCAGCTTTGTTTTTATGTTTCCCTCAAAAACAGGTTTTCTATATAAAAATGATGACAACCCAGAACACACATCATTAACAGGAACTACAGAGCTGTGGTGAGCTGTGACCATCTATCATTAAGGAACAAAGCAATCATCTCCTCTTCTATTAACCACACCAAATACACATTTATTCAAGGTTTATTAAAGACAACAAAGATCTTAGTAGGCTCATGTCTTGTCCTGTGGTGATGTAGTGGTCAGGATTGTGCTCTCGGATGCTTCACAGCTCTGTTTCGTGTCTGAACTTTAACTGGTGTTTGTTATTCATTTAGTTTGTATATTTAAAAAACATATAAAAGATCTCCAGAACAGGATGTGCATGTGAGATGCTGTGGTTCAATTGGATGAGTGTTGCCTCTGGACTGAGAGGTTGCTTGTTTGAACCCCAGCATGGTCTCTATGATGTGAGTGGTGAAAGTTCTGGAAAGTTCTTGTGTAGAAGTTTCTGGTGATCATGTGTGACTGAAAGAAGGGTGGTGTTGGAAGGGTTCAGCAGAAGTGGGGTGGGAGCAGTAGCTAGTGGCCAGTCCAAGCAGATGAACAATGGTGGAAAAAAGTTACATTTTTCAAAATCCATCATCTATTTTTTACACTTTATCAGCACTGCATTTTCAGATTTTCTTTCTCTGCACAACTCACCTATTCCACCACTTCTTCAGCCTGCTTTACTTCACACCATTCCCTTCTCCTCACAACTCACCATTCTGATGAAAAACAACATCTAAGCTCAGATACAAGGCCTTTACCACACAGCCACCTTGTCCCACACTTTTTTAAGGAGTTTATCTTTTGTTTCATACTTGCTTATAGAGAATCTATTTGTGATATGAAGGATGCAGTAAAAGAACAACGTCCTTCACCTGCTGAACCATAATAGCACGTCGTTTTAGCTCCTGTTAAAGGAGGTTATTCTTTAATTTTACATTTCATGCAGCATTAAGCTCAGTTTTTGCTAAAGAGAGAGAGAGAGAGAGAGAGAGGGGGGGTATCTTTTAGAGGGTTTCTCTAACTGTGTCATTACCGATTCAAACCTTGCATACTCTTTAGTCTTACATTTCCTCAATACTTAAAATATAAATACAAACGTTTCCTATATACAGAGATTTAACCACTGAGCCATCAGAGCTGACAGACTGCAGTCTTTTTATAGAGTTTTGTTCACATCCACCTTCTGCTGGATGAAACTTAAAGCATGGACAAGAGGGAACTGTTTAGACAGAAGCCTGTCACTGAGAAGTGGTGAAGATCAGCGGTGAAGTTCTCACCTCACATCCTGAGATCTCTGGTTCAAACTTTATCAGCTGGTTTTACCTCCTGTGTTGACTTACTGCTGGCCATCAGAGATTCAAATATGGAGGGAACAACATCTGCTCAAGGTATAGAGGTTTAATCCACTGAGCTATCAGACCAGACTAAGCTTTGAGGGGGGGTGTTATCTTTTGCTCCATACCAGCTGAGTTCAATATTGGTGAGAAAGAAAGATGAAGATTTATTGTCTCCAGAACCAAGACCAACCCTGGCCATCACACTCAAAGACCTGGGGCTGACGCCACTGAGCTACTGGAGCTGACAGATTTTTTAAAAAATTTATGTAGGAACTACTTCTGAAAACACTTACATTCCCTGAACCTGGAATGAACCTCAGAGCTCATGAATGAGGGCACGGCTCTGTCACTTTTCACGAACAACAGTTTAAATAAATAGGTCCAGTTTTGTAGCTCGGTGGTAAAATTCTCACATCTCTGAGCTCAGTGGTTCAGAACAGACTTCATTCTCTCTCCACTAGACTTTACAGTCCCAAACAAATCTAGTATCTACTCCAGACCTGAGCAAGGAATGAACTGAAGTTAAGTTATAGATGAAGGTATAGATGCTCAACCCTCTGAGATGATTGATTGTTTATTTAATGGTGTTTATTTGTTCACCTTTTTTCTGCTGTTGAATTCAACATAAAGCATGGACAGGATGCCTGTAAATCAGAAGTGTTGAAGCTCAGTGGTGAAGCTCTCACACATATCCTGAGCTCTCTGGTTCAAACCTCATCTGCTCTTTTTTATCTCCTGCTGGCTATCAGAGTTAATAATGTGAATGTAGAGAGGAAACATAACAGACAAAAGTTATCACCAGAGGTTCAGTTGATTTCTTTTGTCATTACAGGATCTCCCAATCCTCAAACTTACAATCCTATGCACTTCCTACACCTGAGCGAGGTATGAGTTTTTCAGTATGAACTGGGGTTCATGCCCTCAACAGATGTAGATGTTTAATCCACCGAGCTGCTGTTTTTTTTTAGGGGGTTTAACTTTTGTCCCATAATAGCTGAGGGCAACATTAAATTATTGATAAAGAAAGAGACAGTCAGGGATTTATGTTACCAAAACCAAGACTTGAACCCTGACCTTCAAGCTCAAAGACCAGGGGTTTAACTCACTGATCTACTGGAACTCACAGCTACGAGTATTTTTTAATCTATCCAGGAACTACTGATGACACTTAATTCCCTGACCCAGGAATGAACTTTAGAGCTCATGAATCAGTTGCAGAGTTCAGGAAAACTGTTTAAAATAAATAAGCGGAGTGTTTTAGCTCAGTGGTAAAGTTCTCACATCTCTGAGCTCAGTGGTTCCAGAGAGAACAGAACAAACTTTACTTCCACAATCACACCCAAACATTGATCTGAGGTATACAACTGAGAGAGGTTTGAACAGGTTCAGTCCTACAGCAGCTGTAGATGTTTAAACCACTAAACCATCAGAGCTGATTTTGTAGGGGTTTATCTTTTGTTTTACACCATTTGAGAGCAATATTACTGATAAAGAAAGACACAGTAGGAGAATCAGAACCTTGACTAACACCCTCAGAGTCTCTGGTCTTAATCCACGTACCTACTGAAACTGACAACATGGTTTATTTTTAGGGCGGTTATCTTTCATTTAATACCTCCATCGAGGAAGAAACCACTGATCAAGAAAAACACTTACATTCCCTGAACCAGGACTGAACCTTAGAGTTCGAGACTGAGGAGCATGGCTCTTCACTGTTCTTTATAAACTACTGTTTACCACTGAACGGAGCACTTTATTAAAGTTCTCACATCTCTGAACTCAGTGATTTTAGACAGAACAGCTTTGTTTATCTTCTCCAGAGCTTGCAGTCCCACCCAAGTTCAGCTCCTACCCGACATTTAACACACTGAACCATCAGAGATGACAGACTGCAGTGTTTCTTTTGAAAATTCTGAAGGATTAAACATAAAGCATTTGCAGCTGTTTGGTCAGAAGTCTGTCACTAAGCTGAGTTGAAGCTCAGTGGTGAAGATCTCACCTCACATCATGAGCTCTCTGGTTTAAACCTCATCTGCTGTTTTTACCTCCTGTGTTGACTGACTGCTGGCCATCAGAGATAAAATATAACAAATAAAAATAACTTTTATAAAAAAGCATCTTGTCAGTACCTGGGGTTTAGTTGGTTCTTTGACATGATAGAACTTTCTCTGTTGTATTTCCCTCTACTGTAGTTTATAATCCTATTCAAGTCTTATACCTGAGAGAGGTTTGATCTGACATTCATACCTACAACAGGAATAGACGTTTAACCCTCTGCGGTATTAGAGCTGACAGCGCTGAGCTGAATGATTGAGTTCCTGCAGCTTGTAGACTCGTTAAAGTGTGACCTTTTATGTTAGATGCATTTTGTCAATGTGATCTACTGCGAGTTTGTATCACCAAAGATCAGGTCGCTTTTGCCTAATGTCCTCCCTCAGACGCATTAGAACCTGCCGTCCTCCACAGCAAACTGATGGAGTTCTCGAAAGACTTCAACGCGGTTTTCTTTCTGCTCTTGGGTCAAGAGCTTGGGGACGAATTTGGCAGCAACAGGGCACAAGTTCAAATCACACGTGAGGATCGCATGGACTGTTCCGTATGACATGCCGACAACGGCAGCATTGCTGTGGATTGTTCTTCACTCAAAACATCTCGAACGACTTGTTGCAGCATCAACGCAAACTTGCCGAATCATGTCAAACGTCTCTGTGGCAGATTTGCCCAGTTTCATGCAGAATTTCACGTCTTTGTTCTAACTTACTGTCTATGATGAAGTCGCTAACGTGGTAACACAACTTTTTGATATACGATGTATTCTAGTGTTAGACAGATTTCATCAGAACTAAAAGAGGATTTTAATTCTCACCCAAAATCATTTGCAGCTCTAAAAGACCTCGCAGCGTCTCATTGATCTGTAGAATTTCAGCTAAATGAATAAAAGCCTGGATCATTAAACTAAAGAAACATGAGTCATGTCACACCGAGATCAAGATCTCTCACATCTCCCTGTTATTTCTGCAGTTTCCTTTGTGATTTTTCTATGCTGGGGTTTGTAGGGGAACATGATCGTGATGATGGAAGATGGATGAGTCGGCTGTCTACTGTGTTTTATTCATTTCCAGGAGGACAGAAATAAACAACAGCGCCTTCATAATGCATTTAGTTCAGCAAACAGGAGCGACGGTGAGGGAGCAGGAGAAAGAGAGAAAGAGAAAGCGAGAGAGAGAATTGTCTCAGAAGTGATGCTGCTCAGACAAACAGCGGAAAAAACTGACTTACTTCAACACTTACACTCGTTCCATTATTCTCACAATAAATGAGTACAACATGTTCCCCTTTACACCAGTGGTAGTGGAACATCGACGGAATGCTTGGTCCCTGAAGCTCTGCTCCGAAGCTAATGTTGCGCAAAGGCTGTTTCTGCATTCGGCAAAAATAAATCACTTGTAAACATGTAAACATGCATTTTAAAAGATTTATTACCATTAACTGTCACAATAACAAACACAAAATTAAAAAACAAAAGAAAACAAAAAACTATTTTTTGAGAAATCAGAACTATTCATAAATAGTAAAAAAAACTCTTGGCCATTTTCTTCTGCTCCTAACATCAACTTCGAGGACAAAATTGTCACTTACTGCTTAATATACCACCCACCTGTTATAATCTTATAATGTCTTAATGTCATAATGTTATAATGTTATGTTATGAATGTTATAATGTTATGAATGTTATGTTATGAATGTTATGACGTTATGAATGTTATAATGTTATAATGTAATGTCATAATGTTATTGTTATAATGTTATAATGTTATGAATGTTATGTTATGAATGTTATAATGTTATGAATGTTATAATGTTATGATGTAATGTCATAATGTTATTGTTATAATGTTCCAATGTTATGAATGTTATGTTATGAATGTTATAATGTTATGACGTTATAATGTTATTTTTGATTGATGTGTGTGTAGAAGAATTTTAAAACTACAGTAAATAATAATTTGTCAGTTTTCACATGGAAAAAACATGCACCTTGTATGAATATGCAGATGAACTTAACGAGTCTTTTAAGGTTTTTGAGACACATGTATGTCCACAAATTGGACATAGTACAATTTATGAAGTCCAAATGTGACATGTTTATCTACCAGAAGAACGTGTGAGACGGAGATCAGGAGAGAAAATGTGGATACACATGGAGGTGGACGCTTAATGGATTAGGGTTGTTTTGAAACAGGGAAGGTTCCGGAAAGTGAAAGGAATCCTGAACCAATATGGCTCCCATTCCAGACTTCAACACCATGCAGTTCCGCCTGGACTGCAGCTCATTGGAGATCTTTCCAGAAGAGAGAAGGTTATTATAACAGGATATTATAATGAGAAATGTTCACAAAGCACATATTATAATCAGGTGTCCACAAACTCAGCAATAGCAGAAATAATATTATTTATTTCAAACGTTTTAATGCATAATATTAAATTGTTGTAATTATTCTTAGCCTTTAAAAGTGAATGTAATGATACGGTGTGTAGATCATTCCACAGCGAAACACAGCACACAGAGTGCTGACGGCTGAGTACATGTCTTATTAACGCCTAACCTTTTTAGAAATGCAAAGAACTCACACCTGTTAATGTGAACGTCCTCGATGCTGAGAACTGATTACAGGCAGCCGGTTCAAAGTGACGAGGGACTGCTTTGTGTTGGAAGTTTTTCTGTGTGTGTGTGTGTGTGAGTGCTGATGAAGAGTGCTGATGCATACCACAGAGAAAAGCTGTCACACATAATCCGTGTGCCTTTACGTGTGATCAAGCACACCTCAGTGACACGTGCAACACGCCGATGCTCTCCCTGATCACTCCGCGCAGATACGAGTGTCAACTCGTGACAAGTTTATTAAATCGACTCAACATTAAAGGGAGAATCTTTATCCCTGGTTCATTCCGCTGTCACATCTCACAGCAAATAGAATTGTACACGTGTGTGTTGTGCACGTTCGGCTTTTATTTAAGACAGGACAGCGGGGTGAATGCCGTGAACAACCTGGGACGTTCTCCTCGAAGCTCCACGAGACTCCACGAGACACATCAGAGGTCAGAACAATGTTTTCGTCCTCAACGTTTTTAGTTACCTCTATCACTACAGTTAAATCTATCACTACAGTTACCTCTGTTGCTATAGCAACCTCTATCACTAAATTTACCTCTATCACCACAGTTACCTCTGTCACTATTGTAACCTCAATTACTATAGTATCCACTATAGTAGGACAGTAGTATGGAAGCTGGTCACCACGATTCAGTTGTGTACTCAGTTTTTCTTGTAGTCTAATATTTGCTCTCTCTCTCTCTCTCTCTCTCTCTCTCTCTCTCTCTCTCTCTCTCTCTCTCTCTCTCTCTCTCTCTCTCTCTCTCTCTCTCTCTCCATCCCGCTCTCTCTCTTTCTCTCTCTCTCTCTCTCTCTCTCTCTCTCTCTTTCTCCATCCCGCTCTCTCTCTCTCTCTCTCTCTCTCTCTCTCTCTCTCTCTCTCTAGAGGCTCATCTCAATTCCAGCCATGCCGCGTCTGATACTCATCATCATTGTCATTCTGCTCAAGTTTGTCCTCCTCACCTGGAACCTGTTGGAGGTTTGAGGAGCTCATGAGCAGAAAACACAATCCACACACTCACAATTAAGATTCTCTACATGTCTTCTTGTGTCTAAAGATAATCCTAATCTTCATCATGCGCTGATGTCTGGGGTGCAGAGGATGGGAACATGCAAGTGCTTTTAACTGAATTATATACATGATATAGCTGCAGTCCCGTGTAATCCATGTATACATCCTCGAGCTCTAGACAGAAGACAGCAAAAAAATACTTCCTGAATGTCTTTGTGCATGTGACAGAAAACACATTAACACTTTCATTCTATCCGCCAAAATGTTTCCAGAAAATTCCCTACACTGTACAATGGTCCAGATCATCAGGCTTTCTAGCAGTACCCATCCAACCTGGCAGCGTTTCTGGTTTAATCTCCTTGGTGCCTTTGTCCAGTTTGTTGAGCAAGCACACCTGGAACATCATGAAGGTTTCTTACTGTCTTTATGAGCTCACAGGAAGTAAATATCTAGTGTCTGGAGACTCTGATAATCTCTGGATAATCAAACACTAAGTCTGTAGAGACAGAACATTACTGTAATCCATAAAACAAATTCTGTCTCTCTCCCTCTCACTATCGCTTTCCTCTGAGCTTTAGCCAGTTTGGATGGCACCAAGCATTTCACTCCCCGAAAGCCAAATCTGTGTGATTCCGCCTCGGGCTGACCGCAGGCTGCTCCAAAACACCTCAAACGCTTCACGCCGCAAGCCGAGAGTTGACTGTCGACTTTATTTACTGACGAGGAAAAGAAATGTTAATCACAGCCTCGGTGAGAAACCACAAAATTAATCTCTGCCAAAATACTAATCATTTAAACATGAACAGAAGGAAGCGAGCGTTAAAAAGACGGGAAACCGGAGTGGATTATCCATGCAGACTTCCTTATTCAGTGGGAAAGAGAACAGCGAACCTGTGGGTGTCTTAAGACTTATTCAGAGAGACGCGCTGAGGCTTTGAAGCACAACACTGTCGGAGATAAGAAGGCGGATAGCGACCTTTCCGACTTTTCAAGTCTGACGTACAAAGGCCTTTGAGACGAGTACAAGTTCAGGAAGCTTTCCATTCAAGTGCAAATGTTGAAAGAGCAAGAACAGGTTCTTACTTATTAGTTCAACAGTAACATAAACCTTGAAGCCTTTATCAGAAGCGGAGCTACAGGACTGGTGAGATAAACATTTACATTTAACCTCAAGAATCTAGGAAGTCCTTTAAAGCTGATCGCTGGAAAATTAGAAAAGATCTTCAACAGGCACAGTACAAACATCTCAGAAGGAGAAAATCTCATTAGCTTCAGTGGTTTTTCTTTTATGTATATATGGAAGTCTGTGTGATAAGATCTGAATGATGATGACTTGCAAATGAAAAGATAAAAAAGAAAGCATAAGAAGAACAGAGAACAGAGGTTATCCTGCTACTGCTTCTCAAGATGCTTTCCACACTCTCTTGCTTATTTTATGTCTATGTGCATTTGTATTCGTTCTGGTCCTGTCTGACTTCTGTCCCACTCCTGTCCCACTCCTGTCCCAACATCGCTTTGTTTTCTTAATGTGTGCACCTTTTTCTATGTTCAGCCCTATTATTTTTTAATTGTAGCTCCTGCCTCCACGTTCTAAAAGACAGTGTGTAGGTGGACTGTGGATGCTCACGCACTCGCACGCTATATTTCCTCCACCACTTGCCATCCTGAACAGGATAAAACAGTTAATAATGATGAATAAATCTTAAGGGCTCTTTGGTCATCCCTCAGGGAGAAGTCTTGTAGATTCTGTATTGAGAATAATGAGCAATAATTTGGAGTTTGACTCTCTGCTGCAGACGCATGCTGATATCGGAAAATACTGCAAGCCAAGAAATATGCGCAAATGAGCATTTTTTTAATGGCTGTGGAATTAAATGAATAATTAAATGAATAAAGAAAGAAATAAATGCATTTTTTACTATGCAGCAGAAAAAACTGAAACGTACTTGACATATAAGTCTGGTGTCAAATAAAGGAGCAATTTCAGTCATGACAGAATAATCACTTCATGAAGTCATGGGAATTTTCTTGTTATGTACACACACACACACACACACACACACACACACACACACACACACACACACACACACAAGGTGTGGTGCTGCTTGGGTATGTTGTGCTGAAGGTAAAGCTGTGTGTCAGCACTGACATTTATGATAAATATCTTCTGCCTGTTGCACATAATGCGATCAGGTAAAAAAACACACAATTTATAAAAACAGGGTCTGTGAACGGCCACCGCCAAGCGACAACACGCATCTTATTCGGTTTCAGTATTTGTGAGGTTTCTGCTTATTTGGTCTGGGAATATGTGCAACGTTCCACTTCAAGGAAAAAAAACTATACACTATAGTAATTATGCTACACAGGAGTGGGGTACAGGCGAGGAGGTGAAGCGAGTCCTCCGGCTCCTCGTTCTGATGGTAAACAAGCAGAGTGAAAGAGCTGACTGTAGGAGAAGATCAGGGCTGAGGACACTTCCTGAACCGGGTCATGAGGAGTGTGTACTCGACGAGTGTTCGCTGAAGCAGATGCTACTAAGACAGACTGAGAGGTCACATATGGCTGGAGAATGAGTGTGATTTCTATTTATATATTTATAACTTTTACATTCATGCTGAGTTTCCAGTTTAATAATTCTAAATACTGACTGTACTCTTTATTATTACATTTACCACTGTTACTATAGTAACCCCTATCATTATAATTCCCCATTACTATAATAACTCCTATTACTACATTAACCAATATCACTATACTGTAATAACCCCTATCACTATAATCTCCCTACTACTATTAGAAACCCCATTATTATAGTATTATTATAGTAACTCCATCACTATAATCTCCCCTATTACTATAATAACCCCTGTACTAAAGCAGCCTCTATTTAAAGATTCTAGTTATTTCCATCACTGTTGGTGTCATCACCACTTTCCCCAGTGACCCCTATCATTACTTACCCCCGTCACTATAAGGAGCTCTAATACTAATATCATCAATATCTATATACTTCTTACATTACAGATTTTTCCACTTTAAACCCAATAAAATGTCTACAATGAAGTGTAGTGCGCGCACACACACACACACACACACACACACACACACACACACACACACACACACACACACACACACACACACACACACACACACACACACTCCCTTAACCAGATTCCAGGAGTGTGTGAGGCATATTTGGTATATTTCTATCAGGCCTGGCAAATCCTCAAAACATTCGACAGATAGCCAGCATGACACCCAAAGCTCATTACTGCAGCTTTTCTGCGTAATCCTGTCACCTCGACCCCATTAGTTTTAAATAAATGCTTTCTGCTCTCCGGGTGCCAGCTGCAGCAGAGTGTGATATCCAACTACGTTTGTCCCGTGTGATCGTATTGACAGTGGATTTGTGCTCTGTGTTCACTCCAGTGGCTGAAGTCCGAAAGGGGAATGTAGAAATAACAGGCCACCAGATTTTTACTCACAAAGAAGGTTTGTTTCAGGGTTTTTTTTTTCAAAATAATTGGATTTAATTGGACAAAGTTTTACTTCCACTTTCACTCTTCCAGGACATGCAATTAACAATAACGATTAGCTTAGCGGAATGCTGTAACTTGATATGAATAGACAGTAATCAAGGAAGAACCAGATACTGGAAAGACTGTTCTGATTCACTTCCTGTTTCCAAAACAATCTCCTATCTTAAAATCTAACCTCGATACTGAGCATTTTAGCATACACTCTAGTTAGTACACACATTAGTCAAACACACTACAACCTAACACACAATAGTGCATCCACATAAAAAGGAAAACTCTGATTTAACAGAATTGGACGTATAAATAAAGTCGGTTCTTTGCGGAGGACGTTCGGCTCTTCATCTGTGCATCGGGGCAGAGTTCATTGTGATTCACTCGGCAAAAGATCTGTTGTTGTACACTCAGTAACATATGCTGTTCAAGCTGACAGTATGTGTGTGTGTGTATATGTGTGTGGTGTTAGGGGGTGAAAGAAATCTTGTTCATGATGACATCACTTCCTTGTTCCTACTCCACCATATGGATTCTTCTGCTCGTACATCTGGTGTATCAATCGTGCAGTTTCTGAGCTCAAACCCAAATAAAACTGGGGTCAACTCGCCGTTGTGTATATTTATATCTTTATCATAACATAATCAAGTACTGGTTAATATCTATAACGCATATATTAATGAGAAATGATAAATGATAGAATGGGCCTCAGCATCCTCAAAACCCACTTCGAGAAGTTCCTGTTGGCTTCTTTTTCAAATTCTGTGATACCTGACTGATTTATTTTACGAAACTTGGACACTTTAGTCAGAGCCTCACTGGCTGATTTCCACTCTGTCCAGCACAGATCACTCAGCCAGGATTTCCCACAATCCTCGGGGACTTGCCCATGTCCTGGCAGACGGAAACGGCTTAGCAGGTTTTTGGATTTGGCAGCTTCTTTAAATAGATTTGGGAAAGCAGCAGGCCTGAGGTACAGAAGTCCATCCTGGATCAGTGACTGGAGGGCAAGAGTGTCTCTGAGGCTTGGCTTTCTCACATATCAGGGTCATCTCACTAAGCCTGGGAGGGGTGTGTGTGTGTGTGTGTGTGTGTGTGTGTGTGTGTGTGTGTGTGTGTGTGTGCACGTGCGTGTGTGTGTGTGTGTGTGTGTGTGTGTGTGTGTGTGGCTCAAGCGGATGACAAAAGTGTGGATAGGGGACAAAGCCTTGTACGTTGCTCATATTCTCTTCAGAAGCAGTAGGAGAAAAGGGAGATTAGGTTTCGTCCACTTGCTTCCTCAGAAGCCTTCGTTAGTGCTCTTCTCGTAATCTCAGCCTCAAACACACAAAAATAGAAATAAAAATAGAAATGAGCTGAGAACTGGTGTGGTCATGGAACCAAGATGTAGAAGAAAACAGTCAGTGAACGCAGTCAGGCAACAAAGCAACAGACACAGCTGTGGAGACGGGACTTAATAAAAAAATGTATTGCTATTGAAAGTATATCGTTGGGAAACACATTACATTTTTTTTACTGTATTTAGATTCAGCCAGAACTACACATTTTTTGACTACCGCACTAATTAACTCATCAAAACATTGTAAGCAATTTGAATAATTTACTGCATTCTATCAAATCACATGCGGTGAAAACAGAGCCATAATATTAGAAAGCAGTAAATACGTAAACATGTTATATGTTTCATAAAGCAAGCATTAGCATGCAGCAAAGTGACTAATGCTAAATAATTACAAAAGGATAATTGAACATATAAATGAGCTTTGCTGAATAATCATGTATGTCTTTATACTTACAAAAAGGGTTTAAATAGAAAATAAATAAATGAAATATTCAAATTCAATTCGGTATGTAATAATAATCATTTTTGGACTATTTAATTAACTAAATACGTATACAGTAAAGGTGACATTGAGAATAAACGAGTAGCTAGCAGTAATGTTCCTTATAATTTGTCTCCAGTCAGTAACAGTGCGTAAGATTTTGAATAATTATGAGTCACATTTCGAATAATTGAATGAAATTAGCTTTTAGGAATATGCTGTTTTAGAAGACGTCATTATGTTGCTTTCTGAAAGACTTTTATATTTGCAGATTTGATCTGCAGGAAAATGCAGGCTGCCTCTCGACTGGAACAAAAACCTTTTTTCTCTCAGCATTTTTTTTCTCTGGTGTTACTTTTCTGGCATTTTGGCCGGACAGTGCATTACCGAGTCATTGTAATCACAGTGTGTGCTGCTTGGTGCTGTGTTTCCTTGTGAACGCCTCAGTCTGACTGACAGCAGAAACACACAAAGCCAGAAAAACACACAGGGAAAACAAAATGAGTTGTTTCACACACGATTTTACACTGAATGCTGCAATGTGATTGGTCTATAAGGCACTAATTAGTGTTG
The DNA here is from genome assembly GCF_946808225.1 of Silurus aristotelis. Classification (NCBI taxonomy): domain Eukaryota; kingdom Metazoa; phylum Chordata; class Actinopteri; order Siluriformes; family Siluridae; genus Silurus; species Silurus aristotelis. The sequence continues at coordinate 15,852,981 of NC_139582.1, forward strand.
TATAGCAGCAGCTCTGACGATTGTGCAGGAATATATATTAATGCACTCGTTCTGTTATGTTATTAACCCAGCCATTAGTGTTGCACAAGTCAGGTGACTCTCAGTGTCTCAACCCCGAAAAAAATGTGGAGGGTTTTGTTATGAAGGACATCCAGTGTAAAACATGTGTCAAATCAAATATGCAGATCAGGAATCAGAAATTCACCAACAGGGTACTGGTGAAAACTGGGCTACACCAGGGAGAAGAGGTGGAGAAGGTGAAGGAGTTCAGGTACCTAGGGTCAACAGTGAGAAGTGAAGAAAAGAGTGCAGGCAGGGTGGAGTGGGTGGAGAAGAGTGACAGGAGTGATTTGTGATAGAAGTGTATCTGTGAAAGTGAAAGGGAAAGTTTATAGGACTGTGGTGAGACCTGAGATGTTTTACAGTTTAGAGACAGTGGCATTGAGTAGAAGACAGGGAGTGGAGCTGGAGGTAGCAGAGCTGAAGATGTTGAGATGTTCGTTGGGAGTGATGACGATGAACAGAATGAGAAATTAGTTTATTAGAGGGACAGCGCATGTAAGACGTTTTGGAGACAAGGTGAGGGAGGTGAGATTGAGATGGTTTGGACATGTGCAGAGGAGGGACTTGGGGTATATCAGTAGAAGAATGCTGAGGATGCAGACACCAGGAAGGAGGAAAAGATGAAGGCTTTCTATCATTCTCTCTCTCTCATTCTCTCTCTCTCTCTCTCTCTCTCTCTCTCTCTCTCTCTCTCTCTCTCCCCTTCTCTCTCTCTCTCTCTCTCTCTCTCTCTCTCTCTCTCTCTCTCTCTTTCTCTCTCTCTCTCTCTCTCTCTCTCTCTCTCTCTCTCTCTCTCTCTTTCTCTCTCTCTCTCTCTCTCTCTCTCTCTCTCTCTCTCTCTCTCTCTCTGTCTCTCTATCTCTCTCTCTCTCCCTCCCTCCCTCTCTCTCTCTCTCTCTCTCTCTCTCTCTCTCTCTCTCTCTCTCTCTCTCTCTCTCTCTCTCTCTCCTTCTTTGACCCTTGTTCTCTTTACAAACATGTAGATCGATCGCTTATATTCTTGGGCCTTTGGGCCATATACTCTCTTTCTTTTTCTGTGTTGTTGCTGCTCATTAGCTGGCCTTTTTTTACTACTGCTGCAGGCTTTCATGTGTGTGTATGAGCATATGTGTGTGTGTGTGTGTGTGTGTGTGTGTGTGTGTGTGTGTGTGTGTGTGTGTTTGTGTGTGTGTGTGTATATGTGTCACTAACTGTGCTCCACACACGCACACGCACACACGCGCGCGCACACACACACACACACACACACACACACACACACACACACACACACACACACACACACAAACACACACACACACACACACACAAACACACACTTTCTATGTATTCTTATTTGTGCCATGTTTATGTCACTGTATCCTGCAATAAAATATTACACATGTACACACACACACACACGCACACACACACACACACACACACACATACACACACACACACACACTCCGCTGAAGAGGAAGAATCTTTCTTAAAATAACATGAGTTGTGATTATCCCCAATCCCCAACCTAAAAAGTCTCACACTTGTTCACACACACACACACACACACACACACACAACCAGCGTGCACGCCGAGAGAGCCGGAGAGGTAAACACGTTCACCATCTCGGAGCATGACGTGGGGAGGGCTTTCAAGAGAGTGAATACCAGGAAGGCAGCAGGACCAGATGGCATTACAGGCCGGGTTCTGAAATCCTGCGCTGACCAGCTAGCACCGGGGTTCACGGAGATATTCAACCTCTCACTGGAACAGTCTGTTGTCCCCTCATGTTTCAAACAGTCCACCATTGTTCCTGTCCCGAAGAAACCCCAGCCCGCCTGCCTTAACGACTACCGCCCTGTAGCCTTGACCTCAGTAGTGATGAAGTGCTTCGAGAGACTGGTCAGAGACTTCATCACTGCATCACTACCAGACACACTGGACCCACTACAGTTTGCGTACCGTCAGAACCGCTCTACTGAGGACGCCATTGCTCATCTTCTCCACACCACGATGAGCCACCTGGACCAAAGAAATGGGAATTATGCAAAGATGTTGTTCGTGGACTACAGTTCAGCGTTTAACACCATAATTCCCTCCACACTCACCTCTAAGTTGAAGGTCCTGGGACTCAGCCAGCCGCTGTGTCAATGGATCTCTAACTTCATGACAGACAGACCACAAGCCGTACGGGTGGGAAAACACACCTCATCCACCCTCACCCTCAGCACTGGCGCCCCCCAGGGTTGTGTTCTGAGCCCCCTGCTTTACTCAATGTACACACATGACTGTGTGGCCACATCCAACTCCACCACCATCATCAAGTTTGCTGACGACACTGTTGTGGTGGGTCTGATCTCCAACAACGACGAGACGGCCTACCTACAGGAGGTTAAAAACCTGGAGAGATGGTGCCAGGAGAACAACCTTCTCCTGAACGTCAGCAAGACTAAGGAGTTGATCGTGGACTTCAGCACAAAGCGGGAGCGGTCATACCAACCTATAAACATCAGCGGGACCCCAGTGGAGAGAGTGGACAGTTTCCGGTACCTTGGTGTTAACATCACACAGGATCTGTCTTGGTCCTGTCACACCAACACCCTGGTGAAGAAGGCCCGGCAGCGTCTGTACCATCTGAGACGCTTAAGGGACTTTAAACTACCCTCTCAGGTGCTTAAGACCTTCTACACTTGCACCATTGAGAGCATTCTGACGGGTAGCATCACTTCCTGGTTCGGGAACAGCACCATGCAGGACAGACGAGCCCTCCAGAGGGTGGTGCGTTCAGCTGAACGTACCATCCACACTGAGCTCCCTAACCTGCAGGACATCTATAGCACGCGGTGCTGGACAAGTGCTAGGAAGATTATGAAGGACCTCAGCCATCCCAACAATGGACTCTTTTCTCTGCTGCGTTCAGGAAAACGCTTCCGCTCCCTGAAAGCGAACACAGAGAGAATGAGGAGGAGCTTCTTCCCGCAGGCCATCCGGTGTTTAAACCAGGAAACACCCAGGATCTAGAACTGGCCCACTCTCTCCATCATCATCACACTTCTCTTTACATATATTCACCTTCGCACCACGTCACTTTAAACATATCTCACCGTTCGCACCACGGCACTTTAAACTCTGGACCTGCACAGCACAGTGCGCTTTTTATTTTTTATTTTATTCATACCACACTATATTGCACATGGACACTTTACGGACCCTTACACCACACCATACCGCACACGGACACTTTATGGACAACCCACCACAAATTGCCTATTGTTTAAATTTTTTTACTACACATTGTTTACTGTTTATATGTATATTTGTTTCATACATTATCCTTTTATATATCTTTATACCTTATATTATTTTATTTTATTTTTTTAAATTTTATTTTATATAGTTTTTCTTATACCTTATACTTATTTATCTGCCTCCTTTTCTTTTCCCCCATCCTATTCCCTCATGCCGGACCATCGTATAAAACATTTCACTACATGTCGTACCCTGTATGTATGTGTATGTGATGAATAAAATTTGATTTGATTTGATTTGACACACACACACACACACACACACACACACACACAATCCCAGTGAGAACCCAGTATTAACTCTTTTCTAACAGATGTATGCTTTATTAATCGAACAGCTAGCATTAGAATTTTAGAAAGTTAGCTTATTGTGGCCAGTTAGCATTAGCATTATAAACATTTTATTAGCATTTCATTAATCATGTAAAAAGATCCTGTCAGGTTAGTTTATAGCTAGCATTAACAACAATAAATCCATATAATAAAACGTTACCTCTTAAACATCCTTTCATATTAGCATTTAGTGGCTAGCTGATGGGTAATAAAGGTACATGACAGAAAGGTGTAAAGAGCTAGCATAAGCAGTAGAGATGAAGAAAAGAACATGTATAAAGGTTATAAAGAAATGTTGTACATATCATTACAAAATAACGTTTTGTAGTTTTCGTTTCTAAAAACAAACAAAAACCTTCAAGGTCACCTTTAATTTTGAGTTTTAAATCTAGAAATTCAAAGATCTTTTTCTGCTGAGTTTTTTCTCTCTCCTTTATCTCACTCTTTCCTTCCCTCTGTCTGTCTCCGTTCAGCAGCTGGAGGCGTGTGAATAAGAAATGAGGTCGCTCGCTTTTTTAAACGAGTCCCGTTCACTTTGTTCTCTCTTTCTCTTCTTTTTTTTTCTCCGTTTCGCTGCCCATCCAAACAGCTTTTCAGTGTGAACCCGCTGAGCTGGCGTTCCTATGATTCCTCTGCAGATCTTCTCCTCTGATCCGTAACCACCCTCGCAGCTGCTCCTCGTTCCCTTACTTTAACTTTTAACCCTTGTGTGCACAAACACCTGCTGTCAGGAACAGGGGAAGGGATTCTGCGGCTTTGTCAGCAGCTGAATTTATTGAAATAAATTAAGCATAGAATTATCGCCAATTATTGAAGATCAGAATAATTTACTCCAATCTTCTTACCAGCATGTTTTGTTCATAAGAAAGAGAAAGAGAAACTCTGCTGAATAAAAGAAGTGATATTTTGTAAACATCACTCCATCTCTGTACTGTAGGAGGTAGAAAATATACTGAGAGGGTTTACTAAGAGAAAGTAAACAATCTACAAACTTTTGTTCAATTGGGTCCCAAATAACCCTTTCTGACTGAGAAACATTATTTGTTTTTATAGTTCTTCAGGTTTCTTCCTGAGGGACACCCAAATAACCTTGTAGATTTGTAGTCTAAGAGTGTAGAAACATGTCATTTGCACCCTTAAGACTAATTGAAAACCTTATAAAAGCTCATCTGTGGGATATTTTACAGGAACTAGAAGCCTTCTATGAGACAGCTGGATCTCAGATGGAGCTCAGATCAAATGCATCTCAAAAATGAGCTGGATCTGACTCAGTTCTGCAATAAACCTCCCTGATGATTTGCTCAAATGAAAAGCTGCAGCTCTGGACCTTGAACCTTTCTTAGTCATAACCTCATTCTTATTTATTCAGATTAAACATGAACAAACTTCTCATAATCTTACAAAGCATGTCATATTCTCCACTCTGAGATCTCTCTCCTTATCTGACCTGGTGGAGTGTGAGGCCATGTCAAGTCTCACCTCTCTGCTCTGGACGTTCTCCCGTTCCTCCAGGCGTAAAATCGGCAGCGACAAGCGTGACCTCGTAAACACGTGTTGACTGGCATGTTGACCGTTACGGGTAATTATCTGTTTTTATTTTATTTGAATGCTAATGAAGCGTAATGAGATTTCAAAGTCTTTACTTCACTTTAAATGAAAGTCTGGCCGCGGCTTTTTTTAATCTCATTTCAGTTTGATTTTATTTCTATAGCACTTTTAACAAATTGTCATGAAGTAGCTTTACACAAATGTGTACAGTTCCGTGAAAAAAAACATGAGCAACGTGAGCATGTTTCCGAATCTGAGCGAAAGGAATATTGAACCAACGTGGCTCCCATTCCATCCTTCAGCACCATGCAACGTGTTAGAATTGACAACAAGACAACGAGCCGAAATGTCGGAGTTCTGTAAGCGTTATTTAGGGACCAAGAAGTGATCTGGAGTGATATCTATCATGGAATGGACCACCCAGTCACCGCACACACAATCCTACTGAACTGCTCTGGGATGAACAAGAAATTACTAGTGAAGAACATCTTTGGTGAGTGAAGAGGCTCAATGTTTTTCATGCTAATGAAGGATTTTTCAATGAAAATAAAGTGTAACATCTGAATATGTATATATTCATTTAGTTTAAAAGACATTGTTCATAAATATATTAGTGGGTTTTCCTATAAGAACCTTTATGGACATGTGGAACCACTGAAGAACCCATTTCCCTATGGGTATCAGAGGGGTGGAGCAAAAGTTTTATTCCATTGTTCTTCTTCTATAGTTTTTTTTGTTTGACATGGAGAAATGGATGGAGAAGAATAAATAAAAATATATTACTTTTCTTTTTATTATTATTATTTGTGGACGGTCGCCTTCAGGTTTTTCAGTGAAATAAACATTGTTCTTGGTCCATCTGATTTATTATTATTTTTTCCCCCTATATATATTTATTATTATTATTTTTCTTTCAGGTCAGAGTGTGAGGAGATGTGATGGAGAGACGTTTCTGCTTCTGCTCTCAGCAGGTTGGATGAAGGTGTGCCACAGGAATTTATTGCACATCAGGAAATCGGTTTCTCACCAACAGCAGAAGGAAAAAAAGAAAAAAAATTGCCGTAAATAAGAAACACAAGGTCCTGCTCTCTTAACACACACACACACACACACACACACACACACACACACACACACACACACACACACACACACACACACACACACACACACACACACCACACACACACACGCTGTGAATCATTCTCTGTAGTGGGCTGAACTCATGCAGAGGTCATGATACTGATCATTATTTATGCTGTGAACATGAACGTGTAAAGAGATAAAAGCCTGAAGGAGCAGTTTATTTACCGTGAGTCAATGATCACATTCATCCTTAACTGAAATGAATAAACAAACAAACAAACAAACAAACAAATAAATCAAGCAAAGAAATCTCCATGGACTTCGTTCTCTTCAGTAACATGAAACTAAAACATGCAACTGTTTCTTAGTTCATGTGAAGGAGAAGTTCATGTGAAGGAGAAGTTCATGTGAAGGAGAAGTTCATGCTCCTGCAGGCAAGTCTCCAACTTTGGGGGAAGAAGAAGAACATATGGGTTTAAAGATCTGGTTATAAAAAGTCTATTCTGTTGTTTGTTTTGTTAGTGGCTCTGGGGAAGAGCTCAGGGGTTAAGATTTTCTAATTGGAAGGTCATAAGTTCACATTCCAGCAGCACCATGCTGCCACTGTGGGGCCCCTGAGCAGGGCCCTTAACCCTCACCTGCTCAGGTGGGGGTTAAGGGTATGCATTGTAATTGTATGTATGCAGTAATTCTAAGTTACTCTACGTGTAAGAGCACGTGTCATTTTTTAAATGACTTCCCAAGTAAACGAATCACACTGACAGTATGTGCATGTACGGTTCCTGTGATGAGGAACTTCAGTCTTTAGTTCAGAAACTTTGTTGCTGTTACTATAGAAACGAGGATTTATTTACAGATTATAGGTTATTATTGCTGTTGCTATGGAATGATGGTTGGTTTATAAAATAAAAAACATGTATCTATTATTATTATTATTATTATTATTACATGAATTCATGTTTATAATTCAATGTTATTGATTGACGTATTTGTATTAGCAGCTCACACACACACACACACACACACACACACACACACACACACACACACACACACACACGAAGAATCTCCACAGTCACTTCCAGCCAATCCGGGACTCTTCCTCCTTCTTTTTCTTCTTGAACTGTAGAAGACAAACTGAACCGTCAAATTCTTTTTTCTCCACTTTTTCTTTTTTTTCAGGAGGTTTGGAGATGTGCAGACCTTGTGCAACTTTCTCTCTCTCTCTCTCTCTCTCTCTCTCTCTCTCTCTCTCTCTCTCTCTCTCTCTCTCTCTCTCTTTTCTTTTCTTCTCTTTCGCTTTTCTACAGGCTTGGTCGTTTGCATTGTACGCACGTGCGCGTAGAACACACGTGTATATACACCGGTGTATTTTTTTTTTATATGTTTATGTTTCCGGAAATGGAGAGAAATTGAAATAGAAGATGAAGATGATGATGATGGTGATGATGTTGATGGTGATGCTGATGCTTTTCATTTGAGAAACGCGGATGGAAGGAAAGACATACACCGACCCGCAAAGTGTGTGCGCGCCACGAGCGTGTGTGTGTGTGTGTGTGTGTGTGTGCCCGCGTGGATTAAACCGGAGTCCGCGCAGAGAGCGGCAGCAGCGGAGGGCGGGGAGGAAAAATAGATGCGCGTGAGCGAGAGATCCCTCTCCTCTGCACGCACACGCGCGCGCGCGCGCACACACACACACACATACACGCACACACATCCCCCGATCTTGATCTCCATCCGGTCCTCGCGCTCGGCGGCTCCGCGGCTCAGCTCTCATCCGGTGCACATGGGGGGAGTTGTGCGCTCGTGCGAAATCTTTCAAATTCTCGTGCGTCCTCACATCCATCTTCCTTCTCCTCTTCCTCCTTCTCCTCTTCCTCCTTCTCCTCCTCCTCCTTTTTACCACATTCATCTTCTTCTCTAAGGGGGATGTAGAGCGGATGTATGGGACTCTCTCCCGAGATCGAGGCATGATCTTCTCTGGATCCTGGTCTCCTGGTCTTCTGTAGGAATCTATTTTTTTTTTTTTTTTTTGCGCGCGCGCGCGCTACATTTGGTCCGGAGCATGTGGAGGTTATAATGCATTATAATGCGGGGCTGTTCCTACCTTGCAACTTGATATAATGGAGTTTTTCCCCGTAAGCGTGTTTTCTGCTGCACCAAATGGAGAAGCTTTTCCACTCTCACCACCTTCTTCTTCATCTTCTTGAGGAGCACAACGGGATTCTGACTTTTTTGGATTTCTGATATTTTTTTTCCAAAATAAAAGGGGCGGAATCGCAGTCATTTATTAATTTATTTAGTATTTTTGGAGAAAGAGATTTGTGTTTGGAGTGAAGGATATGGGCTGCTGCTTTATCGGATGCTCCAACAAAATGGTTTTAGGATCGGACCGGATGCAGGAAAACCGTGCAGCGGGAGAAAATCCGACATGTGAGAAGATCGAGCTGCTCTGACCCAAACCGAGCTCCTGAGCAGAGCTGACATTACTGCTTCAAGGTAAACTTCATGCATCTTTCAAATTATTACATCATTTATATTGTATATATTGATTTGGTGACGTCGGCCCGAGAGCGCGTGCCCTGTGCAGTGTGTGTGTGTGTGTGTGTGTGAGGGAGAGATGTTGGTGATGTTCTCTGAAAACATGAAAACAACTATGTATTAGAAAAAAATTAAGTCATGTGATGTTTGCTCTGAATGCACGATGCTCTACTAAATCTGTGCTGCTGCAAGGTTCCACTGGTCTAAATGTGTGTGTGTGTGTGTGTGTGTGTGTGTGTGTGTGTGTGTGTGTGTGTGTGTGTGTGTGTGTGTTAAGCAGCACCTTCTCATCTACAGCCTCACCCTGTGCTGAAATCCGTATCAGCGAAATGTACATGTGCATCCTGATCTCGCATTTCTCTTCTGTTCAGGCTGTGTGTGTGTGTGTGTGTGTGTGTGTGTGTGTGTGTGTGTGTGTGTGTGTGTGAGTTCTTGGCAGAGGTCCAGAACAATCATATATAGACATCTGCTCTCTTCACCCCTATGGAAGGCACATGTGGGTTACACCAGGCATGAGATTCACTAAGAAAGAAAGAGAGAGACACTGTCGCTCGTCTCAATTAGTGATGTGTGTGTTGGAGAGAGAGAGAGAGAGAGAGAGAGAGAGAGAGAGAGAGCAATAATTAGCAAGATGGAGAAATGAGACAGAGTGAAGGTGATGTGGAAAATGAAGGGAGGAATGTGAGAAAAAAATGGAAAAAGAGGAGATGGAGAAATTTGTATAAATTTTTTATTAGTGCATGATTAGGATGGATGGATGGATGGATGGAGGGATGGATGGATAGATGGATAGCATAATGCAGATCTGCTGTCTGCAGTCTAAATCCCAAGTCTTCCTCGCTATCATTCGTATAAATGAATGCGATTGGATCCAAATATTATAATTTATTTCATTGGAAACGCCACTAGATGATGTTCTCTGATGCCGAAGGTCTCGTTAGAGCAGTGAAAAGTGGCTCATATTTGCAGTTTGGTGTGAAGTTCTTGGCCTGGAGAAGTGCAGTGCCTCTTCACTTGGATGGTGGTGCTATAATTCAGTTTATGCTGCAGCTGCGTGCAGGGTGTGTGTGTGTGTGTGTGTGTGTGTGTGTGTGTGTGTGTGTGTGTGTGTGTGTGTGTGTGTGTGTGTGAGAGTGTGTTTAACCATATCACACTGGTAACGTTTGGAAATTCCCCATAGTTTTAATCACTTTGTGATTCTTTCTCATATTTTATTTCAGTTGGAGAGGTGGAACATCTGCATGGTGTAAGATGTTTCCACATCACACCTTTTCCAGAAAAAGAAAAAAAAATGTATATCTCTGTTTTCTAATATAAGTAGGTTTTTCTTGTTTCTATGCTTCACAGCTCACGATTAGATCTTGTGTCCTTGTGCGAATTGATAATACACCATTATGGCTACTACACATGCGCTAGTGTCCCAGTTAGCAGGATTAGCTCCATTGCTCATGCTAGCACAGCTGTGTAGCGCTGCGTGTACTGCGTCGTATCAGTTGTAGTGGCGCTCGATATCGCGAATAAAAAAAACCTCGATCATGATTTTTGTGCTGTTCACAGCGAATTCATGTTTCCTGCACCACAGAACCCTGTTTATCTGCTGATTGATTTCAAAAATATGAACCCATCAAAAACCCACCAAGAGCTAAATGCTGAATTCCTGAGAGGGTTCAGGTATTAAAAAAAATAATATGCTGTAATTTTGAAATGAATTTAAACCATAAAGAATTCATTTGTTGTGTTTTTAAAAAAAATCTGAACACAATAACGAGGTATTATTCAATCAGTCTGGGAATCTGGGAACACATGCAGGTTGATGTCGTGTCCTAGTTTGTTGTGTGTTTTGCGTCATCGTTGTGTTCGTTTATGTTGAGTCGTGTAGCACTTTGCTCCTGCGGGAATGCTGTTTCGTTTCACCGTGTCCTGTACTGTATATAACTCATCACATAAAGCCAGTTTACTTCACTTCAACCAAACATTTTTCCAAACGTTTTTCTCATATTGTTTTTGAGTTCATGGGATAATTAAAGCTCAAAACCCACATTGTTTTATCATTAGAGCACTTCATTACCCTTTGATTAAAAGGACAATTCTTTGATCTTTTTTATATATAAAAAAAAAATTTTAGCACTTAATATCCACCTGTACTGGAGTTAAGGGTTTCTTAACGGTTTAATTGATAATTGAGGTTTGAAGTCTACAATATAGTGTTCCCCTTTTACAGTAGGCTGGTTAGTTAGTTAGTTAGTTAGTTAGTTAGTTAGTTAGTTAGTTAGTTAGTTAGTTAGTTAGTTAGTTAGTTAGATAAAATAAACACACCATTGCTCATCTAAATTAGGGAAATGTGTTGGGACAGAGAGAATGAGAGTGAGAGAACGATCACAATAATTAAAGACATTTCTAAAAAGAGAAGTTCTGTAAATGTTAACTGGGGGTCAGGGTTCTATGTAGATCCTTTAAGGAAAGAAAATAAAGAGTAATAGAAGGAGGAGTTTGTACTGCACTATTACTCAGTTATAGTTTGTTAATTGAATAATTGGCTTTGGAATTCTTTAACGAGTTCAGCCGAGGGACAAGTGGAGGGCGGGTAAATGTAAAGTATAGTGAAGCACGACCAATCAGAGAGCCTGCAGGGTTAAATGTATTTAAAATAAATGAACGCTGCTTAGTACTGGACTGGACTGGACTGGACTGGACTAGACTAGACTAGACTAGACTAGACTAGACTGGACTGGACTGGACTGGATTAGACTAGACTGGACTAGACTAGACTGGACTGGACTGGACTGGACTGGACTGTTCCTTGGAAAGCACCATGTTTCTGTTTGTTCTGGATGAGTGAGAAATGTGGCGAGTATTACTGTTGGATCAACAGGGCGGAGATGCAGGATGCAGGGCTTCAATTTCGTCTTCCGCAGCGGTTATTTCTGCTCCGACATCAAGACGACAACTTAAATGTGCCCTATTTCCTGTTCGACAGCAAATGATACAGATCATCAATAAAATCACCAGTATTATCAGCACAAAAGGAAATAAACTGGAGTGTTTAGTGCTGAGGAACGTGTGTGTGTGTGTGTGTGTGTGTGTGTGTGTTTACTAGGCTTACTGTGTGTTTTATGGAAATATTTATTGATGACATGAATTGATCTGTAATGTTTAGCAGTATAAATTCATGTTTGAGTAGTTTATTAGTGTATGCGATTGCTTATTGATCGTGTTTATTGTACACTACGTGCTGTTGTTTCATTATATAACAATTTCAGCTCCACTCACGGCGATGAAACTCGACGTGATGTTAATCGACTTTATTTAACCTTCATGATCGTTTGGAACCACAAGGGCCTTGAAAAGAAGCGGTTAAAGCAAAGCGTGTGGAGGACGTTAATATTTCACATGCTGAGACCCCCGCATGAGCCGGAGCGCTCATTATTAATGAACGGCCGCCATTAGAGAACCAAGAGAGTTGTTTACTCGTCCTATCAACCGGATCCGCAGTGGCGTCGTCATCTCTGTCATCATCAAGATCGGATTCGGGGGGGGGGGGGGGCGTTAGGTGACACTGTACTCCTCTTTTGTTCTACATCTGCAGTCTGAGAGTAACATTGCACATTGCGTCATGCCTGCTTAGAGCATTCACCCTGCTAACAAGTTGATCGTGTGTGTGTGTGTGTGTGTGTGTGTGTGTGTGTGTGTGTGTGTGTGTGTGTGTGCTGTCTAGTGGAGAAGATTACCAAAGCAGACTAACAGTACAACATCCACTAAAAGATGCACCAATGATCACTGCTGCTTTCTTTCTCCAAGCTTTAATTTTCTTCAGAATATCTCCAGACACATATAACAAGAGGTTGTGTGTGAAAGGATTTTAGAAATCCATTGAACCGCTCTTAGAAGTTGCAGACACAGACGTCATGATGAACTGAATAACATTAAAATGGCTGCCATTGTAAGTAGCCAACTTTCTATTCACCGCACACAAGGACACGAGCCATTATATGAGCTATTGTTACCGCTTATTCTTTTTTTCTCTGTCTTAGTCAAGTACTGGAACCTTGGAGCCAATAAATATATGATTTATATAATCAATATGTGGTGATTTTCCCCAATATCACAATAAAAAACCGATGGAAGATCAGTAATGCCTATGTGCCAAGTATTTATGTGATATATTAATGCAATGCATATTTGTGTTGTACAGTCACAATTCCACATTCTGAAATTAACAGATATTTTGGCTATGAACTCAAAAAGTTATATTTGTAATAGGAGTTTGCATAACCCTCAATTACTGCGTTATTAGAAGTCATAAAAAGCTAATGTCTTCGTGCATCACTCGGATTAAGTGCGTGTGTATCCTGCAGCATTTTGCACATGCAGCATGACCTGAATCCTTCGTGGGCTATTTTAAAGAATGAAAGGACGGAGTCAGGGTTTTCGAACGCAGCAAGCGATTTGTGAGTTTAGCAGGAAGTTGAAAAGAACAGCAGAGAGGCGGTGAAGTCGTTTATGCCACGCCTCCTTCCCTGGGACTGACTGCACAAAGGACCACACACCGTTTATTGAGGCTGCTAAAGACAAAGATCTTTTTTACTGAGAATAGTAAATGTAAGAGTACAGAGACCACGCTCCCTCCATTGTAATGGGTACAGAAGCCATGCCTCCTCCACTGTAATGGATGCAGAGACCACACCTTCTTTAATGTGATTAATGCAGAGTCCACACCTTTTGTACTCTAATGGGTGCAGAGGCCACACCTCCTTTATTGTGATGGCTGCATAGGTCACACCCCTTCACTGTGAATGGTGCAGAGGCTACTTCTCTATAACTGGTGCAGAGGCCACACCTCCTCTATTGTAATAGCTGCAGAGGCCACACCTCCTTTAATGTGATTGGTGCAGAGGCCACACCTCCTTCACTGTAACGGGTGCAGAGGCCACACCTCCTTTATTGTCATGGGTGCAGAGGCCATGCCCTCTCCACTGTGAAGGTTGCAGCGCCCACGCCTCCTCCACTGTGATTAATGCAGAGTCCACACCTTTTGTACTGTAATTGGTGCAGAGGCCATGCCTTCTTCACTGTAATGGGTGCAGAGGCCACACCTCCTTCACTGTGATTGGTGCAGAGGCCATGCCTTTTTCACTGTAATAAATGCAGAGGCCACACCTCCTTCACTATGTTTGGTGCAGAGGCCACACCTCCTTCTCTGTGATGAAAACATCACAGCAGTGGACCCGTAATGTTAATATGATAATGATGATGTCACATTGCCCAGCGCTGTTGGTTGGCATGAACATGGTAAACGGTGTGTTTCGGAAAGTTGGCATCACAGGTGGGATGAAATGGTGCAGTAAACAGCAGGGTATCTGTCTGTGATAATAAGCTGTCAGCAGTGAGCTTTGATCTCCATGTCCCGCCGGTACAAACTGGAAAAGTGACAGCTGTGGATAGAAATAGACACTGTGTATAAAGGCCAATGAGGTTGTAATGTAATTAGACGTGTGTGTGTGTGTGTGTGTGTGTGTGTGTGTGTGTGTGTGTGTGTGTGTGTGTGTATATATTTTGTGGATTTGTATGTGTGTCCTCTGTGTACTTCAGGAAGGTTGGACACTTGGTGCCTTTGAGAAATTTTGTATAAAATTGCATAAATAATATAAAGATAATATGATCAAAGTGTTTGGCAGTGTCTCAGTATCATTATCAAAAGACACAAATATCATGAGTGAACATCTGGTTTTTAGTGTGCAGGAGAGTGTTATCTTAGTAAAATATAATTTCTAGTGTGTTGCAGGTAAAACGTGAAATGAGAGAAATGAGTATTGATGCACGTGCGTATTTACCATCATCATTTTCCGTCTCTACAGACAGATACAGTGGCCATGTTTACTGAGCCTGGCAGATACAGTAATAATAATAATCATCATAATAATCTTTATTTTATAGAGCACCTGTAAAAGTTATATCTCAAAGTGCTTTACAAGGCTAGAAAAAATTTATAATAAATAATAATAATAAAATAAGTAAACAACCATCACAACATACTTCACAAAAATAATAAGATTACATGAAGTCTATCCTGAAAAAGTAATTTTTAAGTAAAAAGATTCAGACAGTCTAATCTCAATACAGAGAGAATTCCACAGTTTTGGTGCACTGGAGGAAAAACTCTTGATTCCCTAAGAGTGTAAACGAGTAGAAGGAACTAAAAGACCAGAATCAGAGGAGTGGAGATCCCACCATGGAGTGTAGACAGTTATAAGTTGTGTTAAATAATGAGGTGCCAAACCATGTAGGGTTTATAGGTCAGCATAAGAATTATAAAATCAATCCCGAATCTGACAGGAAGCAAAAGCACTGACTCCCAAACCACAAAAATACGCTCACCAGACCTTTTTCATGGGACTGACAGATACAGTGGCCAAGCCTTCTCCGTTAAGATTGACAGGTAGAAAGGCCAAGACTTTTTCATTATGACTAAAAGGTGGAGATGCCACTCCTTCTTGACTGGAACTGAACAGTATGTCTCGGGTTTAAACACTTCGCACATCTCCGAGAATCTTCACTCAGCTGCTGATCAGATCTGATTATTCAAGTCTAATTCCATCTGATGACTCCTTCTCCATTTTCCACTTCATGCTTCCTCGTCTTTAAATGAGCTTCGCCTCTAAACTCTGAGTGCTGGAAAAGAAAAAAGCAGCAATGAATCAAGAAAAAATAGTTAGCTTGCTTTCCACTCACACGTCTTGCATTTGCTGGGTACAGAAGACATGAACTCAAAAACCTGCCTAAACATCTCACTCGGTAAATCTCACTGTGAGAGGATCAGAGGAACTCAGATTGTATAATATCATAGATGTGTGCATTTGTTATGTTGAAACCATGCAAATTATATTGTTTCAGGAAAGTGGAATAGTCTTAGAGGTTAGAAGCAAAAAATGTAGCTTGAATGAGCAATAAGGGGGCGGAGCCAGTGCAATCATCCTTAATTAATACCCCATACCCCTAATAAATTCTATATTCTGATTGGTCAGATGATGCTGGTTATTTTTATATATACCTCATGGTTTCTTTAGAAAGGGTTCACTTGATGAAATGCTGAAACTTTCTTTATGGAGATGTTTATTTAACATTTAGGAAAGGAGTCTCCAGTGCCAGATTCTGATACGCTCTGGGGGTTGAGTTTTTAGACCACGTTTACCAGTTCAAGGTTCTTCAGGCTGTCATGGTGTTACCCTACTTTATTCAACAAGCTTTCATTTCTCTCTCTCTCTCTCTCTCTCTCTCTCTCTCTCTCTCTCTCTCTCTCTCTCTCTCTCTCTCTCTCTTTCTCTCTCTCTCTCTCTTTCCTCTTTCTCTTTCTCTCTCTCTCTCTCTCTCTCTCTCTCTCTCTCTCTCTCTCTCTCTCTCTCTCTCTCTCTTTCTTATCTCTCTCTCTCTCTCTTTCCTTCTTTCCTCTCTCTCTCTCTCTCTCTCTCTCTCTCTCTCTCTCTCTCTCTCTCTCTCTCTCTCTCTCTCTCTCTCTCTCTCTTCTCTCTCTTCCTCTCTGTGTGTAATAAAAATAAAATTTCTAGAACTAGACGTTCAAATGGATTTTCATTAGTCTTCCATTAGAGAATTGAGTCTCACACACACACACACACACACACACACACACACACACACACACACACACACACACACACACACACACACACACACACACACACACACACACAAGCGTGGCATTTCATTTTAGCAAAACCATTAAAAAAAATAAAATAAAAAAGGATTATTTTTAAGATGCCATTTATTCTAATCCTGTGTTCATGTTTTTTTTTTTCTCTAATCCTGTGTTCATGTTTTTTTTTTTCTGAGATTTAAATAATTTCAATAAAAATTTTTATATTAAAGAGCTCAGTTAAGGAAGAATGTGAAGGTGGACAGTGATTGGATTAGAGATGACCTTAACTGGCAACACACACACACACACACACACACACACACACACACACACACACACACACACCACACACATGTTTGAACATGTGGCGGTGTGGGATTATTACATAATCCGTTTACAGTTTGTGTGTGTGTGTGTGTGTGTGTGTGTGTGTGTGGTGTGTGTGTGTGTTTGACCTGAAAGTGATAATATATATTAATAATATAAATAAGGAGAAACTTTGCATAATGCATTTAATTTTATTATATTTTATAGAAGTGTGTGTTAAAACTGCTTATTTATTACTAAAATGTAGAAAATGGTGCAGAGGTTTGATTTCTCTCAGGTCACTCAGGAGAGTCTGTAGATCTTTAAACCTCAACCCCACTGAACATGGATGATTAGTGCTGCACGATTAATTGTATCGCAATCGCAAACAAATCGCGATATAATAGCAAACGTTGCGATTTTATAAAATAAATAAGTGCTTGTGTGAACACACACTTTCTGAGAACAGTTTGTAGATTTTAACAAAAACAAAAAAAACACCAGACAGTCTCAGTGCACGTGTGGCATGTGTGGTCACGTGACTTCCGGTGTGCAGCGTGGAGACCAGGTGAAGGTGGATGCCGAGCAGACCGACACTGAACTGATAGCAAAAAAACCACTACCTCTGTTATATGATTGGATTTGAGCTTTAAGATCACCAACACTGAGCAGAGGAACCATGTAACATTCGCTCCAATAAAGTTTCTACATCACGTGGTCATGTGATAAATCTGTAACATCTCACTGGTTCTGGGTTGAAAAAAGAGATGACAGGTGACGGTTTCTCGTCTCACGCTGGAACACAAACATTTCAGCATTATCACTAATCAAGGTGGACACCATTTCAATCGCATATCGTAATATTGACCACAATAATCACAACATGACATTTTCCCAAATCATCTCTGACTGCACCCCAGACCTCTCACCTCACCTCACCTCACCTCACCCTGCATTAGTACCTGCCTTTACTAACATCATTGTAGCTGAATAAATCTCCACAAATCTCTACAAAATCTAGTAGAACATCTCCCAGGACAGTGGAGCTCATTAGAACACAGCATGAGGAATAAATATGCAATGGGATGTCAAAAAGATACACATACCTTATCTAATGGTCAGGTGTCCACAAATATTTGCCCATAGAGTGTATTAGAAGACCTAAACCAGAAGGTTTATTTTGTTGTAGAAATGTGAAAAGTGTCATCATGATGTAAGAATTGTGGTTCTGACAGTTCCTCAACCTCAGCTGCATCCTGGCCCATTTAAAGTGCCATGTCCCTGACCAGGCAGTAACTAAGATATAATACCATCTAAATACATCACACAGCACAACACTGTCATGGAAATCGTTAGTTTTAATGAACCAGATCTCGAGATATGTCGAGTGTTTAGATACGTCTAAGATTCATGTCTAAAACTTTTGCAGCTCTTTTGACTTTTCTTTGCATCCCACAGGATCGCAGTCTCCATGCACATGTCTGTTCTCCTAAAGAAACCTGTCTGGCAAACTCCTTCAAAAATGTTGTGTGTCAGAACACATCATCCCGTCAATCCTTATTTGGTTACATTTTCGGTGAGGGTTATGTTATACCCTATGTAGAGAAGAGGAAGTGATTCAGTAACTCTCTGGATTGATGGTTACTATAGAAACAGCATGCATGCAATCTAGAGACAGAACCTGGTAAAGTATGAAATAATAGCTTTTTGTTTGTGCGATTTTTTTTAGGAAGCTGACACAAACTTGTAGAATCATCATATTCGAATCAGAGTCTCAGCAGCTGAGCGCTTGGTGTGCAAACACAATTGGAACCCTGAGGAGGCTCATTCACCCCAAACCACAGAAGTGAAAAAAGCTTCTTCTGTAAAAGTTTTTTCTTCTGGGAACTTCTTGCTAGAGACACTATATGGACAAAGTTTTGAGACACCTGACTTTTTCAGCCATATGTGGTTCTTCACCAAACTGTTATCACTAAGTTAAAGGTACACAATTAAGTCGAAATTCTTTGGATGCAGGAGCATCAAATTTTCCCTTCACTTGATCTAAGAGACCCAAACCTGTTCTAGCACGACAATATCCTGTTTACAAAGCCAGCTCCAGATGAAGATCTACTTTGCACCCAGACCTCCTTACCTTCTCACCTACATCACTACCTGACTTTATTAACACACTTGTGGCTGAATAGAATCTTCACAAATCTCCAGACAATTTAGTGAAACATCTTCCCGAAGAATGGATCTTATTATAAGGGCACATGGGGAATAAATGTGGAATAAGATGTTCAAAAAAGAAGCACATAGATAAAATAAACATCATGAATGTCCATTTATAGTGTATGTATAAGTGTGTATTACATTGTGTCCTTTATAAGAACTGTAAATTAGAGCGTTTTTTACACAGTGTACCTGTGAGAGATGAGTTGTTTTGTGTTTATCGAGTGTGAGTTTGTTCTGCACGCTGGAGGTTTCTGCCCCGTAGAGACGGCCATGCTTTAATAATGCGACCACCATAAGGGAGAAGTTCTGCACTCTTAGCTGGAGGAGGCAGTGATGGTGTTGCTGTTTAAAACACCTTTGTTACAGTGTGTGTGTGTGTGTGTGTGTGTGTGTGTGTGTGTGTGTGTGTGTGTGTGTGTGTGTGTGTGTGTGTTTGTAGCTGTGGCTTTGGCTGTTTAATGGTGAAAAGCAGTGTTGCTGTCTGTGGTGCTGAACTTTATTGCTCATTGGTTCTCCTATCAACATCCCGATTAATCACATTGCTCCAGCTTTCTTTTTTTCTCCCTCTCTCTCCCTCTCCCTCTCCCTCTCTCTCTCTCTCTCTCTCTCTCTCTCTCTCTCTCTCTCTCTCTCTCTCTCTCACTTTCTCTCTCGCTGACTCACTCTCTCTCTGTAGCTGTGTTTTTGTATCTTTGTTGCTTTCACTATCATTTCATTTCTGTCTCTGTCCTTCATTCATTTTCTCTCTATTTTTACCTTTTTTTCTCCTTCCCCTTCCTTTCTTCTCTTTCTTGTTCCCTTCTTTTCATCACAGTTACTTTTTAATTTCTTTTTACCTCTCTGATGTTGTATATCATATTCCTTTCCTCTTTTTATTTCCTTTACCTTTTAAACTTTTTATTTATTTATTTATTTATTTATTTATTTATTTATTTATTTATTTAGGGTTAGGGCAATAGAAGCTAAGGGACCAACTGTGGCTGCTTGGCTCTTTAGCATGGTCATTGGCCCCTCGGCAGCTTGGCCTTTGGGCAACGTTCCTATATGTTCTCATTATCCATAATCTTCACTTTCCTCTCAGCTTGCCATCTAAATCATCTTTTCCTCTTCCCTTTTCACTTTTTCAGGTTTTATCTTTATTGTGCTTAATATTTCTTACTGTTTTTCCTTTCTCATATTTCTCTCTCTCTCTCCCTCTCACCTTTTCTCCCTCTCTTTCACCAGTTCACTTTTCTTACTTTATATCTTTATACTTTTTCTGTTTCTTTTTATCTTGCACTTTCTCTTCTATCACATTATTTTCTCTTTCTCTTTCTGTTCCTTTTGCTCCCTCTTTTTCCCCCTCATTCCTTTTTTTGTCACCTAGTCGCTTTTTGTCCCTCTCCCTTTCTCCGTCTCATATAGCTGTGCTAAATCCACACACTCGTCCTCCAGCTCTCCCTCTGTACTCTGTGATTAATCACACACTGCAGCTCTGTGTGTGCATGTGTGTGTGTGTGTGTGTGTGTCTGTGTGTCTGTGTGTGTGACCTGCATGCTGAGATAGCTCTTATTTACTTATTTATTACAGAAACACAGGAGATTTCTAAAACAGAACAAAGGGACTGAATGAGATTAAAACACAAGTAATTCAGGCCAGTTAATATCAGGGGATTTTTCTGAAATGTGTTAGAGAAAGTGTGTGATTTAGTGTATTTGTGTGTGTGTGTGTGTGTGTGTGTGTGTGTGTGTGTGTGTGTGTGTGTGTGTGTGTTTTAGCACAAATTCCTTTGAGTGCATATGCAAGATTTTATTTGTTAATTTACTTGACTAAAAAATGACAAGTGTATTTTTTTTCATATAAATGTAATAATTGCCTCAACCTGGAAGGCTCAGAGGACACGCCCCCTTCACTGTGACTGATGTACAGGGCACGCCTCCTTCATTGTAATTGTAAGAGTACATACCTCCTTCGCTGTGAATGATATAGAAGCCACACTCAGCCACACCCCATCACTGTGATAATATAGAAGGCACGCCCATTCACTGTAATTAATATAGAAAGCCATGCCCCTTTACTGAGATTGATATAGACCATGCCCCTTTAATGTGGTTAATATAGAAGCCACACCTCCTTCACAGTGATTGATATAGAAGCCACGCCCCATCACTGTGATTGCTCTAGAGGGCCCCCCTTCACTGTTATACAGGACACATATTTACTGTGACTTATATAGAAGCCACGCCCCTCCCCTATGATTGATTTAGACGCCATGCCCCCTTCCTGCAATCGGTATCGAGGCCACGCCCCTTTTATCATGGTTTACATAGACATTTTTTATTTTCTGTAATTTTTTTACTTTTTCAAAGTAATTTTTCTTTTTTCCCCCGATTCTCTTCATTTTTTCCATCTCTTCTTGCATCATCTCTTTTTCTATATCTGTTTGTTCAGTGTTTGTCCCTTTTTTTTCACTGTCTTGAATGTAAGTGAACGAGTGAAACCTCTTTTCTTTAGCAAGAGACAGGTTCTTATCTAGCACGCTGTTAACAGACGATTAGCTTGCTAGCAATGTTTATTTTTTACCTAGTCACGTGAGTCTTGTGTATGAGGCAGTAGCATCTGTCTGTATTATTATGCTTCATCTTTTACTTCTCCTTCTCAGCTCAGCATGTGTTGGAGGAGTTCTCTTCGGTTTTAATGAAGTTTTCGAAATGTTTAAAATGTGTTTTTTTCTCCTTTTTATTGTTGGAGAAAAATCACGTCAAGTAGCCTACAAATAGTCGAGTGTGTTTTCTTTGAGCATTATGTAAATTCTCTCGGTGTAGTAACTGTGAAATGCGTCCTGACAGCTGTATGAGATGCTGAAATGTTCTAGAACTATATATTTCAGTTTGTAAAATCCTCCATGTTTGAAGATGGAGCCAGTTTGAGTCATAAACCAGTGGGAACGTGGGCCGGGTGTTAAACGCCACTGGGTCACACCAGTACTGAGTCTCTGTGATCATCAGCGCTGTGATGGAAAACTTTAACTCGCTTTGATCTGTGTCATGGACTTCATACACACATACACACACACACACACACACACACACACACACACACACACACACACACACACACACACACACACACACACACACATTGTAGATTCCCCACTGGGTGCAGTTCGGGTCGAGATCTTTCTGCTCTGCAGCTCCAACCGAATGATGCATAACTCCATTATTTGGCAAACTGGGTCATGGTAAATTTATCATTGGCACTCTCTCTCTCTCTCTCTCTCTCTCTCTCTCTCTCTCTCTCTCTCTCTCTCTCTCTCTCTCACACACACACACACACACACACACACACACACACACACACACACACACTGCTGTATGTATCTGGGTCATCGAAAGACATGTAAAGACAGATGTTAATATTATAGAAATGAAGAATTCATACTGTGGATTTTTCATTCGTTTATATTTTCCAGTTGTTTCATACTACACTATAAGAACAAAAGTACTGGGACACCTGACTTTCAAACCAGTATGTGAATAGACATTCGTTTCTTCTCCACAGTCGCCACTGACTTGTTCACCAGGGACCAACTTACACTTATAAAAAACAAACATATTCACTCTTTATCACCACAGTATCTGTGTAAAGCTGCTTTGAGACGATGTTCACTGTTAAAAGCGCAAAACAAATAAAAATGAATTGTTGGAGGCTCACAGTTGTATCAGACGTCTTTGGGATCAGGTGGAATGAAATTTTCCCTTCACGTGATCTAGGAGACTCAAATCTGTTCCAACCTGACAGCGCACCTGTGCACAAAGCCAGCTCCATGAAGATCTGCTTTCCATTGCTTTTGGAGGGGAAGATCTCCTGCTATGAGGGTAATGCTAATGAAGGTAATTGCTGACTGCACCCCAGGAACCTCCTCACATCAGCACCTGACTTCACTAACACCCTCGTAGCTAGTGGAACATCTCCCCAGAAGAGTGGAGCTCATTAGAACAGCAGAATGAGATGTTATAAAAGCACATAACAATCTTATGCTCAGGTGTCCACAGACTCATGTTCGTATGGTGTATCATAAAAAACTGCACATCTCAAGTTCCACAAGCGCACATTAATCAGCGCTTCACTCTGCACGTTCCCTCCTCGTCCGCAGTGTGTGAAGCGTTATGATTAATAAAGCGGCAGGCATTAATGGCCCCCGGACGCAGGATGATGTACGACCTCCTCTGTTCCCTTCTCTGAATATGGAGGCAAAGCCATAAAATTTGATGACAGCATTCCTATAACATCAGGTCACATGTCAGAGAGAATACGAGCGAATATACGACGTGCACTTTCTGTAAGAAAAAAAACGAAACAGCGCAGCTGTAAATCTACAGAATTATGATGAAAAAGGCTTCAGTTGATTAGATTCAGATCGGATTATTGAATTCTCAAAGTCTCAGGTGATGTTTGTTGTTTAATGTAAAATGAAATATTCCAACCATAAAGTTCATGATTTCTGTAGAACCGTTAAATCTGAATCTGTGGTTTTACAGATGAATTCTGAAATTCTATTCATTAGAAGCTTATAAAGTCTCACGATTGCTTCTATCAGGTCTAAAATGGTGCTGGATTTGTTAAACTGATATTCTGCTCGAGCCGAGAAACTGAGGTTGTGGCAGACGAAAAAATTATAGAGCAACACTGCATGGTCAAAAGTTTGTGGACACTTGATTATAAAGTTGCTATGTGCTTTTTGATCATCACACCACATATAGTGGAGAAATAAAAAAAAAAAAGGTGATTGAGGAGATTGTGCTCATTTATCCACAGGGCGTTAGTGATGTCAGGTTGTGATGTAGGTGAGGTGAGGAGGTTCCTGGGGTGCAGTCAGTGTTCACATTCATTCTGTTCAATAGGGTTGAAGTTCTCTAGCAGGAGATCTTCCACTACAACCCATGGAAAGCAGATCTTGATTGAGTTAGCTTTGTGCACAGGGGATTTTTGGTGCACAGGTTTTGGTTCTCCTAGTTCAAGTGGAGAGAAAATTCTTTGCTCCTGCATCCAAGACGTCCGATAAAATTGTGTCTTCAAATTTGGGGCAAGAGTCTGATGAAGAACCACATATGGCTGTAAAAGTCTGGTGTCCCAATACTTTTGTTCAGATTCATAAACATAATGTTAGTTTTATTAAAAGGAGGATTATACAGTTGTTAAAATTGTTTGTTAAATTTGAAAGAAACAGTAAATTAAACTAAATTGTAGTGAAATATTCTCATACTGTTTGTTCCAGAAGCAGAGTTTATTATATTTTATCCAAACCTTCAGCTGGGTTCTGCTGCAGCCGTGTGTTAGCCGCTATGCTAGTTCAATAAAACAGATCATTCTGCTTTTGGAAAGATTATATTTTGGTGGCTTTTTTAAACCGAGTTGTTGCTGAACAAACTATGTTTTTGAACAAATAAAGACGATGTTAATTAAAAGGAGAACGTGAGGAGGTTTGCGCTCAGCTTTTTGCTCGATTTTCTGACACGATTATATCTTAGATATAAAAAACCTCTGGTTTAAACTCGGATTATTACCATTTTCTTTCATTTCTTTAAAGTTCTAAACGAAGCAAGCTGTTTAAAAGTGTGTGTTCTGATCGTCGTTGCCTGAGTGTTTAGTCATTTTGTAAATGAGTGTTGAGGAGGAACAGCTGCTAAAACAGGAAGAGATTAAACATTGAAGATCAATAAACTGCAGTGATTATTGGCTTGAAGGTCGAGCGATGAGCTGCAAAGAGCGCTGACGAAACACAAAGAGCGAAGAGAACGCCGTCGAAGCCACTGAGCACTAATCCGTTACACACAGCGCTTCATTAAAGAGTCATTACTCCTTAACGACACTGACGATTCGACCGCACGAATATGATACTCGCACACCTGGGGGAGGTGAGATACCACTGAGAGTGTGTGTGTGTGTGTGTGTGTGTGTGTCTAGGGTTAGCAGAAGGAAACAGAGTGAATTGAACCCTATGATATCCAAAACTGCTAGCGATGGCTCTTTTTACTAAATCTATCATTTGAATCTATTGAAATTGACTCCCATATGACTCCCAAATCATTCCCTTGCCAGTTTTTGGTCAAATTCTTTTATTTTTTTGCGTGTTTAAGATAATATTAAATAATTGACCATTTTATTTGTGTTATTTTTACTCTAAGCTCTAATTCTCACTATTCTTGCTGAAACAAATCTTGATACAGATGACTCAGTTCAATCACTCCTTTTTATTATTTATTTATTTGTTTGTTTGTTTATTTATTTATTATGAAATTATAGAATTTGGAAATAGAATTATCAAAAAGGGTATATAGTAGGATTTATATGATCATCAAATGACATCCTACTTTATTACACTGTACAATAATTGCAAGGGAGTCATTTAGGAGTCGACTCCTTCTCTTGGTAATTAACATAATTTTCTTTTGTTGAAAATTTGCAGTAATTTAGTTTATAGACGTTTGCGAAATATCAGTTTGTCCAGAGCACAAAACCACATAACATCACCCGCAGCGAGATCCAGCTGAAGGTTTTGAAAAAATATAATGAACTCTGTTGCTGGAACAAACAGTATAAATATATTTCACTACTATTTAGTTTCTTTTACAGTTTCTTTATTAAAACTAACAATTTTACCAATGTTACGGTTGAGCTTCAGTATCAGATGAGCGTATAAACCATTTTTGCTGATTTTATCTTTGCATTTTTAAATTTTGCATTAAATTAATAATTATTTAATCAAGTTAGAACATGTTAATCAAGTGTAATCACATGCAGCACAATCAAGAACAAAATGAGTGAATAGAATCCTTCATATCAAGATTTCATTAAAGCAAGAACAGCAAGAAGTAAATTTTAGAGTAAAACTTACTTAAGTTGAAATTAAATTATTCAATAAAATCCTAAACATTTGCATAGATCAAGGAAATGTACCTAAAAATGGCAAGGGAGTCATTAGGGAGTCATTTAGGATTTGACTCCCATAGTGACAGATCATTTGAGTCATGAAACATGACTCTTTGATCGTGAGGACTGTTTGCTCATTTTTATGCTGTTAACAAGACAGACATATGCATATAATTTACACTATAAACCTGACTCAAGGAGTCAAATAAGAGAGTCAACTCTTTCTCCAAACGACACATCACAAACCTGAGACTGTGTGTTGGGTGTTCATGACTGAGTGATGAAGAAAAGCAGCACAGCGAAAAAATAAAAGTGTTATTTATCAAAAACTAAAAAACTCTGTATATAAAAATGTAAGATACTCTAGATTTCTATTTTGTGTGAAATAGTTGAATGTGGATACACAGATTTTGCATTAGTGTTTGAAAATCTGATGTAATCTCGTCTCAGGTTCCAGGACATCACCTGGGGAAGAGGAGAAACGCTGATGCAGCCATTTTAAACACACACACACACACACACACACACACACACACACACACACACTCTCTCTCTCTCTCTCTCTCTCTCTCTCTCTCTCTCTCTCTCTCTCTCTCTCTCTCTCTCTCTCTCTCTCTCTCTCATGGATATGACACCGAGTTCACGCTACTTTTGCAGAAACATCTGGTCCCCACTAAAGTGCAGATCAACCCGATTTTTTTTTTCTGCTGCTTTTTTCTATTTAATGACCTGCAGATCTACAGATCTGATCTGTACACGTGTGTAACGTGTTCTCATACAGACACGTCAGCGTTTGTGCAGACTGAATATAGCTGAGTCGAGAGGAAAACCCTGATGGTCCATTAGCTGCTGAGAATCGTCTGAGAATGCAAAATCAATAATGAGAAAACAATCTCACTGCACCTTCCATGTCTCGGGTCTGCTTGTACTGGAACCCTGGTGTGGTGTTCTGCTCCGTGTGAGTCTTTAGGCAGGTGAGAACACGGCCTGAGCATTCGCGAGTCGACTCTAATGCAAAGGAAGTGATTCAATTCTTAATTGACTTTGTTAAAGGATGTGAATTAAAAATTATTTGAATAAAAAAGAAAGAAAGAAAGAACGAGTCTCATGTGAGTTGCATCTGAATCATGTGTTGAGTGCTGATAAGAAAAAAAGAGAGAAAGAAAGAATATGCAATTTGAATCTCTGAACTGATTTGACTCTTTGTGTCATATAAAACGCAACTCATTTATAAATTCCTGTGTTCACTAAAACCAGGAACCAGTGCAGTCCAAGAGCTCAACACGTGTGTATGTGTGTGTGTGTGTGTGTGTGTGTGTGTGTGTGTGTGTGTGTGTGTGTGTGTGTGCGTGTGTGTGTGTGTATGTGTGTGTGTGTGTGTGTGTGTGTGTGTGTGTGCATGTGTGTGCATGTTTGTGCATGTGTGTGTGTGTGTGTGTGCTTTATAAAAAAGTCTTCTTCTCTTTATTTCTGCCCAATCAGATATGAATTTAATGAACACACTCATCTCACAGTCTCACACCCTCATTAAAACCATGTTTAAAAAAATCCTGTTTGGACTTGAATTATTTATTTATCTTTAATCGGACCTGCTGATCTGCTGTTCTGCTACATTCCCCCGCATGCATTATTCATGTGTGTGTGTGTGTGTGTGTGTGTGTGTGTGTGTGTGTGTGTGTGTGTGTGTGTGAGTTCATGTATGTGTGTGTTTGTGCACTATTGGCCAGATCTCAGTCTCTGAATCCATGCTTTCTTTCTTTCACAGAGCTCTGTGTGGTGTGATGGAGCTCTGTGTTGTGTGATGGAGCTCTGTGTTGTGTGATGGAG
>NC_139582.1:15885721-15890721 GCF_946808225.1 Silurus aristotelis
CTCTCTCTCTCTCTCTCTCTCTCTCTCTCTCTCTCCCCTTCTCTCTCTCTCTCTCTCTCTCTCTCTCTCTCTCTCTCTCTCTCTCTCTCTCTCTCTCTCTCTCTTTCTCTCTCTCTCTCTCTCTCTCTCTCTCTCTCTGTCTCTCTATCTCTCTCTCTCTCCCTCCCTCTCTCTCTCTCTCTCTCTCTCTCTCTCTCTTCTCTCTCTCTGTCTCTCTATCTCTCTCTCTCTCCCTCCCTCTCTCTCTCTCTCTCTCTCTCTCTTCTCTCTCTCCTTCTTTGACCCTTGTTCTCTTTACAAACATGTAGATCGATCGCTTATATTCTTGGGCCTTTGGGCCAAATATATTGGCACCCCACAAAAGTTTTGACGTCCTAATGACCTCCTGTGTGTTTGTGAGACTAGTGTGGGATGAGATGTTGCTTCAGAAGGTTACTGTAATGCTGTGATGGTGAAGGTGGTCTCTTAGTGGTTAAGACATTGGATTCAAGGGCCCCTGAGCAAGGCCCTTTAACCCAGAGCCACTGAGTTGTAAGAATGAGATAAATGTAAGTCGCATCTGCCAAATTCTGTAGATGTAAAATAAGGAGAGCAAAGAAATAAAATATATATAATAAATATATAAATAATAATAAACAAGCAAACAAGGAATTAAAGAACACAAAAGGGAAGAAAACGTAAAGACCAAATGTAAAATCAAAAGAGAAAAGGAAGAAAAGAAAAGAATTGAGAAACTTTTCCCCATAATCAGTGAGATCATCTCATGAAGTTCATCAGAAATGGGTTGAGGTTATGGGTGCCTTAGTGCCTTTTTGATGGGTGCCAATATTTCTGCATCCAGGAGAAGCCTGGTAATTTGGCTCTGATACACACCTTCATCTTCTCCCGACACGATTCATTACGCCTGAGAATTTCCTCCATAAATCTTCATTATTTATTTATTATAATAACTTAATTAATATTATCCATATTATCCTCCTTATTAACATCAGATACAAAACTTTCAGCCACAATTTTGTTTTGAGTCAAAGGTGAAATTGTGTTAATTAACATTTTATCGCTTTACTTTTTAATCGCTTTGGTTACAAAAAAAACAGAACCTTCCAGAAATGAACTGTTCTGTGGTTTCCGTTCGTTATTTTATTTCATATTCCTATCATTATTATACATTGTAGTTTTATGTATGTATATAAATATAAAGCAATTTCATGTAGAATTGTGTTATTGTGCACATTTCATTTATTTGTGAGTTTCATGATGTTTTTTTTTTTATCTTGACCTCTTAACACAGTTACTTTAATATGTTCAGCATCTCGAAAATGTTCTGTTTCTAACACGTAGTTAAAGGCAGCAAGGTTGAGTCAAGAGTGTGTGTGTGTGTGTGTGTGTGTGTGTGTGTGTGTGTGTGTGCACCCTCACACAGGATCATGACTCATGCTTAGAGGTGTGTCAGAGGCAGACAAACACAACAATGCTTAGAAATATCTATCAGCGTGTATAAATTAAATATGAGCCTGAGTAAATCCATAACGCTCCTAATCACAGGAACACGCAGAGGAACCGAGATCCTTCATCTCAGACGTAATCAGAGCCCTTAGTCACGATTCCTGCTGCAAAACGATTATAATATATTTAATATACAGTATATATTGTGCCTCATTCTTATTCTTATTCTTGACAAATTAATATATAAGGTCTAAAAATACTGCAGAATGAAATAAAAGTAATACCAAGTCAACACACAAATGACCGAATAGATGAATATTAATTACTGTATTAGTAAAATTAATACATATGTACATGAGAACCTTCAGGAGGTCATATCAACCTCGTTCTTCTTCTCGTTGTTGCTTTTATATAGTTTGGTTTGTCTCAATTTCCTCTGCTGGATTTTTTACCTGAAGCTTTAATAGTAAATCATCAATTAAAGTCCACAATCTGGAAAAATGTATTGAATGTCATGAATATCTTTGGATGCTACACTTCAACTAGGAGATCCGAAACCTGTTCCACCATGACAATTCCCCTGTGCACAAAGTCAGCTCCATTAAGATCTACTTTCCATGAGTTGGAGTGGAAGATCTCCTCACCATAGATCTCCAACCCTATTAAACAGAATAAACTCTTTGAGCAC
Organism: Silurus aristotelis; assembly: GCF_946808225.1. Taxonomy (NCBI): domain Eukaryota; kingdom Metazoa; phylum Chordata; class Actinopteri; order Siluriformes; family Siluridae; genus Silurus; species Silurus aristotelis. The sequence continues at coordinate 15,887,856 of NC_139582.1, forward strand.
TGACTGCACCCCAGGAACCTGCACACCTCACCTACATCAGTTCATGACTTTACTAACACAATTGTGGCTGAAATCTGCACAACATCTAGAGGAACATCTTCCCAATAAAGTGGAGCTCATCACATAGCAGCCTAATACTCAGGTGTCCACAAACTATTGACCAAAGAGTGTAAATAAATTAGTAATAAACTGGCATCTGCTTGGAGATGTAAATATTAAATAGAGAAAATGTGAAGAAATTGTTCATAGATCTTAGAAATCATAAATCATCATAAATCATATCCATGTTTTTCTGTAATTGGCCTCATTATTTTCCTCTTCACACTGAGAAGCTGTTAGATGTTTGAGTTATCTGCAGTGTCCTGGTGCTTTAAAAACAGGTTCTTTAATAAGTGCTTGGATAAGTCAATGGTGGAACAGTTCCAAAAGGGGAATCGGGGGCTTCTGGGTTCATCAAGGGACAAGTAAGTGAACAAACCCCCCTAAAGGTTTCAGTGGTTGAGGAACTGCACACTTTTGCTTTAATTGGTGGTATTTGATGGTGGAATTTGATCCTGAACTTCTTTCCTGCATGTCTGTGTGAAAAATTGCTGGAAATGATGTGGGAAAGGTTTAGGTGTGAGAAAGTACTGGGAGAAATTCTTCTTGTTGTTCTGGTGGGTTAGAGTTGTGTTCAGGATAATTCAGAAGATCTCCTCGCTCAGCTACAGTATGTCTCTGTTGTTATGTTTGACCTGAAGTTTGTTTGTTTTTAATCCTAAAGCGATGCTTATACAATACAAGCGCTGTGCAGTGTGTGATGAATCTCGTCTGGTTTTGTTTCACAGCTGTCCAAACCCTCTTTACAATGGAAAAGCTGCTGGTGTGCCTGTTGGTTATCGGGATGGCAGTGAAGGCCCAGATATGTCCGAAGCGCTGCGTGTGCCAGATCTTATCACCCAACCTCGCGACACTTTGCGCCAAAAAAGGGCTCCTGTTTGTTCCACCCAACATCGACCGGCACACGGTGGAGCTCCGGCTCGCGGACAACTTTGTAACGAGCGTCAAACGAAAAGACTTCGCCAACATGACCAGACTTGTAGACCTCACCCTGTCCAGGAACACTATAAGTTACATTACTCCTCATGCATTCACAGACTTGGAGAACCTTCGCGCCTTGCACTTGAACCACAACAGGCTGACTCGGATAGGGAACGACACATTTAGCGGCATGTCCAAGCTGCATCATTTGATTCTCAACAACAATCAGTTGACTCACATCCACCTGGGAGCGTTTAATGACCTCCTGGCTTTAGAAGAGCTGGACTTGTCCTATAACAACCTCGAAACGATACCCTGGGAGGTTATTCAGAAGATGATCAGTCTTCATACGCTCAGCTTGGACCACAACATGATTGATTACATTCCAGAAGGCACTTTTTCCCTGTTGCAAAAACTCAACCGCCTGGATGTGACCTCCAACAAGCTCCAGAAGCTTCCTCCGGATCCTCTTTTCCAAAGGGCGCAGGTTCTAGCTACATCTGGAGTGCTTACTTCTTCATCATTTGCCCTCAGTTTTGGTGGAAATCCTTTGCACTGCAATTGCGAGCTGCTCTGGCTTCGCCGTCTGAGTCGCGAGGACGATCTGGAGACTTGCGCCACTCCGCCGCACTTATCTGGACGCTATTTCTGGTCGATTCCCGAGGAGGAATTCCTGTGTGAGCCACCTCTTATCACAAGACACTCTCAAGAGATGAGGGTGCTCGAGGGTCAGCGCGTGACCCTTCGATGCAAAGCGAGAGGAGATCCAGAGCCTGTGATCCACTGGATATCCCCAGACGGCAAGCTGGTCTCAAACTCCTCACGTACCATTGTTTACAATAACGGGACCTTGGATATTTTGATCAGCACAGTAAAAGATACCGGATCCTTCACTTGTATCTCTTCTAACCCGGCTGGTGAAGCCCACCAAACCGTCGAGCTTGTCATTATCAAGCTTCCCTACATCAGCAACAGCACCAATAACATCCAGGAGCCCGACCCGGGATCGTCGGATATTTCCACGTCCAGTAGAACAGGAGCCAATGGGAGCAACCACACAGCAGACTCGAAAGCGAGCTCGGATAAACGCGTGGTGATCGCCGAGGCCACTTCCTCCACCGCACTCATTAAATTTAACTTTCAAAGGATTATTCCTGGAATTCGCATGTTTCAGATCCAGTACAATGGCAGCTACGACGACTCGCTAGTTTACAGGTGAGATGATGCTTTCATGCTTTATAAAAAGTTTATGTTTGAAGTTTAAAGTGATACAAGTCACAACTTCATGTGAAGGTTTTTATAAAAAAAAGGAGGTCACCTGTGTGAAGGTCACCTGTGTGTCAAATATCTCAAATATCAAAGTCAAATATCAAGTAAGTCTTTCATAATAATCAGTTTTTCTATAATCAACATTTATTAATGAGGATAAAAACGTAACTGGTGAAACACGTGGCGAGTCACCAATCAGGATCGAGCGCACGCTCTGTTTTACACGTGTTCTGATCGGCGCTCGGTGCATCTACTGATCACCAACATACAGTTCAGCATCAGTTCAACATCAAGCAGAACATTTAGAGAGGAATAAATGATGAAGAAACTCCAGACTCGAACTCACCTATTTTTACTCAAATAAAAGTTTTAACAGACAATATACATTTTACTGGAGTCACATTTTAGTGAATCTCTAATTTAAACTCAACTACATGGTTTGTGTACCACCACTGCTGCTAAAGGAAAATAAAATAAATAAATAATACTAATGAAGACTTCTGGACCTCACTGAGACGCTCATGCGGATGTGCAACCGCAACTTTTAATTATACAAAGGGCCAATAACGGCAATTAG
>NC_139582.1:15895721-15922317 GCF_946808225.1 Silurus aristotelis
ACACACACACACACACACACACACACACACACACACACACACACACACACACACACACACAAACACACTCCACCTGTCTCTGCTTCAGCGAGACACACACTTGCCCCATTCAGAGCTCTGAAAGGATGCCTGTGCATTCAGAACACACACACACACACACACACACACACACACACACACACACACACACACACACACACACACACACACTTTTCTTGTGGAAATGGGTTTAGCCAGTAGCGCAGGAGTCGAGCTGAATGAATGGAGATTGTAAAGAAAAATGAGTTTGTGATTGGAGTCAGTGAACAGCGCTCGGAAATCATTTCAGCCAAATCCATGCTAAGTCTTTGTGTGTGTCTTTGTGTGTGTGTGTGTGTGTGTGTGTGTGTGTGTGTGTGTGTGTGTGTGTGTGTGTGAGTGTGTTAATCGTCTGCTTTGATAATGAGACGTGAATGCGGCTGAATTATTACTGTCACAATTCATCAAACAACTAATTACATCACTGATCATTCTGACTACGTGTTATACAAAAATATTTTGTGATACCTCATGGAAAAGACACACACACACACACACACACACACACACACACACACACACACACACACACACATATGACGGTAAAACCCGACTGTGCTTTTATTATAAACAGAGGTGTTTTTGATGCATTTTCTGATCTCCAAATCCTAATTTATTTATTTTTTCTCCTCCGAACACAGAATGATTCCACCGACGAGCAAAAACTTCCTGGTGAACAACCTGGCAGCCGGGACTCAGTACGACCTCTGTGTCCTGGCCATTTACGATGATGTCATCACATCCCTCACTGCCACGCGTGTCGTCGGCTGCATACAGTTCACCACCGAGTCAGAGTACCTTCACTGCCACTTCATGCAGTCGCAGTTCCTAGGAGGAACCATGATCCTGATCATCGGCGGCATCATCGTGGCCTCCGTCCTGGTCTTCATAATCATCCTCATGATCCGCTACAAGGTGTGTATTAGTGGAGATCGCGCCAAAGGATCCGCCACCGGGGTGCAACCCGACGCCACCCCCAGTCCCTCCGCAAATAAAGAGGGCGCCATGGCTCTCGAGGGAGGGGACGACTGCCAGAAAAGCTCCGCCCTCGGCTTCCCAGATTCCCTCACTCGGTCGTCAGAGACGTCTCTTCCAGATTGTTCCACTGAGACGTCTGTAGTGAGTCAGATCTGGGACACGGGAGGATCTTCAGGGTCCGTCAAGCCAAAACGGAGACCGGCGCCGAAACCCGAGGAGAAGCCCGAAAAACCGCTCGGCGCCGACACCCACAACACCAATCGCAACAACTCCAAAACACCCCTTCTGCGTTCCGTTCCTCCGTCTGGCCCCGCCCCTGTGCTGCCTTCTTGCTTCAGGGACACGCCCATTTTGAGGAGGGCACCGCCTCGTCCCTCTGTATCCAAGTATCTCACACTGCCGGCGGGAGGGACGCGAGCCGTCCCACGCAGGTACTCACTACACGAAGACTTATCCGAACACCAGCGCTATGCGGGCAAACCCGGGAATGTTCGCTGCAAGCGCAGTGTGTCCATGAACGGAATGCTGGCCTTCGCGGGAACCTCGGAGTTAGATAAAGGGGTGTATTCCAGCTCGGAGTGGATCCTCGAGAGCACAGTGTGAACCACCAGCTAACGTCCTACCACTAGCTAACGTCACGCGCGTGTGTGTGTGTGTGTGTGTGTGTGTGTGTGTTTTACAGGTTCTTTAAATTCATAAGAATTCTCAAGATCCAGCTGGTGTGTAATGTTGACGGTTATTAGCGGTTAGCGCTCATAGCTTTAAAACTTCACAGCACCGTTTATAAAAATCCAACTCGCACCACGTACATGTAGAATTCTTACGATTTGCGTGTGAGTGTGTGCGTGTGTGTGTGTGTGAGCGTGTGTGTGTACACATTTGCATGTGAGTTTTACACTTTATTTTCCCTTTCTTGTTCTCAAAACTGCTTTTTTTATTTTGCTTAAATTTTATTTAATTTTTTTCCGAAACTTCTCTGAAAGCTCGTGGATGAACAGGACGCTCGCTTGCCTTGAGGAAGTTTCCTCTTTCTGCTAATCGCGCTGACAAAAAAAAAAAACGGAAAAAAAAAACAACACGTCAGTGCCTTCATACAAAACAAGAAACGGAAATAAAAAGAAAGGAGCTCCGGCTGACTGAGGACCGAATTTCACCCGACTGAGGCGAAGCTCACACACAAAGCCTTCTTTACTTTAACGTTGATGGAAATTACGTCTCCTGTTTGTGAAAGAGAAATTTAGAGAGAGAGAGAGAGAGAGAGAGAGAAACTACACGGTATTACAAACAAAAAAACAACTGGATCTGTTAATAAAGGGATATTTTTTAAAGTAAAGAATTATCAATTTGTTTTTCTTTTCAGTGACATTGATATTGCCTTAATTTGAAGGCAGGAAAAAAGAAAAAGAAAAGAATAAGTGTACAGAAAGACAACATCTACTGTGTTGGTATGTTGTGTAAAATAAAAAAAAAAATAAAAAAAATAAAAAATGACCACATGTTTGTCAGTGGTGCAGTAACGGTGAAGAGACTCGTGGTCTGTTGTTCCACAAAATACGACGCTTTTTTATCGTCCTTTTTAATTTAATGCTAAAAAAGAAAAAGTTTCATTATTTATACATTTTATTAAAACAAATATGATCAATGCCCTCACGTATTTTCAATCCATCATCCAGTCCAACGTCCATCTATCATCCATTCTAACATCCAATCCAACATCCATATACCATCCAATTCATCATCCAATCTAACATCCATTCCAACATCCATCATCCAATCTAAGATCTAATCTTGCATCTATTATAACATCCGGGGCAGGGCGGGGCAGGTTGGGGCAGGGCAGGTTGGGGTAGGGGAAGGCCAGGTTGGGGCGGGGGCAGGGCAGGTTGGGGCAGGGCAGGCCGGGCAGGTTGGGGCGGGGGCAGGGCAGGTTGGGGCGGAGGAAGGCCAGGTTGGGGCAGGGCAGGTTGGGGCAGTTTGAGGCAGGGCAGGGCAGGGTGGTAGTTCTGTAATGGGTGTGTGGTAGAACGCTGTGTGATTCCTTTTACTCTCTCGTTGCTTTTGAGAAGCACAGACTGGATTCTTTGCTGAGAGTAAATCAGTTCTTCAACATCTGGGATTATTTTATAATTTTTTTTTTTTATTATTAAAAAAAAAACAAATGAATAAACACAAAGTACACAAACTAAAAAGACCCAAAGAGGAACAAATCACAGAGAAGAACGAAAGTGCAAAAGTCAAAATTTATTTTCATTACGGTGCTTTTTGTCTAATTTCAGCTTCTGAAAAGTTTCTAATCATCATTTTCTTTTGTGAAATATTTGATGTTGTTTCCCTTTGAAACTGAATTCAATCTCTTTTTTTTTTACAGCCAATTTGTCTGTGTGTGTGTGTGTGTGTGTGTGGATGTGGATGTGTTTGTTTGTGTGTGTGTGTGTGTGTGTGTGTGTGTGTGTGGGTGTGTTTGTGTGCATTTGTGTGTGTGTGTGTTTGTGTGGGTGTGTGTGTGTGCGTGTGTGTGTGTTTGTTTGTGTCTGTGTGTGTGTGTGTGTGTGCGTGTGTGTCTGTTTGTGTTTGTGTGTGTGTGTGTTTACAGGTGAGTGTGTGTTTACAGGTGTGTTTGTGTGTGTGTGTGTTTACAGGTGTGTGTGTGTGTGTGTGTGTGTTTACAGGTGTGTGTGTGTGTGTTTGTGTTTACAGGTGAGTATGTGTTTACAGGTGAGTATGTGTTTACAGGTGAGTATGTGTTTACAGGTGAGTGTGTGTTTACAGGTATGTGTCTGTGTGTGTGTGTGTGTGTGTGTGTGTGTGTGTGTGTGTGTGTTTACAGGTGTGTGTGTGTGTGTTTACAGGTGAGTGTGTTTACAGGTGTGTGTGTGTGTGTTTACAGGTGAGTGTGTGTTTACAGTTGAGTGTGTGTGTGTGTGTGTGTGTGTGTGTTTACAGGTGAGTGTGTGTTTACAGTTGAGTGTGTGTTTACAGGTGTGTGTTTGTGTGTGTTTACAGGTGAGTGTGTGTGTGTGTGTGTGTGTGTGTGTGTGTGTGTGTGTGTGTGTGTTTACAGGTAAGTGTGTGTTTACAGGTGAGTGTGTGTTTACAGGTGAGTGTGTGTTTACAGGTGTGTGTGTGTGTGTGTGTGTTAGTGTGTGTGTGTGTGTGTGTGTGTGTGTGTGTGTTTACAGGTGAGTGTGTGTTTACAGGTGAGTGTGTGTCAGTGGGTGAGGGCCAGGACGGAGTGATGCTAATCCTGTATAAATGAGAAAGAGCAGCGTGAGGGATTGCTGATTTTGCATCGTGTGTAGAAGACATGCTGATAATCCACTGATTTGGCTTGTGATTGGACGGACTAATCCAAGGCCTTCGGATTGATGTGTGTTTAAAATGCAATGCTTGGAAAACACACACACGTATTACGGATTAGCATCGAACACTCAGGCGAGCTCATTTTATCTTCGATTTTTCATCCGATTCAAAATCGTCTCTGATTCCGGTTCAGTGAATCAGGAAATCAAAGTCTTTGCATCATGTGGCTCGTGCTGTAGATCCATAACTCTGGTTCTAAAAAGGCTTCTGTTTGGAGAAGAAAAAAAAGAGCCACGTGCCTCTTTTCAGCTGCAGCAGCTTCCCGTTTAGAGTCGCTTTTCCAGAACCGGATTAATTTTAAGATCACGATAAGACGCATTTGTGCTCACAAATCATCTCCGCTGCTGAAATTTAACAAGAAGAAGGAGAATAATCCTCGTCTGACTTTCACACGCGCGAGCAGGGATCACTTGAGCGTGTAGGAACGTCGCTGAGATGGAAACCTTCCCATATGTTTCATATTATTATTTACTGCAGATACAAACATGTTATAATCATATTATTATTTATTAAAAGTGATAAACAAACAAACGTTCCTACTAAATCAATAATTATAGATATTAATTGTAGAAAAGAGTTATTTGTTATAAGTGTAAAATATATAAGCATTATGTAATAATTTATTTATTTTTCAGTGATTCTGAATGTGTGTGTGTTGTTTTTGTTCATGCATTATAAGCCCTGCACAGGCCGCTTATGAAGCTTGAATAGGGTCCTCTAGCTGCAGTGAAAATCCATCATTTCGTTACAGGACCATACTCTTCCTCCTTATAATCTTCCTCTTCCTTCTCCTCACGTCATCTCTGACATTGCAATGCTCATTAATGCTTATAAATGTTTAATTCAGTGCTCCTGCAGGTGGTATAAAGTTCTTATTATAGTTATCTTGTGTGTATATGTGTGTGTGTATACGTTATTACATTAACGCTTTATAAAATGCTCACATTCTGACGTGCCACTGAACGCAAACATGAGCACAAAATCTAAACCTGATATCAGTGCAAATGCAATGCTGAATACAAATGAAGCAAGGCCAACACACACACACACACACACACACACACACACACACACACACACACACACACACAGAGTCACATAGCAGAGAAATAAATCATAACACAAATGGCAGAGAATAAGGTCTGGCTAATGGACAAATGAGTGTGTGATCTGCCTCTAATGTATATATATATGTGAAAAGGGTAGACAGAGAGAGAGAGAGAGAGAGAGAGATGAAGTGAAAGTGCTCTGATTGCTGGCCATCTGGATTCCTTGCGGAGAAAAATATCTCAAATATGCACAGTGACAAAATCACACATACACACTGCCTCATTTACAGCAGCGCCTAAAAACAAACACACACACACACACACACACACACACACACACACACACACACACACACACACACACACACACACACACACACACACACACCAGTAGCAGCGTTGCACATATCAGAGATCATGGACGGCTGAAAGTAAAGATCATAAACAGTTTAACACACAGAGCAGCATTACAGCAGATCTACAGTCTGTCTATTTACTCCATTCTTTATTTTTCTTATAAATCCTGCTCAGGGCACAGGATCCAGATCACTCAGTGTCAGACAGAAATAAACCCTGTCCAGGACACCAGAGCGCGCACACACACACACACACACACACACACACACACACACACACACACACACACACAAATCTTCGTGGACTTTGGTGTAATCATCTCACCTCCTGCCATGTTTCAGGGAGGAAACACGAGAACCAGGACGAAACTTTGCTCCCTCTAACTCTGATTGAGTAAATCTTTTCTGCATGCTTCACTGCTGAAATGAAGGCAGTGCAAATCGCGGATGAAAGTGTGAAGAACTTTCTGAAAGTCTTTGCTACATGTCAGGGAAGAACTCACTCGTCTCATCAAGACCTTTTTCAATTTTCAGTTTCATTCCACGATCGTTAGAGACGATTTAAACATGAGCTCTCGTGCCGCTCTGGTCTTGTTGCTTGGGGCTTCAAATGGTGCTGGACCTCCTGAAGGCAAAATCCATGAAAGTTTCACATTTCAAAGTTTACAACTTGTACCAAAGGTCCCATGGCTCGTGTTCAGCTCTAACCCAGGAACTGCCCTAACGCCTGCATGTGGACCTCGTACAAGTGAATCGTCACACAGATCACCTGCGGGGAAACAAAAGACTCCATCAGTCACTAATTAGCATTCAATCAGGTCCAGGTGGAAAGTAAATATGTAAAAACACTACAATGATATGCTCTTAAGTTAAGAAGGCCATGATGGATGGGATTGTTCCAGAAAGCACATCCAGTTGATGCAGCAGGTGTAGTCCTTCCTAGAAGCACATTCGATTACATCACTACTGTATGATAAATAATCACTGAACAGTAGGTCTATTATGAGCCACCATGCCTGCTTTAATCAAAAGGTTCAGGCTCTTTGTTGTTACCTAGAATAATGGAGGCTACAGCAGGGGGCAGACCACACCGTTATAAAATAACCTTATAATTAATGTTCTGGAGTCATACGCAGTCTCAGTCTCGGGTTAAAAGCATATATTGTCAGGTCAATACTTATTTATATCTTAAAGACATGGATTAGGAGGGTTCATGGACACAAGTGTACTAGATGCTGTTGCCCCTCCCCCGTCTCATATCCTATTTTACTCAGGTTTATTGATGGTGCAGTGGCTCACTGTTCTTATGTCTTGTGGCTCTTCCATTTATTCATGCTGCCATATCTAATATCAGTACATCAAATAGCAATCTGTGCAATATATGACTATTCTGAAAAATCTGTTCTTCTCTCTCTCTCGCTCTCGCTCTCGCTCTCTCTCTCTCTCCAGCTACCCCATTACACCTTATGCCTGATCACATCTTGCCTGATCCACCCTGAAGCTGTACTTCTCTTTGGAGTCTCCTTCACCTGAGAATGACTGGTTTCTTCTCAGGATGGTTCCCACACAGTGAGCCTGAAGGCACGAGGTACGACATGGATACTCTAAATATAGCTGTGGATGATCTCAGTCATTAAATAGTCAGATTACACTTTAAACTTTTACTCTAAAGTCATTTCAGATATTTAGTAATCAGATGCTATACACCTGAAGATATTTAAAAATAGAATGAGATAAAAATGGCTCTGATGCCTGAAGATCACTTTAATACACATTTAAATGTTTTTTATTTGTCGTATAATTAACAACAGTTTGACACTGAACAATGCGGCAGTGAACTGATTTTTTTTAGACTAAAAAATCCCTTATAGCAATAACATGAAATTTACAATACAATAGTAAATAGGATTGAATATGTAATAGAGGGTTATATGTGATACTAATTGACTGATTTAGTTGATTGCGAGTTTGTTCTTGGCACCAGATAAAAGCTTGTTTGGAATTTAAATCGACATTTATACTGTATATATATTTCTTTAAAGCTGAATATAAATAAGATTAAATTTCCTCAGTTATCAGTGAAGGATTGTGGGTGAAGTCTTCACTCTGTCAGACGGAGAGCACTGATGTGTGAGTGGGAATAAAAAACACCACGCCAAAGGATTTGCTGTGACTAATTAGACACATCGAATGTGTTCGTGCAGTGTTAATGCAATGTGGCATGTTCAGGCTATAATTGGATCATATTTCATCACACTACAATGTGACATGCACTTCTCCTTCATAGAACTTTCTCAACTTCACATTCTTCACAACATTTTAAGGAACAGGAGCATGAATTAACATATATTAAGCTTTATCTGGAGCTATAATAGTGTAGATTTATTATTGCCATTATGGTCTTAAGACTAATGCATTTGTTTACAAACAACATTTCTCAAGTCGTCAGTACTCTGAGATTAAAAATTAACTAAAGCCAGAAACGACAAAAAAGAACAATCAGTACACAGTGTGTGCAAAATTTATAATTAGAGACTGAAACTGATCTTAACATTCTGTAGAAACTGAAATCGTAGTTTCTTGATCAGTATTAATTACACACCTGCACTGTTCTAATAACATTTCTATCCTGAAACTGATCTGATACTGAGCTGAAATGATTAGATATTTATACAGATCCATTACTGTTCCAATACAGATTCAATACTGTTCCAATACTGTGCCGATAATGTTCCCATACTGATCCATTACTGTTCCAAAACGGATCTATTACTGTTCCAATACTGATCTATTAATGTTCCAATAAAGATCCGATACTGTTCCCATACTGATCCATTACTGTTCCAATACTGATCCATTACTGTTCCAATACTGATTCCAATACTGATCCATTAATGTTTTAATACGGATCTGATACAGTTCCCATACTGATCCATTACTTTTCCAATACTGATCCATTACTGTTCCAATACTGATCCATTACTGTTCCAATACTGATTCCAATACTGATCCATTACTGTTCCAATACTGATTCCAATACTGATCCATTACTGTTCCAATACCGATCCATTATTGTTCTAAATCACCTCACCTGATATTAATTTAACACTGATTATACATGGTCCCGTATGTCTTTCACTGTTCTGACACTGTTCCTTCACTGATCTTTTACTCTATTGCTCTGATGATGTTACTACACTGTTCCGATGCTGTTCTTGGATTCCGATCCGTTACATCGATCCAGTGTCCGTTCTGCTGGTGTTTTGATGCTGATCCCCATTAAACTGATCAGATACTCTCATGATATAATCCTGAACTGTTTCAGCACTGACCCTAAAATCATTTCTCAGATACAGAAAGAATTTTGTATTAAAATTGTGGATTCTGTTAATTAATAACTGAGCAACTATTCCCAGTGTATGGAAATCCATTATTCTCCCAGCGCAGAGAAGTAAAGAGAATATAACCCTTGTTACTATCTGAATAAAAACCTGTGGCTTTGAGCAGTTTCAGTCTATAATCAGTGCTATCGAACTGTTTCAGTAACTGGCCTTGAAACCTTCATCCACGGTGGAGATTCGATACTGTGTGAACACAGAATTCTTTGAAACAGCCAGTTGTAGGAGAATGTTGCTTATCTGCAGTGCTGCATCCATTCCGTGTCAGAATTAGTGTCAGAATTGACCATCGCTGTCAATAATCCCTTCAGGTCTAACAACAAATAATTGGAATTCCTTGCTGCTGGCTGTCATGTGTCTAAGAAAAGCTCAAGTTGACACTGATGGGAATTTCTTGACTGGCAACAGTCATCTTTTATCTGCTGACATTTTCCATGAGAAAATTTATAAAGGAGGGGAATCGCTGAGTATGTGCAGGAAATTGTCACACGGCCACTAATGAGGCACAGATAATGCAAGCTAAAGCAGGTGATATCACATAGGGCAAGTCTTAACCTGAATGTTACTTATGGAGCACTGCATAATGGAGATGGATCAAATTTAACTACGAAGTTTGAGACTAAAAAGCATGCAATCTCTGAACATCTCGGTCTATGGCAGAGGAGGGAAGTGATGAAGTACAAATACTAGATTTTTCTGGTATCAGTTTTTTACTTCAACAGACTTTTTACTTTCACTTATTAAATTTTTTACACAAATATCTGTACTTTCAACTTCTTACTTTTTCACACCGGACTCGTTACTTTGGTTTTAATCTGTTTGGTAAAATCTCAATATTTTTTCTTCTTATTGTGCCGTGTTTCAGTCCATCAACCTGTTTCCTGTCATTGTGTTGCTTTTTCAATCCACTGGTGGATCATTTCCTGTCTCTCCCACACACCACAGACGTAGACTAGTTTATAAAGATAATGAGGGCAGCAGAAGGCAGTAAGAAGTCTGGGGTTAACGTGGATGAGACAGAGGGAGTGAGTGATGTAAACATGACTGAGAACAGAGACATTCCTGATCACCTGATCATCATCATCATCATTTTTCATCTGAATGTGTTCTATATAGTGGATCTTCAGTCTGGATACATTTATTAGGTAACTAGGTTACTTTTCTGGTCTAATGTGTACAGTTCAGGTCAATCTTGGGTTTTTTCACCGTTCCAATCATTAATCATATATCACTAATCCTGCAGGCCAAACTCAAAACTTTGCTGAAACTTCAGTTGAAACTTCTTCATCTGGCTCAGTCTTGTCCATTCTTGTTCTCATAATAATCTTCAGTTTACCTGAAAGGTGCCTGTTGGACTTCCAGGCTGCTCCAGTTCTTTCAGCTTCTCTTGCTATGACGGTTCCTCCTCTGGTGAGCTCTCATCCCTAGACTGTGTTATCAGACTTCATTACTGAGATCCATCACTGAAACAGAACCTCCTTCACTGAAATCAGTCAAGGCTACACTTATTTACTGACGTTTGTTTTTTGTTGTTGTTGTTTTTTAACTCTAACCTCTCCATGTTTTAGCATCTGCTAGTGCATTAGCATGGAAGGCTGCTTCAGTTTCTTCTGCCTTTTATACTTAAAATCTTTTATCCTCTTCAATGCTAATGGTCTTTTGGTGTCCTGGGCCACTTTATTTCTTCCCACAGTGGTTTCTACATTAAAGACCACAACCCCACAACCCACAACCTCTCACCACTGTTCTTTACATTCAGACCTCACTCCAGGAAACAATAACATACACGACTAACATTAATTCCATCTTAATTCAAACCTTATTGTCCTACATTTCCATTCACTCAATGACTTCTGTTCCTCTGTACCGGATTGAATCTGTACATATTTTTTTTAATTATATTTACGCAGCACTCCTAAGCTATGCTCTCTTATGTATGTCGTCTAGAGATCTTTTCCGTTTTACTGCTTTTGTGACTGCAAGTGATTTTGTTTGCAGGTTTTATGAGATTGTCTGGGTGTAAACCAGATGCCTCGTTGAGACTCCTCCAATAAAATAAACTCATAGTTGTTTCCTACTACAGTACCTCTGGCTTTCCGCTCTATCACTCTCAGTTACGCATCCCTAAAGCCAAGCTATAACCACTGAAATCTGCTCCTAAATGAAGCGCTTACGCATGGTTTATTGCTAATATCACCAAAAATAATCAAGTGATATGTCATTAAACTGCTCGGCAAATAGGAGACAGAGTGGATTAAAGTCTTCTGTTTGGAGAGCGATGGAAGTTTGTGCTCAGTCATTATTGTTTGTGATAAGAGGAACACAATCAGGCCGCTTTCTCTTCCTCAGCACAAACCCACGACCACTCAAAGCTGATTTCTCTTTTATTCTGCCATCGATCTCAAGCTTTCTGAGCTCTGAGCCTCTCGTCCGACACTCATCAGACATTGAAGCCTTTCCTGACATTTAAGGTTATCTGTAAGATAGAGAGATAAATCTGATGAAAAGAGCCTGTTGTGGTAGTCACACTGTGTCTGTCGGGAATGTCGAGAAGATCGATGGGAAGCCGTTACTCACACACTCGGGCACATTAACACGCGAGCGCGTCCCAGCGACTCGACACGTCCACGTACAGTAGCGTTTACAAACATCCCCTGGTTTACAGGTTACATATAATTAACGCTGCAAATCTACATCCGATTACATTTCCGCTAATTAATATTAATGCACATTTCACAGGGAATTACAAAAAAAATTACACACATAATTCAGCCGTGAAGACTGGAGTATAAGAAAACCCTGGATTCCTGGATTTACTTTGGAAATTTCCATTTCACGAGGGTTAAATTGGAATGAAATGAAGTGAACTCATGCTAAACTAATTTTGCTCTGTCAGCAATTTTACAATCTTAGCTTCTAAGCTTTCGAACTTGCTGTCATTGTAACATCAATAAGCTATAATATAACATTCACATTGAATATATGCAAAGAGAAAACTACAAATTAGTTTTACAGTCCGGAAGAATGCAGCTGGTTATGCTTGTTAGAGATTCAGGGTTTGGAAAATAGATGTCCAGTGCACACTGAGTTAAAGTTCTTGTCGGGTCTCACAAGGATTCTTTGCTTTTTATTTATTTTTTTGCACTTCAATAAATAAAAATCATTTTATTGGTTTTATTGTATAATTGGCAAATATTGAACATGTGGTTGATTAGCATTTAATTTAATAGAATGACAGCATTAAATTAAAACAATAACTAACGTGCCAATTAGAAGGTAGAAATTAATATTCAGTTACGGAGATTAATATGCAGGTTATTCAGGGGAAATGACGGCCCTGGTCTGGGTTATGAGGAAGCTATAACCGGCGCTATGCTATAACCTGGTTTCATTGCTGAGATACGAGCAGCCACTCTGCTGTAACCCACTTTTAGCACCCAAGACGTGAAACATTCTGTGCGATACGAATCTGAACATAGACACAAAACGCTGCTGTGGTGCAGAATGTGATTTCTTCTACAGAACATTTAGATAAATGAGAAATAAATCAAATTTATGAACAGAAACGAGACCACAGACCGGTCATGTGCATCGTCTCTGTATTGTCACACAACATCATGGCTAAAAATCCAAACATTTTAGCTCTGGGTCAACACACGCAACACGAAATACGATGGGCAGATTTTACGCTTTTGGTTTTAGATGTTTATGAGATATTGTCTACTTTTAAAACCTCGATGATGATAAACACGTCATAACTCAGCTGTAATGTTTTATTTCTGAGGTGGTGGTAGCTCAGTGGTTAAGGCATTGACCAATGGATCGGAAGGTCACAGGTTCAAATCCCGCTGCCACTGTTGGGCCCTTGACCTTAACTCTTCCCTGCTCAGTTGTAAGTCGCTCTGGATAAGGGTAAATGTAAGTCTCTGTCCTTTTGCTGTGTTTCATCTGGAGTGACTTTATTCAGGTTTATTCATAAAGGTTTGTAGACACCTGAGCATAAAATCGCTATGTGATTTTTGATCATCTCATTCTACGTTTAGTTCCATTTGCTGTTATAATGTGCTTCACTCTTCTGGAAAGATGTTCCACTAGATGTTGTGGAGATTCATTCAGCTATGAGGGTGTTAATGAGGGCAGGTAGTGATGGAGGTGAGAAGGTTAGGAGGTTCCTGGGGTGCAGTCAGTGTTCACATTCATTCCAAAGATGTTCAATAGAGTTGGAGCTCTACAGCAGGAGATCTTCCACATCATCCAACCCATAAAAAACAGATCTTCATGGAGGTGGCTTTGTGCCAGAGGTGGTAAAAGTACACACATTCTTTACTTAAGTAGAAGTACAGATCCTCATGTTTTAAAATACTCGGGTAAAAGTTGAATTACTGATTAAACTTTTTTACTCAAGTGAAAGTAAAGAAGTTTTGGCTCAGACATGTACTTAAGTAAAAAGTAGTTATTACTTCTACCTGTTTTAGCTGTTAACTGGACCTCACATCATATTAGATAGATAGATAGATAGATAGATAGATAGATAGATAGATAGATAGATAGATAGATAGATAGATAGATAGATAGATAGATAGATAGATAGATAGATAGATAGATAGATGGATGGATGGATGTGATAGCCTAGTGGGTTAATGTCAGGGTCCCCACGAGGATGAGTTTGAGAGTTTGATTCCTGCTCGAGCTGGTGGTTGCTGTGTTGGTAAATACAACTTCTGGACCTTGTCCACTCTGAAAACATTTCAATTCTGTCCTTTCTGTGTTGGATTAATTTCTTGATTTCCTGGTCTTTAATGAAAGATAACCCCATAAAAAAATAATAATAATAAAAAAAAAAAAAGCACTTCTGTGGTAGCTCAGTGGGTTAAGGCTTGTGCCTGAACATGGTCCTTAATATAGTCCACGCTGGTGATAAGGTTTCAAAGCCAGTCCTACATGCCTTCTTTCCTACTGCGCTGGCATGAAACAAAGTATGAACCCTCCAAAAAGCACACATGCTTTTTAGCAGTGGTCACTCAGTGGTTTAAGGCTTGTGCCTCATCTAAACATGCACCCCAGTCTGATCTCTTCCATGGTTCATCGGATTAAGGCTGGTGACTCGGTGATGGTAAGGATCAGGGTTACTGCTAGTTGCGATGTCGGTTATGGTTCTGCTTCCTAAATCTTTCTTTAGCTTTATATTCTTGTGTTGATGGTTTAAAGGTAGATAGACCTGCTCTAAACAAACTTCCTGGCCTGTCTTCTCTGATGGTCCAGTGGGTTAAATCAGGTGTTGTGCTTTTGGTGGGGTTCAGGGTTCGAATCCTGCTTTCTGCCTGCCAGTCACGATCAGGATTCACTTCCTACATTTTTCTTTAGCGATATATTTTTGTTTTTAATGGGTTGAAAAGAAAGATAGACCTGCTCTAAACAAGCTTCCTAGCCTGTCCTCACCAATGGTTCAATGGGTTAACGTTGGTGTCTCGCTGGGGGTGGGGATCAGGGTTCGAATCCTGCTATTTACAATGTGGGTTTAGCGTTAAATTCTTGTGTTGATGGTTTGAAAAGAAAGATAGGCCTGCTCTAATCAAGCTTCCCGTCTTGTTTTTTCCTGATGGCTTAGTGGGTTAAGGCTGGTACTTTGCTAATGTTGGTGGTTAGGGTTCAAACCTGGCTTTCTGTCTGCTAGTCATGAGGTAGGTTAAATTCCTGATTCCTACATCTTCATATTCTTGTTTTGATGGGTTAAAAAGAAAGATAGACCTGCTCTAAACAAGCTTCCCAGCTTGTCCTTCCTGATGGTTCAGTGGGTTAATGCTGGTGCCTTGCTAATGGTGTGAATCAGGATTCGAATCCTGCGTTGTCCCTGCTAGTCACGATATGAGTTTGCTTCCTAAGTCTGTCTTTAGCATTATATTCTTGTGTTGATAATTTTGAAAAAAAAAGATAGACCTGCTCTAAACAATTACCACAGCCTGTCCTTCCAGATGGTTTAGTGGGTTAAGACTGGTATTTTGCTGTTGGTGGGGTTCAGGGTTCAAATCCTGCTTTCTGTCTTTCTTTCTGGTCTGAATTTCTTGCTTTGAAGCATGAAACGAAGGATAAACCCACAAATATAATATATTTGGGGGGGGGGGGGGTTGTTTTAATAAATATATATATATTTTTTAACCTTGTGTAAAACATGGCGGATTTGGTGTTTGATTTGAGACTTGGCGCAGAAATAAAACAGAAGTTTACTGATTAAAAATATTTTTATCTGGAGTTTATTTATTTATTTTATATCTAAGAAAGGACGTCGTGGATAAACGTATTTTTTGCCGAAGGTTTTAATTGCGCCTCTTTTTTATTTCGTTATTTATTTATGTATTTACATTTTATATAAAAATGGTGAAACAGAAATACGCTGAATTGATAGCGTTAATAAAATTTAGTGCCGTTTACAATCATTTTTATTTTGACAGCCAAATATACATATATATACACATACATACATATATATATATATATATATATATATATATATATATATATATATATATATATATATATATATATATATATATAAATACAAAACAAATTAAAATGTTGTTACCTAATGAATGTATCCAGGCCGAAGATCCACATATAGAACACAAGCAGAGAAAAGATGATGATGATCAGGAATGTGTCTGTTCTCAGTCATGTTCTCATCACTGACTCCCTCTGTCTCATCCACATTAACCCCAAACTTCTTACTGCCTTCTGCCTGCTGATTCTTATCTCCATAAACTAGTCTACATCTGTGGTGAGTGAGGGTCAGGACTTTATACACCAGGGGATTGAAAAAGACGCGCAGTAACAGGAAATCGGTTGTTCGGCTGAAATCCGCGCGCAGTGAAAATAATAAAAATATTTCACCAAATCAATGGATTAAAACTAAAGTAATGAGCCGGTTTTGAAAATGTAAGAAGTAAAAAGTACAGATATTTGTGTAAAAATGTAATGAGTAAAAGTAAAAATTTGTCTGAAAAATAAATAGTGGAGTAAAAAACTGATACCAGAAAAATCTACTGAAGTACAGTAACGAAGTATTTGTACTCCGTTACTTCACACCTCTGCTTTGTGCACAGGGTCATTGTCATGCTGGAACATTTGGGTGTCTACACAGTGTGTATATTAGATTAGATAAGATTAGATTAGATTTGATTTGATTAAATAAGATAAGATCAATACCTTTATTTATCCCACAGTGGGAAAACAGCACATTTTCTGCAGTCTTCCTGATTATAAATGAATCGAAATCCAGGAAAGTATTCGTCTTTCTTTCTGAATAGTGTTTATAATAGTAGTAAAATGACAATTGAATCAGGTGAATCTAACATCATCCAAAGACTAGATTTATGACTGTATAATGCATGCAAATATATGCATATTTAGTTAAAATGACCCTCATTTGCATAAAAGCATGCAACATTTTCTGAAAAACTTCCAGTACAAAAAAAACCCCAAAACAGATGGAATAATTTGTTACTGGACAGTGATTACTAGTAAATAATCCCATCTTGGTGATATAAAGACAAGGGCAGGGCGTTTTCATGAAGGTGTTATGTGTTCTTGTGAATAAATTATGAGATTTGACAATTTTGAGAGTTTACAGTATATATTGTATATTAGATGAGGTTTTGAGACGATGAAATTTTAGTTGAGCTTGCACTTTCCAAAGCATTAAATAAAGAAGTACATGTAGACATTATGCAAATGCTGAACTCTATCTGGGTTCAAAGCACTCTTGGCCAGCAGCAGGAGCTCCACAAGAGCCATTACACCCATCATAATGGCTCTCTGCTGCCTTTTCCAAGCCAACAAAGAGGTTTCTGCTTACATGTCAATGAGATTGTAGTGGAAAAAAAAACACATAAGCAGAGGAAGAATGTATGTCAGAGTTGGACTTTTCATCACATGCCTTTGATCTGCAAGGAAAAGAAGTGAAGAGTTTCTGCAATAAGGAAAAGGAATAGCGAGTTTTCCATATGATTGGGTTTGAATGAAAGTGATATGAAAATGAAGAACAGGAAAGATTGTAAGGTGCAGTCGGGTCAGAACGTCTGAGAAACGCCTTCGCTTACTGTTTTATTTCATCCGTTTGGTTTCAGAGCTCTGATACGTGCAGTGGCTGAAAAGTCGTCAGAAGTCCAAGTAAAATGTTGCCAAACAGATAAAACGTTGCGTTGATCAGATTTCTGAGCTTTAAACAGGGTTTTCTAACACTTTCTGGTGTATGTGGTTGTGAGTCACACTCCGGGTTTATCCAGATAAATTCCCAACATTATGGATTGTTCTTCAGTTCAACCGAGTTTTTATGGACCCATTATATGGTGTTAAACTTCTCCAGCCATATGTGCTTCTTCCTCAAACTGTTACACGAAGGTGGAGGCACACAATTGAATCAGACGTCTTTGGATGCATTAGTATGACATTTTCCTATCACATGAACGAAGAGATCCAAACGTGTTCCAGCATGATGATGCCCCATGAAGAAGATCTGCTTTCCATGGGTTGGAGTGGAGGATCTCCTGCTTTAGAGCTTCAACTCTATTGAACACCTGATATATATTATTATAAGGTATATTTTATATATACTGGATTTATATGTATATGATGGGTGTTTTGTGTCCTTTAATGAACCAACAGTATAACATTCTCCCCACACAGTTCCTTCTGATTCTCACTCTGTTCTGGATCGAATGTTTCAGTTTACTAAAGATCTGTGTATTTATCTATCGTGTTTGTTAGGTTGAGCAAGAAAAGCAATAAAAGCTCTCCACAATGTGCATGGACAGCTGGATGGGTTTTTTAATTAGTGTACAAAGCAGTACAGATCCAAATCCAATGCTGCGTGTCTCCAAGTCGATAACGATCAGGAGACAGTCAGAGAGTGTAAACTTGACCAAAGGGCAATCTGAAAGCACCCGGAGAAGAAGCGAAGCACAGGGTCAGAGAGCGATCACACTCAGACCAGGCTGTGGGCTGAACGTTCTCACACAGTGGTCTTGTACAGTGTGTGTTATAACAAACACCAAAGAGGAAAACAATGGATCATAAATATTCACTCAGATTTGTTTCTTCTTCTTTTCAAATAGACCTTTGGAATGCTGACTGTACCCTAGGAACCTCCTCACCTTCTCACCCCCATCACTGACTTTTCTCACACCCTTATAGCTGAATAAATGTCCACTGAATCTAGAGGAACATCTTCCCAGAAGAATTAAGCTCATTATAACAGCACATGGAGACTAAATGCGGAATTTGACGTATAAAAGCACATAGTGATCTAATGCTCTGGTGTCCTTTGGTCATATAGTGTCCAAAGGACACCAGAGGCTTTAACAAGGCTGAAACACAAACAAGGCTTTATAAAGATCAGCTGTAAGATGCTGGAGGGTCCCATGGATTTCCTCAAGACACTCTGTCCTGGTTTCTTTCACATTTTAAAGTTTTCTGAACCTGTATAGGGGGAGTGGTGGCTCCAGCGGTTAAGGCGCTGGGTTGCAGATCGGAAGGTCTGGGGTTCAAGCCCCGGTATCGCCAAGCTCCCACTCTTGGGCCCTTGAGCAAGGCCCTTAACCCTCTATGCTCCGGGGGTCCCTTACGAGGGAAATATCAAGGTCCGTGACGTCGGAGTGACGTGGGGCCGCCTTCCCGTGGGCTCACCACCTGCAGGAGGGACCGTAAGGGACGGTGCTGTGAGGATTGGGCAGCAGTCGAAGGCGGGGGCCTGCTTAGACTGCTGCCCCTGCGACCCGAATTACGGATAAGCGGAAGAAAATGAATGAATGATGAATGAATGAATGAATGAACCTGTATAATGAAAAGACGGATTTCAGGTCTATTGGCATTCACAATATGTTTCTCCATTCTATATATTACTGCTATATGTTGACATTTATTCAGTTATGGAATGTAAGTAAATATTTCTATTTAATGAACACGGAGCTCGAGTTAGCCGTTAGCCGTTATTTTTCCCTCCGAGGCGTGGTATCTAAAATTAAATCACTCTTTCCCGTTCCTCAGATCAAACACATTCGCTTTCTGGTTAAAATCAACTGCAAGCAGCAGCAGCAGCAGTGAAATTATTAGACTGACACTTTATTAAATGCTTTAAGTTCACGTCAGGTTTTTATTCACGCTGAAGGAATGAATCTGGTGAAAAAGGACAAAACGTCCGAGACCACCGACTGATTTTATATTAAAGTCAGATTTTCTCAGACAAGATTTTCTGTCTTTATAAATATAATACACACAGTTAGAAAGCAGAATGAGCTCCATTTTAACCCCAGACTGAGTGAGGACCGAGTATGAATCTATTAGAAGTGTGATTTGTTTCATAGTTTATCAAAAATCCGCAATTTATATACAAATATAAATCCCCCCTGGTGGTCTAGTAGTTAAGATGCAGCGCTCTCACCGCTGCGACCCGGGTTCGACCCCGGTCAGGGAACCATCCCCAGCCACTCTCAGTGCCGGTCCCAAGCCCGGATAAATTGGGGAGGGTTGCGTTAGGAAGGGCATCCAGCGTAAAACCTGCCAAATCAAACGTGCGGAGGATCCGCTGTGGCGCCCCCTAATGGGAGAAGCCGAAAGAAAGTTTTATATACGAATATAAATCCAGTTCAGAGTCACTAGTGATCCATGACCTCATTCCTCTGACTTACTTTCCAGTTTTTACCTGAAAAAATAAAATAAAATAAAATAAAATAAAATAAATAAATAAATTAGTAAATAATAATCAAACATTTAGTATTAAAATGAATGAACGTTGTAATTATTAATTTAATATATAAATATTGAAATAATATATTAAATATAAATTAATTTATATTAATTTTAATATCTTCCATAAATTCGATTTATAGAAGATAAATCTCTATACATTTTAATATTTTAAGATATTTAGAAAAATCTCTTTTAATATTTAAATATTTTTTAAATATATAAACATACCAAGGAAATAATGCAAACAATTTATACAAATATATTTTTGATAAATATAAATGATTTATAGATATAAATTATATATAAAAACTTTAGAAAGTACAAATAAATTATATAGAAATATTTATCGGAAATATAACTCTGCAAATATGCGGATTTCTATTTTTGTTAAATATTTGTATAAAATTTATTTGGTTCTATGATAATGTAGTGAACAGAGGGAAATGAACCCTGAGTCTGTCGGAGGAAGTGCTACTCGATACCGGACGTCGTGTCATCGCCTGTCGGTGCACACGTTCCAAATTTAGACGTATTGATCTCCAGAAACAGGATCTGTAGTTCAGCTTTGCTTTACAGTAAGTCATTTTCTCGAAATAGTTCTCATGAAGGATCTGTAGAACACAAAATATACACAACTTTCATTTCAGACTTGAGAAAGTACATAATAATGAAGAGTCCTGAATCCTGAGTTCCTGAAAAACAGCAGTTCTGACTGTAGTGCAGGTTTATACATTATAGAAACAAAAGTATTGGGACCCCTGACTTTTCCATTCATTTGAGGTTCTTCCCAAAACTGTAACCACAAAGTTGGAGTCATACAATTCTACAGGACGTCTTTGGATCTGGTTGCGTTAAAGCGAACATTTTGACACCCAAATCTTTCCAGTTGAGCATCACAAATACATGGTCAAAGATTTGAGGAAGCCTGAGTATTAGATCACTACATGCTTTTTCCTGTTATAATAAGCTCCAATCTTCTGGGAAGATGTTCCTCTAGATTCAGTGGAGATTCATTGAGCTAGTAAGGAGGCCTGGGTTTAAATTCATCCCAAATGTGTTTAAAAGTGTTGGAGGTCTATAGCAGGAGATCTTCCACTCCAACCCATGGAACCCATCCAATCCATCTGCAGGGACATTGTCTCACGCTGGAAGAGTTTTGGGTCTACGAGTTTAATTGAAGGACAAATTTTATGCATACAAAGACGTCTGATACAATTATATGCCTATAACCATTAGTCAGGTGTCCCAATACTTTTGTTTCTAGAGTGTAGATTTATACATATGAATGAATATGGATGTTATTGGTTGTAATTACTTGCGGTTTATTATTTGATGTTATAAATGCAAGATGTTGAAATACAACTGCACTCTGTAGAAACAGTCTGGGGTCTTATATATTAGATGCTTTATAATTAGACACTTTTGATTGGATGAAGGGATTTTTTTTAATCAGACTCTCCCTAACTTAGCGTCATGCTCAAACAAACTTTAAATATTATCTTCAAATTTAATAAGCTCAAATATTACACTCTAAAACCAAGATCTCAGACTGAACGTTGGTCCTCTTCTCCTGATGAGCCGAGCAGAACAGGAAGAAGAAGAAGACACTAATTAATTCAGCTCCGAGCTTGTTACTTATTCGTGCATGTTACAGCAGTTAATGGTGAACGCGCCGTACCTTCGTCTCCTTCACTTTCAATTACTCAGAAATTCTCCTTTTTTTTTTTCTCGTCCCTGGTATTCAGTCTGAGGTGTGAATATTATCTCAGGTGCCTTCTTCATCGCTACACCAGGCCACTTGATGGGAAGGAATCTGAAAATGAACATGCGGAAAAACCTTGACCAAATCCGGCTCCGGGGTGGGTTTTCATCACAGATCTTGACCTTTAAAAAAAATAATAAAATGAACACTAAGCTTTGCAGAAAATACCATCCGGATGGAGCAGGTGACCTTCAACAGGAAGGAAAGGCCAGAAATAAATAATAAATAAATCTCGGGAGGAGATGCAAAGTCCAGTGATTTCTACATAAATTCGGCAGATAAATTCGGCTAAAACTTGTTCATTAAATGTGTCAAAAACACCCAAAGACACAAAAAATAATGATTCAAAAGATGACTTTAAAAGTCAGTGATGAGAATTTAATGGCACACCATCTTTTAACCTTTAGGTGGTGAAGAGTCTGGAGTCTGTAGAAAGCAAGAGAAGGAATAAGCGTCAAAAAAAGAACAAATGCCAGGGCATGTCAGAACATCTCCTAGATATCCAGACACAATCTTCCAAAAAAAAAAAAAAAAAAAAATGGCCTCAGAGCCCTGATGGTTACATCTAAGACAAAAAAAAAAAGCTTGTAGGACGTCTTTGGATGCAGTAGTATGAAATTTTTCCATCACTTGAACTATGAGACCCAAACCTGTTCCAGCATGACAATGCCCCTGTGCACAAAGCCAGCTCCATGAAGATCTGCTTTCCATGGGTTGGATGATGTGGAAGATCTCCTTCTATTGAGCTCCAACCCTATTAAACACCTTCGGGATGAATGTGAACACTGACTGCACCCCAGGAACCTCCTCACCTTCTCATCTACATCACTACCTGACTTTACCAACACCCTCGTAGCTGAATGAATCTCCACAACATCTAGTGGAACATCTTCCCAGAAGAGTGGGACTAATTAGACTACATGTGGAATGAGATGTTAATGTGTGAGCACATGCACATATGAAGTGTCTATACAAGTGCTTAGTAAGTGTGTATGTAAATCAGGTGCAGAGATCATGTGACATGACACTTGAGGGCGCAGTGGCTGATGGGAAACATACATACACCATACATAATCCTGACACAGAGGAACCAGGATGAATAAGCACACCTGGTAATCCTTGTCCTGAGGATTTACTTCTGACCTGTTCCAATGCACTGACATGGAGACTCCTTACTTCACGACTTAGCACACTAAAATATAATAAACCTTCTTTTATAAACACTGACACTTTCCATTGTTCTGAGAATGTATTTTCTCTCAGCTGTCTCAGAGAGAAACCCCGATCTCCTAACAGCACTCATTTTATCCCCGTTATAATCTCTGGTGTAATTGCTAACACGTAATCATGTTTTGGTTTTTGCTAACGTCGTTTATCACGCTCGGCACAGAAACAAAGCTTAGCACTCGGATGATAGATTAAGGATGCTGAAGTGAAAATGATCATTACTCAAAGGGTCGGCACGGGCCGGCTGGCGGAAATCCGCTACGTTTTTAAAAATAAAGGATGCTAATAAGCGTTCCAGTGGTAAGCGCGGGTTTGACACGACGGTGTTGTTATAAGGGACGCGAGAGGTTAATAGCTGAATGTATGGGGAAGAGTGTAGCTGGTTGAGTGGTGCAGTAGCTGCTCAGCACAGACAGGCTGAAAAATGGAAGCAGAATTGATCATGATGGGAAATGATGCTCCGTTAATTTGCTTAATGTGACAGCGTGTCCATACACACACACACACACACACACACACACACACACACACACACACAGAGGTCAACGTCTGCAGTGTAACACGAGACAGAAATGGCAGAAAAGGTCATGTGACGTCTGTGAAGGCGCTCTTTCATTAGTGACCTTCTCTGTTCTCCTCTGTTCAGCTCGTTCCATTCACTATTCAATTAAACCCCTGAACATGATCTTCTCCACAACCCTCTGTTCCTTATATCCATCCCAAAGCTTCTGACTGTTATATTCACTTTATTATCTTATTCACAATTTGGGACTCGATGGAAGACATGTTTAAGTTTTAACAAAGTTAAATTGTATCAGACGTCTTTTTGTGCTGGAGCATGACATTTTACCTCCACTTGAACCTTGAACCAGGAGACCCAAACCATGTTCCAGCACGACAATGCCCCGTGCACTAAGCCACAACATTAAGATCTGCTTTCCATGGGTTGGAGTGGAAGATCTCTTGCTGTAGAGCTCTGGATGCACCCCAGGCCTGCTGACCTCATCTACATCAGTACCTGACTTTACTTACACCCTTGTAGCTGAGTCAATCTCCACAAATCTAGTGAAACATCTTCTCAGAAGAGTGCAGCTCATTATAACAGCACAAAATGTGGACTGAGATGTTCAGACAAGCGAAATGATTTCACATGCGAAGTGATTTGAAGTCCACTCTGCGGAATTAACCCCTGCAGCGCCAATGTTTCTCAGCAGTTCCAACCTTCAACCAAAAGTCAGACTCCTGGATTAGGAATAGAGTCATGTCTGCCTCGTCCTTGGCGTTACTGAGCCGCACTCGGCTGCTCGATACGTGATGTAAATTCACTGTGATTTGTCAGAGGTTTGATAAACTGCAGTGATGGTCAGCGTGGCTTTGGCTCGGATCCCGGTTGTGTCGCTGTAGAAGCTCTCCATCACTCATCATGAGCCAAGCGAGGGCGTGGTGGAGAACAGCAGCGAGAGGGACAGATGGGGAATGCATGCTGACTCATAAAAGTTCTGTTCTGTCATAAAGCGCCTGGAGTGTATTTCTCATCCACCTGCTTTCTGCTCGCTAAAAACGATACGATCAAAAATATGATGCAATGAGACGAGAGTTTTGGGGTAAATGAAGGTCAGGGTGGGTAGTGGATGAAGGTTATGGTTTCATATGAATGTTGAAATATTTCTAACTGCACCTCCATGGGCATCAAATTAGCATCAATTAGAGCTGCATTTAATGTCGCAAAATGTCCATGAAACCTATTTTCTTCTAACCTTATAGCAGTTTGAAACATTACAACAAAAAAAAGTGTAATGTTATTTACATCCCTGTGGACGAGGCGTTACTATGGAAACAAGGTATTATCTAATGTTCACGCGTATCTACACGTCTAAACACCACATTAGGTCTGAATCTAATCTAATCTGGGTCTCGATCCCTCACACACATCAGCGCTGTTTATCGCAGCGTCACGGCCGAGCTCACGCTTAACATTAACACGTGCTGCTCTCAGAAACACCTCAGACTATTAGAAGAAAGGAAATCGTGGTGCCGACTGAGCGCTTCGGGGTTCTGATCGCGCTTCCGTGCAGTGATTTTTAAGTCTTAATTCAGCCTAAGGTGACGTGTCAAACAGAACAGATCCGATTTAACTCACACTGAGAGCAAAAAAATAAACACCCACCCGCAATTATCAGAGATATTAGAAGTGTTGGATCACAGCGAGGGGATAAACTGCATGTATTTTACACTGAGATGATGCACATCAGCTCTCAGTCAGGTAGACACTCCAGATCTCTGCAGTTACTCCAGCCTGCAATCATGGAGGACATGGACTCCAACTGCCAACACACATACACACACACACACACACACACACACGTTTTTCTTCTCTCATTCTACATAGTGCTGATGTTTTCCATGCTTTTGATGATTTGTATTTGATCTTATGTTTGATATTCTGTTGCCTACGTTCTTTCAATTTTTTAATCGACTGACTTCTGCTTGATGTTTCCAGCCATTTGTTCCTCTGCCCGAAAGAAGCACATGATTGTAGAGCATGAAATTTCCCCTTCACTTGAACCAGGAGATCCAAACCTGTTCCAACATGACAATGCTCCTGTGCACAAAGCCAGCTCCATGAAGATCTGCTTTCCATGGGTTGGAGTGGAAGATCTCCTGCTGTAGAGCTCCAACACTATTGAACACAAAGATCTAGTGGAACATCTTCACAGATGAGTGGAGATTATTAAAGGTTGATGTTCTAAAAGCACAGACCAATCTTATGCTCAGGTGTCCACAAACTTTTGTCTGTAGAGTGAACGTATAACTAAAACTAAAACACAAATCAAGTTTATAATTAATTCAAGTTAATCATCAAGTTAATAAAAGTTTTAGAGTTTTTTTGTTACTGTATTTTCTGATTTCTCTTTTTTTCAAACAAAATTCAGAAAATTACATCAAATGTGCTTAAATTCTTTCTTATTTTTCCTGTTGTACAGCAGCTCATTTTCTAAGATTTTATTTTTTATTCTCAGCTTTTCGTAATTCAATTTGACTATTTTACTTTTTTAAAGATTTATTTATTTATTTTTGGTTACTTTCTTGCTCTCTCTCTATTTTTTTTTTCTAATTTCCCTGATTTTTTTATTTCCTTCTTGCTCCTGGTGATTGGTGCTGAGCGAGGTTTTGACGTATGATGTTCTTTATATGTAGTTTGTTATCATGATGCTGATGATTATTACTCCTTATTGACTCATCGCTTCTGTTTTTAACTGTGTTTACTCTGCTGCTGAGCGCGATGATAAATACAGCTGGGTTTTTAATCTCTCTCTGGAGGACACGCCACAAAACAACACACTCTTACATCAAAATAGAAACACTTTCTGCTTCAGTGTTATATAATATTCACATTTCTGTATCAACTCTGCAGCACTGCTTCAACCTCTGCACTGCACTGTGTGATATCTCTCTCTCTCTCTCTCTCTCTCTCTCTCTCTCTCTCTCTCTCTCTCTCTCTCACTCTCTCTCTCAATCTCTCTCTCTCTCTCTCTCTCTCTCTCTCTCTCTCTCTCTCTCTCTCCCTCTCAATCTCTCTCTCTGTCTGTCTGTCTGTCTCTCTCTCTCTCTCAATCTCTCTCTCTCTCTCTCTCTCTCTCTCTCTCT
>NC_139582.1:15925017-15950017 GCF_946808225.1 Silurus aristotelis
TTTTTTGGGGGTTTCATTTCAGTACAAGCGTCTTTAACATCATCACCTCTGGTTTAGCTGCACACGGAAATGCAACACAACACTGAAGTGAGTGCAGAAGAAGAGCATGGTCACTGCCCACACGATGATCAAAGTGTGTGTGTGTGTGTGTGTGTGTGTGTGTGTGTGTGTGTGTGTCGAGGTCCTTCATTTGAAACCTTTCACCATTTCGAACCCTCTTCAGCACAAATAAACATTTAACGAACTAAAATTGACCTCCTCCAGAGGAGACATGGTCTTTTCACCGGCTATTTTCATTACTTTATCAACCCTCAGCAGGTGAACCTCTTAGATTACACCATCTCTGGACTCTGTCATGTGGATCGTACCATTTCTCTCTCTCTCTCTCTCTCTCTCTCTCTCTCTCTCTCTCTCTCTTTCTCTCTCTCTCTTGCTCTCTCTCTCAAGGTCATGGCCGTATCCTGATTCCCCTGTAGGCTTTCCCATAAACCACATGTTTCCAGGGGCAACATCAGCGTCAGCTATACATTAGAGGATCCTGAATGAAGGATATTTTTATACCACAAGGGCGTTCCAGATGACTATTTTATTCCCCAGGTTTTAACTCATTTTTATGTTTGGTGAAATTACCTTCAAGGTGAGACGTATTTGCTGTAATACAAACCTCCAGCTGAGTACGGTGCATTAACGCCTAAATGATGTGCTGCGGTTTCTAACGCTGGGTTCCACAGAACTGCTGAATTCTGGTTAGAGGAAAGTGTCGATTCATTTTCTTTAACAACGGCTCGGAGTGTATTTATATTCATGCGCTCAATCGTTACTAATATGGTATGGTTTCTATAGCAACGGCTCATTGAGATGGACTTTTATTCAGTAATTGGTGTGTAAGTAAGGAGTCTCCAGTGTTAGCGCTCTGTACTGATTGTTTCAGAAACAATTCAATGTTATTTAATTTTTTCCCTGAAAGTCTTTTTCTAGGGTATAATATTTCTCCAAAGTTCACCGACTCCGAGTTTGAATTTAGCCTGAGATTACAGAAGCTCCTGCACAAGATGAATATCCTCCAGAGGCAGGAGACACAGCAGAGTGTAGAGGAATGAAAGGGATCGATGATGTTCTCTGGATTATTGGCAGCTCTGCTCTTTTAGTTCCTGCATTCCGTCTGCACGTCTGGTGAAGATTTAGGATGCAGGTTGTATTCCGGGTTCTTCAGCGTGAGAGTGTGGCGATGTGATTCGACCTGTTTACTAAAGATACCAAACCGAGGGCATGAGATTGTAACGTCTTGCAGCTGATTTGATTTCAATTTGACTTAATAAACAACTCGTGCTCGTGTTCGTGTTTGTGTTTATCTGATGTGCTCTTCTGCGTTTCAGGTTTGAAGGATAAACTGCTGTAATTAATCCTCGTTTTATTCATAAAAAACCCAAAAGATGAGCGAGATCTCTGACTAGGACATGTTTACTGTCAGCACTGAATCTGTTACACTGTTATATCACATATACATGCTGAGGCCAAATGTATTGCTACACCTGAACTTTCCAGCCATATGTGGTTCTTCTCCAAACTGTTACCACAAAGTTGGAGGCACACAATTGAATCTGACGTCTTTGGATCAGGAAGCATGACATTTTCCCTTCACTTGAACTAGGAGACCCAAACCTGTTCCAGCTCCATGAAGATCTGCTTTCCATGGGTTTCAATGATGTGGAAGATCTCCTGCTATAGAGCTCCAACACTATTAAACACCTTTGGGATGAATGTGAACGCTGACTGCGCCAAAGGAACCTCCTCACCTTCTCACCCCCATCACTGACATCTGACTTTACTAACTGACTTAGAAGTGGAACATCTTCCCAGAAGAGTGGAGCTCATTATAACAGCAAACGGGGACTGAAGGTGGACTGAGATGTTCATATGCTCAGGTTTCCACAAACCTTTGTCCATAGTGTTTTTATTTAAATTTTTTAGTTTTACGTTCCCTAAATAATAATGTTCGCTATTTTGTGTGTGTGATCAGACCGACGGGACGAAATGTAGAAACCTGCTTTGAACTTGTTCATGTTCCTCCTCACACTGTTGATCCCTAAAGGGTCTTCAGACTGCAGTAAATCACATCTCAGGTGATAAATTCATCTCGCCGTAATGACTGGACTGGTATTTGTACTTTTGAGTACAAATATCAGAAGATCATCCACAGATCTCTGTGTGGTACGTGATTTTAATGCATATGGCAGAGCTTCAGAACTTTGAAGGAATGAAGAATTCAGCAACACTTCTCTCATTATTAACCAGCAGCTGTAAAATAAAACCAGAAAAATTATCCGGCTGGATTAAATGTTTTGGCTGAAAAGGAAAAAAAAATAAAACTCCATGGGTGTTGCATAAGTTTGTACACCCTTTAACTTAGTAAAGCAGTAATGTGTTTTTATGGAAATCTAATCAAGTAATAGTGGAAGTGAGAGGAAGTGATGATCCATGGCTCAGTGTGTGTGTCATGTGACTATAGAGCATGATGTGGCGGTGGAGAACATCCTGAGGGTGAAGCAGAAAGCATTGATATGGTGAAAGTACGGTGGCCGAGAAGTGCAAAACACATTAAGAAATCCAAAAACAGATTAAGAAATCCAAAAACAAATTAAGAAATCCAAAAACAAATTAAGAAATCCAAAAACAAATTACCAAATCCAAAAACAAATTACCAAATCCAAAAAAACAAATTAACAAATCGAAAAACAAATTAACAAATCGAAAAACAAATTAACAAATCGAAAAACAAATTAACAAATTCAAAAACAAAACAACAAATCCAAAAACACTAACAAATCCGAAAACAAATTAAGAAATTAGAAAACACTAACAAATCCAAAAACAAAATAACAAATCCAAAAACAAATTAACAAATTCAAAAACAAATTAACAAATCCGAAAACAAATTAACAAATTCAAAAACACATTAACAAATCCAAAAAACACAACGACAAGCCAGACAAACCGGAAAAGGTAGGTATAGTTTGCGAATGGAAACTTACAGATCATTGGACAAGACACCTGTCATTCAAAATATACAGGAAGTACAACTTTTTTCCCCCTTTTATTTATTTATTTATTTATTTATTTATTTATGTTTTTATTAAGCAATTAACCATATACAAACAACATGGCAATAAAATGTACAATTTACATTACAATACACAGAACAGGTGCATAAAATGTTACATTAATCTGAATTCTTCTTACTGTAAAGGCTTCTAGATTGTAAATAATCTCACCACTGAATTGTTCCTATGATCATGCATTAAAATGTCTAATTCATCGTTAATACAAAGAGTAAAGAAAACACATGGTACGTTTAGATGTTTACCTTCTTCAATTCAGCGTGTTTTTTCCGACGCATTTTAATTCAGAGTGAGTGATGGAGATGAACTGGGAGAAGCATATTATTCTGTCATGTTGATAATTAGTCGGTTCCTCAGCAATCTGCTGACTAGGGTCCATGTGACATCAGGGTGGTGTAGATATCTCCTCTGATGGATCTCTCCGTCTGTTTCTACACACAGAGAGAGAGAGAGAGAGAGAGAGAGAGAGAGAGAGAGAGAGTTTTCTGTTTTAATGAGGATTCCTCTGTGTGAGAGAGGGAATAAGGAGTGACTGATGACTCAAATTCTTTAAAAAAAAATCTAAAGTTTTAATTATAAGATAAGATCTTTTAGTGAACTACAGCACAAACACACACTAACTTCTCACATCTTCCTGCTTTCTTTCTTTCTTTCTTTCTGTATTTCTGTATTTTCATTTACAAAAAAATCTTTAAAGTGTTGAGCTGAAATATTTACAATATAATCAAACCCCTCCTCTATAGTGTACGGCAGAACTGTAATGTAATATAGTGAGTGTGTGTTTGTGTGTGTGTGTGTGTGTGTGTGTGTGTGTGTGTGTGCGTGTGTGTGTGTGTGTGTGTGTGTTTGTTTAATGTCAGTCAGTGCATATTAAACTTATGCGAGTGATTGGGGGTGTTTATTCTCCTCTCTGCCTCTTTGTCAAAGTAAATCACAGTAATTAGTGGAACATTAATTACAGCTCATGATGTAGAAACAAACAAACTTCGTCTCTGAGTAGAGCAGACGACGAGCTGTGGAGAGGAGAAGAGAGGAAACGAGGGAGGGAGAGAGAGAGAGAGAGAGAGAGAGAGAGAGAGAGAGAGAGTGAGTCTGTGTTACACTCTCCTTATAAACACTAAAGAATGTGGAATCTGTGCTGTACTACACTATACTATATTACTACACACACATATACAGTGAGGAAAATAAGTATTTGAACACCCTGCTATTTTGCAAGTTCTCCCACTTAGAAATCATGGAGGGGTCTGAAATTGTCATCGTAGGTGCATGTCCACTGTGAGAGACATAATCTAAAAAAAAAAAAATCCAGAAATCACAATATATGATTTTTAAACTATTTATTTGTATGATACAGCTGCAAATAAGTATTTGAACACCTGTCTATCAGCTAGAATTCTGACCCTCAAAGACCTGTTAGTCTGCCTTTAAAATGTCCACCTCCACTACATTTATTATCCTAAATTAGATGCACCTGTTTGAGGTCGTTAGCTGCATAAAGACACCTGTCCACCCCATACAATCAGTAAAAATCCAACTACTAACATGGCCAAGACTAAAGAGCTGTCCAAAGACACTAGAGACAAAATTGTACACCTCCACAAGGCTGGAAAGGGCTACGGGGGAAATTGCCAAGCAGCTTGGTGAAAAAAGGTCCACTGTTGGAGCAATCATTAGAAAATGGAAGAAGCTAAACATGACTGTCAATCTCCCTCGGACTGGGGCTCCATGCAAGATCTCACCTCGTGGGGTCTTAATGATCCTAAGGAAGCTGAGAAATCAGCCCAGAACTACAGGGGAGGAGCTGGTCAATGACCTGAAAAGAGCTGGGACCACCGTTTCCAAGGTTACTGTTGGTAAAACACTAAGACGTCATGGTTTGAAATCATGCATGGCACGGAAGGTTCCCCTGCTTAAACCAGCACATGTCCAGACACGTCTTAAGTTTGCCAATGACCATTTGGATGATCCAGAGGAGTCATGGGAGAAAGTCATGTGATCAGATGAGACCAAAATAGAACTTTTGGGTCATAATTCCACTAAACGTGTTTGGAGGAAGAAGAATGATGAGTACCATCCCAAGAACACCATCCCTACTGTGAAGCATGGGGGTGGTAGCATCATGCTTTGGGGGTGTTTTTCTGCACATGGGACAGGGCGACTGCACTGTTTTAAGGAGAGGATGACCGGGGCCATGTATTGTGAGATTTTGGGGAACAACCTCCTTCCCTCAGTTAGAGCATTGAAGATGGGTCGAGGCTGGGTCTTCCAACATGACAATGACCCGAAGCACACAGCCAGGATAACCAAGGAGTGGCTCTGTAAGAAGCATATCAAGGTTCTGGCGTGGCCTAGCCAGTCTCCAGACCTAAACCCAATAGAGAATCTTTTGAGGGAGCTCAAACTCCGTGTTTCTCAGCGACAGGCCAGAAACCTGATTGATCTAGAGAAGATCTGTGTGGAGGAGTGGGCCAAAATCCCTCCTGCAGTGTGTGCAAACCTGGTGAAAAACTACAGGAAATGTTTGACCTCTGTAATTGCAAACAAAGGCTACTGTACCAAATATTAACATTGACTTTCTCAGGTGTTTAAATACTTATTTGCAGCTGTATCATACAAATAAATAGTTAAAAAAATCATACATTGTGATTTCTGGATTTTTTTTTTTTTTAGATCATTTCTCTCACAGTGGACATGCACCTACGATGACAATTTCAGACCCCTCCGTGATTTCTAAGTGGGAGAACTTGCAAAATAGCAGGGTGTTCAAATACTTATTTTCCTCACTGTATATATATATATATATATATATATATATATATATATATATATATATATATATATATATATATATATATATATATATATATATACAGTACAGACCAAAAGTTTGCACACCTTCTCATTCAGAGAGTTTTCTTTATTTTCATGACTATGAAAATTGTAGAGTCACACTGAAGGCATCAAGGGCTATTTGACCAAGAAGGAGAGTGATGGGGTGCTGCGCCAGATGACCTGGCCTCCACAGTCACTGGACCTGAACCCAATCGAGATGGTTTAGGGGTGAGCTGGACCGCAGAGTGAAGGCAAAAGGGCCAACAAGTGCCAAGCATCTCTCGGGGAACTCCTTCAAGACTGTTGGAAGACCATTTCAGGTGACTACCTCTTGAAGCTCATCAAGAGAATGCCAAGAGTGTGCAAAGCAGTAATCAAAGCAAAAGGTGGCTACTTTGAAGAACCTAGAATATGACATTTTTCAGTTGTTTCACACTTTTTTGTTATGTATATAATTCCATATATAATTCCACATGTGTTAATTCATAGTTTTGATGCCTTCAG
This sequence comes from Silurus aristotelis, assembly GCF_946808225.1. NCBI lineage: Eukaryota > Metazoa > Chordata > Actinopteri > Siluriformes > Siluridae > Silurus > Silurus aristotelis. The sequence goes on from NC_139582.1 coordinate 15,931,476, forward strand.
TGTGAATCTACAATTTTCATAGTCATGAAAATAAAGAAAACTCTTTGAATGAGAAGGTGTGTCCAAACTTTTGGTCTGTACTGCATATACTATACTATACAATACTTATATATAGTCTCTCTATAGTCTATAGTCATCTGTTATTCTATTCTATTTTTGTATCTGGATTCTGACTGTGACATTCACAAACCTTGATCTTCTTTTTTTAAAGCTGTTCCTTTTGTTGACTTTGATTTGTGCTTTTGCTTTGATAGATAAATAGACAGATACAGTAGATGGATGGATGGATGGATGGATGGATGGATGATGGATGGATGGAGACGGAAAAAATTAATGAAAGAGTAATATTGAGCAAACTGCTGTCCAAATAGTTCTTTATAAAGTAAACAATCTTTTTCAATGAACAACCACAATCTTTGTTTAAGTCTTTTTTTTGTATCGTATTAATCTATTTATTAAATGTAAAATGGAAAAAATGGAAACACACAAGTTAACAGATTGTATAAGTGCATTGAGTAAAAGACAGGAGGTGGAGCTTGAGGTAGCAGAGCTGAAGATGCTGAGATTTTCGTTAGGAGTAACAATAATGGACAGAATTAGAAATGAGATTATTAGAAGGTCAGCGCAGGGAGGACGTTTTGTAGACAAGGTGAGATGGTTTGGACATGTTCAGAGGAGGGACATGGAGTATATCAGTAGGAGAATGCTGAGGATGGAGACACCAGGAAGGAGGAAAAGAGGAAGACCAAGGAGGAGGTTTATGGTTGTGGGAGGACATGCAGGTGGCTGGTTTGGAAGAGGCAGATGTAGAGCAGAAATAGATTCTAGAAGTCTTATTATTAAGATGATTAAACTTCACTGTATTAACGCTGACGGCCAGAAAACTCAGACACTAATTTTATTTGGGAAATGTATATTTATTCACTTATTTTTTGGCATCCGTTCACTTCTTTCACATGACTTCCTGAGCCATGCTGTAATAACAAGACTGCCAAAAAGCGAATGTTTACCTCCCGTGATGAGAGGTTCTCCATCCAGAGACCCTGCAGCTCTGCAGCTGCTCTCCATTATCGACTGTAAAAACCTCGACATGGCGTTTACTGTGTTTACTGTACGCTCGCCAAGCCGGTCACCCATCTCATCCACCGAGGAGAGTTTGATAGATTTCCAACACACTGCTGGGGAAAAAACTGGCGTCGGCTTCGAAAAATGCCACCGTTGGACCTTCTGGATTCCCCTCTTTTATTTTCATAATGACAAAATATGTTTTGCTAATCTTCACAGATCTAATGATTTATTTATTATGTTTATTAGACTGTTTAGCTTCACTCTAGTTGGAAGAGATTTTTTCCTAGATGTTGGAGTGTGTTTTTGGAGCCATCATCCCAAAGGTTTTGGGTTGGATCTTCCACACACATCCAACCCATGTAAAGCAAACTTATCAAATAGATCAAAGATTTAAAAGAATAAATAGACACATTATTAGTAGTATGAGCATTAAAGCACTGTAGGTTTTTTTTTCCTGCACTGAGACGGTCGACTATTAAAGGTAAACGCTGAGCTTCAGTTCAATTAAACTCTGATGAATTATTCAGGACGTAACCTGAAGCACCTTTTAAAAATATTTTATGGCGAAAAGCAGGAAGTAAATCCAGGAAGAAAACATGAACTACATTAAAACCTGCCATTAGCAACTTATACTTTTATTTTAAAGGTATATTAAATATTAATGTCATTGTATTGCAGGATTAAAGTTTTCATTTATTTGAAACGAACAGCGAAGAACGCAGGTATCTAATCCTCCTCTTTCATTAAAGAATTAAAGCATTGGCCATCCTGCTGCTTTCCTGTTAGAAATGTAGATTAGATTAGATTCAGCTCTTTGCAGAGTAAAAGTACAGAGCCAATGAAATGCAGTGTTAAATAGAACTAGTTTTGTTTTTAAAAGTGAAAGTTGAGTCCTCAGTTCCTCAGAGAACTGGATTTCCATTCTTCATTTTGATCTGGAATGGGACGAATTACTCGAATCACTCTTTCTAATCTGATTTAGGGCTTTAACAGCGCAGAGCCTTTACAAGCCTCGAGCAAGAAGAAAACGCATGATGAAAAAATCAACAGAAAGAGAAGAAAACCTGGTGGAAGATCTTTGAGCACGTACTGTTTTTCATTCAAATCTCCAAATCTCTTTTTTTCAGGGTGTTCTTGGGGATTATGTTCACTTTCCCACCTTATCACATTTAAAAACTTTATTTTGTTTAGAGAACAATCTACAATATAATCAAAACTAAATCAACTCTTCAACAAACAAGACTGAACATGCAAAAGCTATTAAAATGGCAGCCACTGTGGCCTCCTGAGATTAAGCCTCTTAAACGAAAGGCAGGAGGTACAAGAAGCTGATGTGAGTAACAATTGAACTTTTCTCACATTTTGTACACTGAACGTTCCCCATACCAATAACAATGTTCTACCTGATGGCACTGAAACATTCCAAGACATGGAAGACCTCCAGATAACACCTCATTGGTGCTCAGGGTCGAGTTTAATCTACTAAGAGGAAGGAGCCAATATCATTCACAGCCACTGTGGACAATTCCCCTCCAGACCACCAGAGGGCAGCCATAATAATTTTTCTGAATCTTTTCGTCTGTTGTCTGCTCAATTTCTCCTTTCTTCTAGCAATAGCACATAGTTGCTCTATTATGCCTCATTCATTCTTTTTTTCTTCTATTTTTACAGTAGAGTCCAATAAAATCCAATCTATTCTAACTACAAAATAGCACAATGTTATAATATACAAAGATATAAAACTCAGCACAAAGCAGAGGAGTTACAACCCAAGTGAGATTTGCAGGACTGAGAGAATGTGGAGTACTTTAGTATTAAAATCATGCAGGACCTGACATGGTCCAGTTACATCAACAGTCTGGATAAGTAGGCCCATCAGCATCAGTTCCACTCAGATGCTTAAAGCTCTTTAAACTTCACTCTATGGTGCTTAGGAACTTTTAAATGTGCACCACAGAGAGCAATCTTATGGGAAACATTAGCAACAAGCAGGACAGGAGAGCTCTCCAGAGGCTGGTGTGATCAGCTGAGCGTTCCATCCACACTGAGCTTCCTGACCTGCAGCTGATCTACAGAAAACAGTGCTGCAGGAAGATACTGCAGATCCTCAGCCATCCAAACACACCCAAATGCTTTCTCTCTCTGACTGAATGAGGAGGACCTTCTTCCCTCGATTAATTCAGGCTCTCAACCAGGCGAACAACCAGAAGTCTAGAGTTTAGACTGATACACACAACAGCCATTACCTCAATCCTGATTTTTCTTTCTACATGTGCTAAATGTAAATTTTGCAAAGTGCAGACTTTTTCTTATAGGGTTTATCTTGTGTTTTATATCTCAGCCAGTAAAGAGAGAAATGAATTAAATGACCAAAAAAGAAATTATCTGATCAAAAAACTTGAAACAGGACTTAAATCCTGATCTGGTAATCAAAGATGCATAAGACTTAACCCATTGAGCCACCAAAGATGAACATCTGTGCAGTTTTTAAAGGCTTTATAGTTTATTTATGAGTCCAACAGCATGTGAAACTATTATTAATAAAATACACTGATATTTTACCTGAACCAGGACTCCACTGTTTGGTGGTCACCTCTTAGAACTCAAGCCTGAGAATCATGAAACTGTCACTGTTTATGATAAACTGTTTAAAACATCCTATGAACTGTTGTAGCTCAGTGGTGAACTTCTTACATCTCTGATCTCAGTGGTTTCAGCTGAGACAGAACAGATCGGTTACAGTCCCACCCACCTCTAGTACCTCCTGCACCCCTGAGAGAGGTACCAACTGAGATTTAGACCAAAAAGAGGCATCTGAGCCTTCAGAGCTGACAAAGTGAGCACTTGTTTAGTGTTTAGTTGTTCAAAATTCACCTGCTGATGGCGTTAACATGAAGCATGGACAGGATGTGACAGTTTAGAAAGAAGCCTGAAAATCCAAAAAGCTGAATCTCAGAGGTGAAGATCTCACCTCACATCCCTGAGATCACTTTTCAGACTTCAGACTGTTTTCCTCTGCTGTACTGACTGACTGCTGACCATCATCGCTAATAATGCAAGCACTGAAAATTATATAGAAATAAATAAATAAAAAAAAAACAGTGGATTTTCTCTTCTTTCACAATCCCTGCTATAATTTAGCGTACAGTCCTATTCAGATGTTGAACCAAGCTCTACACCTGACACAGGTATAAACTAAGATTCACAACTATGACAGATACAGACATTTAACCCCATGAACATCAGAGCTGATGAATCACTACCATTCTTTACGAGGTTTATCGTTTGTTTTATACCTCCACCAGCAGAGAGAAATTATCAATACAGAAAGACACACTTACAAAACCTGAAACAGAACTGAAGCCTTGATCATCAGATCAAAGAGACACAAGTCTCAACCTACTGATCCAACAAAGCTCACAGCCTTCTGTCTTCTTTAGGGGGTTTATCTCTTGTTTAAAACACCAGCAATAAGTGAAATCATTGACCAGGGAAGGCACTTATTTTACTCGAACCAGAACTCAACCCATTTAGTTGGTCAGCGCACAAGACTGGGGAATCTTGAATTCTTTATAAACTGTTTAAAACCTTGAACTTTAGTGTTGCAGCTCAATGTTAAAGTTCTCACAATTATTCATACATAAAAGTAAATAAAGTTTGTCCTTCATAATCTGTGGCTCAGTAAAAAAAGGGTGTGTAGGACTTTCTCTTTTTTTTACAGTCCAATTCAACAAGGTCTAACCTGAGACAGATATGAACTGAAGTTCACACCCGAGACAGATGAAGACATTTAACCTACTGAGCCATCAGAGCTGACAGGTCAGAAACTATTTTGAGAGGGTTATCTTGTGTTTTATGCCTCTACCAGCAGAGTAACACACACACACAATATTATAAGGTTTAAAATCACCTCAACCAAGACTTTAAAACTGATCAATATCCTCAGCAAAGCATTGGAATTACCCAATGAACCCTCAGTAACAACAAGCTGCTCGCTGTTTAGAAAGTTGATCTTTCATCACACACCTCTGTATGGTGCTAAATTTAACATGAATTTATGAGTCTCGAGCATGAAAACAGACACTCACTCACTCACTCACAGTCTAATGAGCTACCAGGGCTTCACCAGATGCTTGGAGTTCCTAAAGAGTTTTATCCTACTTTTGAGTTATTTTTTCTTTAGAGCTCAAGATCATTTAGAAGATAAAAATTCCCTGATTGTGGGCTCAGAACCACAGGACCACAGAAGACACCTGAAGACACACCATTACATGTGCACATTATATAAACACCCAGATTCACAGATACACTACAACTGTTCCCCAATCAATCACAGGAAAACAGAATCAATACTTTAAGCAGTGTGATACGAGTGTGTGAGCACAGACAATGCTGGAATTTACTAACTGTGAGAAGAAGGTGTAGATATTTGCAGACGTGAGCCAAATCTGGTGAAGGCTGGAGAAAATATAGACAAGTTACAGCAATAATGGTAGTTAGCTTTAAACATGTTATAGAAACCTTTGTTAAAGTCATTCATGAGATATGGACAAACTTCATGATTGGCAGATTCACTTTGGGCAAAATTCATTTAATCTACGGCCCAAATCAGACTTATGGAGGTACTAAAGCGCTGGAGGTTCTTGGCCTAAATTTGGTCACAGTGTTCATTAGACTCTTCTCAATCAGTGTGCCAAATTTCATAAGTTTTAGTAGATGTTTCTCAGAGTGCCAAGAGACAAACTCGCCTGAAGAAGAAGGGAAAGAGACATGTGTATAGCAGCTTCTACACTAATAAATAACTTTGACTTACAAACTATGTACCGTATTTTTCGGACTACAAGCCACTACTTTTTTCCCACGTTTTGATAAACAATAAATTATGAAGCGGATAATTGATGGATTTTTCCTGGATTTTTTTCCGGTTTCACAAACTTGAAAAAACTGAACCCCATAACATTAGACCAATGAAATTTCCGAAAGGAAACGAAAAACCGCACTTCACCTGTGTTCTGAGCCGCACGGCATCCGCAAATTTTAAACGCACGACGATGCCAAAAGAAAAACTCCCAAGAGAAATAGTTGTGAAAGGAAGGAGGAAGACAGTGAACAATGACTTTCTTGGTCGGCTACTGTTTAGATACAAGCCGTTGTAGCGTGTTGAGTCTGGGTGAAGTGAGAGCTCGCTAACTCCAGTTACAACAGAAATCATATAAGCACAGACAGGTTTCCAAAACTCGTGCTTTTTATTTTTCTAGGCAACAGCGTTATGGGATAGTCAAAGAAACTTAGAAATGAGCATCAGAAAATAATAAGGACATATTCCTCGGTCTTGCACACATGCAGTTATAGCGGAAAAATGCGGCGGCAGGCTATTCCCAAAATACCGCTATGCTCCTAAAGGAAGCGCAACATAATTCACCCGTTACACCGTGTAACAGACATTGTCTTTCGTTAAAGTCTGTGTAAAGTACATCAGTGTAGACAGTGTAGGCTTATAGACAGGTGCGGCTTATTTATGTTCAAAATAAAAATCTTTGTCAAATTCAGTGGGTGCGGCTTATATACGGTATATTAGGGTACTTCAAATTCGAACAATACCGTTTGCAAAGCTTCTCTACAGTCATCATGAGTTAAAACTAATTCTAATAAAAGGTCTTTTCTGAAACTTAAGTGTTCAGTCTGAATCTCCATGATGATGTTGAGGCAAAGTAGAGAACGGAGAACGGAGAACATAAAGAGGATGAGAAGTGGGAAAACCCCATCTTTTCCCTGTTAAAAACACACTACTTAGGGTTTTATATATAAAATATAGGGGAGCATAAGCCATTAACTTCTACGATGTTTACCCAGAACCAGCTGCTGGTGTTTTATTGATGTGTGAAATTCACTTTATTTTCTTGTTAAAGCTCGTTTTAAAGGCTGCGTAAACAAACTGATGGAGAAAACGAGCTGCAAAACAAAGCAGCTCGTAAAGAAATCAATTATATCGGTAATAAATCAGTCAAATCTGATGCAGTTTAATTAGAGTTCATCTGCCTCAGGATCAGACCAGTCTAATGTCAACATCATGTTATATTAGATCAGATATGATGTCATTTTGTCATTATCTGTGTATCCAGTGCTGAAATTGGATGTCTTCCGATCTGAATTATATAATATATTATTAGATCGGACAATGTCTGAATTCAGCATTTGGTGAATGTTAACACACCGAAAATGACAAAATGATATTATATTTATTATTTTTTATCATTATTTGAAGAATAACATTTTGAACATAGGTTATTTGGTAAATATTATTATTTAATATTTTATATAAAATCTTATTTTTAAATATAAGTAAAATGAATTACATGTAAAGTATTCATGTAATGAAACTATTTTGTTACACAGGGATAAAATGTGTGTTAGATAAAAAAAAATCTCAAAGTTAAACATTGCTTTTATTTCAACTGCTTATTAAATAAAAGCTTGAACAAACATTACATGTCAGGTGTTGAAGGACGGCTTTACACAAATATTAATGTGCACTTTTTCAGCATTAATGGTTGTGTATAAAAAGCTCCTGATGTAGAAAAGAGAAGCGATGTAAGTGCCTCTCCATGGCCTCTTTGAACAAAAAAAAGAACTAATCGGTAAAAGTGAACATGTAGAAAAACTAAAAAGCGCTGAAACGCCGTATTTCATTAAGAGCCGTCATTAGTAGGGTGAAAAAAAAACACATTAGGGAGGAATGATTAGGACGGCGAGACCTCTGTTGGCTCATTGAACCTGGTGCATTGTGGGTAAGATTAATGGCTTTTAACGTCTTGCCTTTACACTTTCCTGTGTTCGTTCTAAATAATATTCGTCTGCGCTTCCACATGATTAATGACCTTCTCCGTGCAATCTATTAAAATTCAATTACAGAAGATTTTTTCCAATAGAGCACCTGAACTCCACTGCTCAAACACCAGCACACTCCAACCAAATCACTTTTATGAACTTTCTTCTCTCTCTCTCTCTCTCTCTCTCTCTCTCTCTCTCTCTCTCTCTCTCTCTCTCTCTCTTTCTTTCTCTCTCTCTCTCTCTCTCTCTCTGGCCAGGGAAGATAACATGAGGAAAACACAGATGAGTTTCGATTCCTCAGCATCATAAACACACAAACGGTTTTAATGACGGCTCTTCGTCAGGATGACACGCAGCACATGCACGCTGGAATATAAACCAGTTTACTCTAAATGTGTGTCACCAATTAGTGAGTCCAGCTTTGTTTACGATACGCAGTGACTGGACAGGAGACCTCAGGGTTTTAGGTTAAAAATGTTCTAGTATCACTACAGGTAGTGCTGTGTGTGTGTGTGTGTGTGTGTGTGTGTGTGTGTGTGTGTGTGTGTGTGTGTGTGTGTGTGTGTATATATATATATATGGGAAGATGTTCCACTAGATTACCTCAAGTCAGTAAAGTCAGGTAGTTATGTAGGTGAGAAGGTGAGGGGGTTCCTGTGGTGCAGTCAACGTTTACATTCATCCAGGAGGTGCTCAATAGGGTTGGAGCTCTATAGCAGGAGATCTTCCACTCTGACCCATGTAAAGCAGATCTTCATGAAGCTGGCTTTGCACAGGGGCATTCTCATGCTGGAACAGTTTTGGGTCTCCTAATTAAAGTGAAGGAAAGATTTCATGCTACATCATCGAAATACATGTCAAGTCAAGTCAAGTCAAGTTTATTTGTATAGCGCTTTTCACAACAGACATTGTCTCAAAGCAGCTTTACAGAAAACAACAGTGAAGGTGAATGGTGGTACATCTGACATAACTGTGTACCTCCTTGATTGGGGGCGTGGTCTTTTCTGTCATGTGACTGGAACATCACATTTTTCTACCAAGAAAAAACACAAACCAGGATATGGAGGTGCAGAATTTTCACACAGCATTGAACCATTTGAGGTTCAGCACCAAGGACATTATCTTCTCCACACACACACACACACACACACACACACACACCAATAAAAAAAAAAAAACACCAATAAAATAATATGAAAAAGATGCCAATAAATAATATATCTCCCACCTGAAAAGTAAACTTCCGCATTTAAATTAATTTTTAATAACTGCTGAAATAAACAGAACCTTTAGAACCTCTGAAATGACTGCATGTGGTCCTGGAACAGTGTTTGTTGAGTTGATGTGTGTAAGTGTGTGTAATGCGGCATTAGTGGTGTGTAAAAAGCGAGGCCGTGACTCCCTCATTTAAATGTCATGAGTCCATTAACCTGAATGCCCAGATGCTCAAGTGTGTGTGTGTGTGTGTGTGTGTGTGTGTGTGTGTGTGTGTGTGTGTGTGTGTGTGTGTGTGTTTATATGACATTTCATGAGGAAAATATCATCCCCAAAAATAGCCAGAGTGAGAGCGAGAACACACACTGACAAGCTTCATGTTTATCATTCAGCTCTCAGACACACATCTGAAAACTGAATCTAGATTAAATATTCATATATATACATACAATAACTTACAAAAGTAAGTGCACCCCTCACATTTTAGTACACATTTTATTATATCTTCTCAGGGGGACAATACTATAGAATGTATAGTAAAATATGGATATATTTTAGTGTAGTCAGTGTGCAGATTTACTGCCCTCTGAAAATAACTCATCATACAGCTGTTATTGTCTAAATAACTGCCAACTAATGTAAGTACACCCTCAATGATAACAGCTGTACATCATGTAAACATGCAAAGCCACATGTTCTATTCATCATGTTCATGATTTTGTCTGCTTGACAGAACCATACAAATGTGTGTATCTTGTAAAAAAAAATCCCTAGATAAAATTCGGTGCTTTGAGTTCAATTCTCTCACACTGACCACTGGATGTTCTACATTATATTCGATTTTAGATTAGATTCAACTTTATTGTCATTACACATGTACAAGTACAAGGCAATGAAATGCAGTTTGGGTCTAACCAGAGTGCAATAACAGCAAGTGCAGGATATACAGTGTTACATGATTTACATAAATTAAATAGAATTGAATATAGGATTATAAACAGTCATGGTAAATGGACGTCATGGTAAAGACCCTGTGAGAATTTAAGAATTATGTTAAGACTGAATGTTGAGTTATTTCCAGAGGGCAGTAAATCTGTACTGTTATACAATCTGCACATTAATACTCTAAAATATATCCACCATTCATTTCTATAGTAATGTCCTTCGAGAAGATGCTGAAATGTGAGGGGTGCACTTACTTTTGTGAGATACTATATATATATATATATATATATATATATATATATATATATATATATATATATATATATATATATATATATATAGTGCTTTTTTTCATATTTTTTATCAATTGTAAAAAAATAATTAAAAAATTAAAATCTAGTTGCATATATATATATATATATATATATATATATATATATATATATATATATATATATATATATATATATATATATAATATTATATTACTGTATATTCAATTATTCTATTTCACACATCACATTCTCTACATTTCTCTACATTCACAACATTCTCTACTTCATTCAAATATCACTCAGTGTTTAACTTGGTTCTGGTTTAGTGATTTGATTGGACCAAATGCATTCCACAGGTTTTTTTCTCTTCATTATAAAGACACTGAGGCATTTCACTGTGTATCTGTGACACCACTTAATACAACAGTTACTACAGTAGCGTAAGAGACGTGGCATACAGTACATTTTTCATTCATGTGAAACTTCTAACTAATAACAAAACAATAATTTAGACTTAAAATATTAAGATGTCGCCTCAGGTTCACTTATTAGTGATATGAGGTTGAATCAAGAAGTTTGGAGATGGTGCTTACTGACCACGTGTCTGCTTTCGTTACCACGTCTACGGTTTCATCATAGACACAAGTTCTAACAAAGAGCAAAGGAAATTCTGCGTGAAACTGATCAAATCTTCTACACAGGTGTTTGATATGAAATAAGTTTGACATACGACGATGCTGCAACGGGGCGTTCGAGATGTTTTGGGTGACACTCGTGCTTCAAGAGCGAAGAACCTACAATTCAAATATTTCAACATTAACAATATCAGAGTGTTACAGATTAAAGCTTTTTAAAATAATGATTATGATTTGTATATGAAATTATTTTATATAATTGTGTTTCATGGTCTTTTGGACTCTTAAACATCCATGTAAATTAAATGAGCTAAGCTGCTATAGCATGCTGAAGGTTACTGAATGTATCCTGGTGCTGAATGTACGTCTCTTTATGACAAGTTTATTCAACCCAAAGTCATGCAACAGCTTCATTATGGACATTAGGCCTTTAAAGTCTCTCTCTCTCTCTCTCTCTCTCTCTCTCTCTCTCTCTCTCTCTCTCTCTCTCTCTCTCTCTCTTGAGATTGACCAGTTTATCTTTAAAAGTTATAATAATAAGCAAAAAAAAAGCTTTTACACTCAGGTTCTCGAAAAATGGTCCACTTGTGATTGGTTATATTACAAAATATTTCCTTTTCCGAAGCAAGAAACCGTACTTCAAACCCCATAATGTCTTTTTTAGTTAATTTCAGTAATCATAATCATCGCTCTCCATTAGCACTAGAACATTACACCACTGGATTATTTAACACTCTCAGATCTCAGATTTAAAAGCGTGTGGAAGGGAAAAAAAATCCTTTTAACTCTGCATCGTTAAATATAAATAAATAAAAAAGGGAAGATTAACATTACCGCTCTCACGTTCGGATTTGAATGAGAAAACCTCGACGTGAATGTGCGCACTGGGTTTTCTCACTCTTCACGTTTATTTTATTTATTTTTTTTTTTTTTATGAACGTTTTCCACCACGTCGTCCTTTGTGTCATCGTTAATAGATTTAAAGTACGACTCGGGTGAAATTTGCTACTCAAAGCTACCGTTAAAGCCTGCGCTTCAATTACTTAATAAAAAAAAAAGAAGCGATTTATGTATAATCCAGTGAAAATGAAGCCCTGTGGAGGCTTTAGGAGGATCTCTGCTCATAGCCCGTGGTGGCAATTTGCTGACTGTGACTCTTTTAACCACACGTCATTTATTCACTGAGAAGACGGAGTGATGCTTCTAATAGCAGTAGATGAATAATGCATGCATTCTCCAGCTGAGAATTAGTCTTTTTCTTATATATTTAGGGCCAAAGTGATTCAAAATTCAGCTGATAAAGTCTACAAGCCACACCCACTTTTTTCTTGATTGACAGCTGACTGACTAATCCCTTTGCAAATGCTCAGATATGTTATTAATTCTCCTGCTTTTGAAGGACAGTGTTACTGTACAGTGTGATCAGCAATGATGACTTCAACAAGAACATCGAAAGGAAACACAGGCATGATGGAGCTCTGGGATATAAAGCAGCCAGCCACATCAGCATCAACAAATTTGAGTAAACAGATGAGAGTTAAAGGGCGACAACATCGAAACATCCCGAAACTCTCTAGAACTATGATCCCTCCAGATCTGCTCCTCTACCTGCAGTGCTTTATAAGAAAAAGTTCCACCCCCTGCTGAAGATTTCACTATTCAAGGTACCAACAATTGACCTGCACCTTCTGATTGAAGTAGGTGTGGCAGATCATAAAAGACCAAAAATGTTCTACGGCACGAAACTATTCAGTATTTTTAAAGTAATTATTACTATTTTATAATCCAGACAATGTAAAGTGAAGTTTTATGTTTGAAAACATTTGTATATGTGCATAATAAAAGAAAAGAAAGCTGAAAAAATCGTTTAAAAACGTCTTTTTCTCCGTGCGTGTGTATGTATATGTACGTGTATCTTTGGCTCTACTCGGTGAGTAGGTGTTTTTGTTTCTCCTGCACAAATTTCACATAAAGCCTTCGAAGCTGTGTGATAAAAGTCTATCATCTCAGCCTGCTCACGTCGCTGTAATTGGATTCAGAGCTGCGAGCGCTGTGAGGTGACAGCGAGGTGTGTGACGGTCGCTTTCCTTCTTTCGCTGTGTCGCAGAGATGAGCGGAGACAAGTTTACTCACGGATTCGGCCATTTACACGCATTACACAACGCTGTCACCATTATTCTCTTTGTGTCTCTAACGCTGAAGACGAGCTGACCTTAAACACACCAGTCACACAGAGGAAACAGGAAATACCCTGTCAAACATATTACAGTCGCAATATCGCTTTTACCCCAAAACATCATCGATCACACAGCAAAACCAATTCAGCTAACACACTGCGCCTGAGTTCTGGATGCTGATTGGTCAGAAGGTGTTTTCTAGAACCTCAGTTCTGACAGTAGTGCAGGTTTATATTAATGCAATTGTTCAAAAAAGTTATTGTTTCCATAGTAACTGCTCCGATGTTAGGGCATTGTATGCTTTACTAACACACACACACACACACACACACACCATACACAGTCTTTAAATATAAATTTGTAGAATAATTTGTAGCGCCACCTACTGTCAGTAAAAACAGCCAATTTGCACAAGAATCATTTATCGGAAATAAAAACAGAGATGATCGTTTTGTCCTGAGGTTCCTGATGAAACTGTAAATAGAGAACGTCTGCTCCAAAAGAGAGATGCTGAAAACTCATACAAATCAAACAGGGCTTGAGATTAAAGGAAGAGATGGAGGGAGAGACAGTGACGAAGCTGGAGGAAGGGCAGAGGAAAGAGTGCAAGGTGACGGAGTGACGTCTCGACTGATGAGTGAATCTGCACTGAAAACACAAACGCTTGCCTTCAGTCGCTCACATGAGAAGGGAGAAGGAAAGAAGGATAAAATGATGGAAGGTTAAATAGAAAGAAAACACAGAGAGAGAGAGAGAGAGAGAGAGAGAGAGAGAGAGAGAGAGAGAGAGAGAGAGCAGCTACATCCAAATGTCTCAGTATAATCTAATCAAGTCAACAAACAGCAAAAATGTGACATTTCTCTCTCTCTCTCTCTCTCTCTCTCTCTCTCTCTCTCTCTCTCTCTCTCTCTCTCTTTCTCTCTCTCTTTTCAGGTGTACATATAAAATAAAGCAGAGTTACACTAAACCTCTGATTGTCCTCATTTCTGCTGGTGGGTTTAATGACCTACAATAACGTTAACATAATGAGACACTTACAACCTTTTCTCTTATAAAACCCTCGTTTATTCCAGAGTGAGTGCAGAAGGGTGGAAAGAAACCATCAAGTCACCTCCAGGCCAGATCTTGTGAAGAAGGGATGAGAAATTTGCTACAAAGACAAAAGAAAGAAAAAGAAAGAAAGAACGAAAGAACGAAGGAAAGAACGAAAGAAAGAAAGAAAGAAAGAAAGAAAGAAAGAAAGAAAGAAAGAAAGAAAGAAAGAAAGAAAGAAAGAAAGAAAGAAAAAACAAGGGGTTTATCGCTGCTATAACACACAGTAAAGGAGATCAGTGTGATGTCTCAAGGTTTCCTTCACATTCCATCTGCTTAACAATCCTTATTTTTCTCTCTCTCTCTCTCTCTCTCTCTCTCTCTCTCTCTCTCTCTCTCTCTCTCGAATTAAACATGCTCCTGAGGTACCAGTGACCAGTGTTCCTGTCTTTTTCTCCTTCTAGAATCTGCGAGCTCTTCCTCTGGATGGAGTTCTCTTCATGTGGAGACACTCTGATAGTTCCATCAACAACCTAAAGATCCATGAAGTTTCTGAGACACTTAAGAACTTTCAGGATGGATTTGGACTGTAATTAAATGGTCACAGTGACTCAGCTTCACACCAAACCTCATCACACCACGATGTCCAGAATTCCGACTTCCAGTTTCTCAGAATCGGATAAAAACCTGCGGAATGTTTCAGACGCAACTCTGCATTCATTCATCATTTTTCCTAACACGGGTTCTTCAGTTACACAAATAAAAAGCAGCTGTTAGAGCGTCCTAATGCCTCAGGCTCTCCGGGTACTATTGCACACACACACACACACACACACACACACACACACACACACACACACACACACACACACTCAAAGACACATATTGAACACAAACACACAGTAAACACACACTTATTACAGACTTTTCACAAAGACACGTAATACAAACAGACACACATTGAGGACACAATAAACAGACAAATACACAAAAAGACATACTAAATTCAAACACACAAATACACAGACACACACATACACGCTAACACATTAAACACACATATAACACAGCTTTAACACACACACACACACACACACACACACACACACATACACAGTGGTTAACATGCTGCTACCTGAGCTGTTTGACTGGTACGTGTGACACACCCATTAACACGTGGGGTGACGAGGCGCAGATCTGCTCCAGTTCTCCGTGTTTGAGGAAGAGACAATTGTGTGGAGGAAAGTGTGAAAGTTGTCCTACTGAATGAAGACTCGGTTCTGCTGATGGACTTCCTCCCACTGAGACACCACACTCTTTCAGCGAGACACGGATGTGACATCTTTTAGTTTTAAAAACCTTTTTTCCTTCAGACAGCAATGTCTACAGCTGCTCCTGCTCCTGCTCCTGCTCCTGTAGGCAACACTGACTCAACTGCGTGAAAGTCAGGATTCAGGACAGAAGCGAATCGCCGGCTTTCAGTTTTCTTACCAGAATAAACTTTTACTTTTGACTGGAGAAGAAAAGAACGTTATTTACGCTGTATTGTTATGGAGCATGTAGAGTTTAAACACAACTACACAAACCTGCAGTGTGACAAATGGAGCACAGACACAACAATCACACGTCAAGTACTGACTATATCCCAACACAACACAACACAACACCACACAACACAACACAACACAGTTCAACACAGTACAACACAAAACAACACCTCACAATACAACACCTAACAACACAACACCACACAACACAACACAACACCACACAACAAAGTACAACACAACACCACAAAGTACAACACAGTACAATACAAAACAACACCTCACAACACAACACCTTACAACACAACACAACACAACACAACACAGTTCAACACAGTACAACACAAAACAACACCTCACAACACAACACCTAACAACACAACACCACACCACACAACAAAGTACAACACAGTACAACACAACACAACAAAGTACAACACAGTACAACACAAAACAACACCTCACAACACCTTACAACACAACACAACACAACACAACACAGTTCAAAACAGTACAACACAAAACAACACTTCACAATACAACACCTAACAACACAACACAACACCACACAACACAACAAGGTTCAACACAGTACAACACAACACCACACAACACAGTACAACACAACACAACACAGTACAACACCACACAACACACTACAACATCACACCGCACAACACAACACAACACAACACAACAGAGTACAACGCAGTACAACACAACACAACACCACACAACACAACACAGTACAACACCACACAACACCACACCACACCTCACAACACAGTACAACACGATGCAACACAACACAACACCACACCACACCTCACAACACAACACAACACAACACAGTACAGCACGATGCAACACAACACCACACCTCACAACGTGATGCAACACTTCACACAACCCAACGCAAGAGAAGAAGAGGATGAAAAGGAAGAGGAGAAGAGGATGTGGAAAAAGAAGAAGAAGACAAAGAAGAGGTGTGGCAGAGGAGGAGTAGAAGAAGTGTATGAAAAGAAGGAAGAGATGAAGAGGATGTGGAGGAGAAGAAGGAGGAGGAAGACAATGAGTAGGAAAAGAAGAGGATGTGGAGAAAGAGAAGCAGAAGAAAAGGATGTAAAGGAAGAAGAGAAGAAGGACGAGAAGAAGAAGAGGATGTGGAGAAAGAGGATTAGAGGAAAAGGATGTAAAGGAAGAAGAGAAGAAGGAAGAGAATAAGAGGATGTGGAGTAGAAAGAGATAAAGAGGATGTGTGGAAGAGGAAGAAAAGAAAAGGAGGAGAGGTTGTAGGAGCAGGATTATTTCCCAGTGTGCCACAGGAGGACGAGGAGGGAAATGGGTGGAGGTTGTGACCTTGCTGCTCTCACATCCATCATGTGCAGGATGATTGGCAGGTGGCTATCTGTCAGTCCTGCTGAATGAAGAGGAGGTTGAGAGTCGCAGCTGTCGCTCTTCCTTTACACACAGGAGAGATGATGAAGGAGTTCGGCTTCTCACCTGACGAGACGAGACGTGACGTGACGAGCTTCTCTAAAGCCACGTGTGAAAACACACAACACACTTTACTCTTCACTTCTCCTCACACTACCAAAAGCAGAAACTTTTAATGAGGTGCGACTGCAACACACACACACACACACACACACACACACACACACACACACACACACACACACACACACATGCCACTTGCTGCTCAATGTCGGATTCTAAGTGATCAGAAGGTGTTCATTTAAAAATCTTCTCATCCCAAACTGAATAATAAAAAAGAGATGGAATAAATGAACTCAGACATAAATATGGAAACTCAGAACTCATCCTGACACATTAATGAGAAATCATAGAGAGGTGAAGAAAGAAAGAAAGAAAGAAAGAAAGAAAGAAAGAAAGAAAGAAAGAAAGAAAGAAAGAAAGAAAGAATCACCTCAAATCGACTCATAAAATCTCATATTACCTCACAGACTGTAGAATATTGTCTCATATTTTATATACTGTACATTAATGCTTCATATCATCTCATACTGTATGTTTTCATATCACCTTATATACTGTATTATAATGCCTTATTATCTCATAGTGTATAATATAGTCTCTAATCACCTTATTCACTGTTATTTGCCTTATATTACCTCATATACCATATTATATGCCTCATATTACCTCATATACCATATCATATGTCTCATATTACCTCATATACCATATCATATGTCTCATATTACCTCATATACCATATCATATGTCTCATATTACCTCATATACTATATTATAATGCCTCATATTACCTCATATACTATATTATAATGCCTCATATTACCTCGTATACCATATCATATGCCTCATATTACCTCATATACCATATCATATGCCTCATATTACCTCATATACTATATTATAATGCCTCATATTACCTCATATACTATATTATAATGTCTCATATTACCTAATATGCCATATCATATGCCTCATATTACCTCATATACCATATAATATGCCTCATATTACCTAATATACCATATCATATGCCTCATATTACCTCATATACCATATCATATGCCCCATATTACCTCTCATACCATATCATATGCCTCATATTACCTCTTATACCACATCATATGCCTCATATTACCTCTTATACCATTTTATATGCCTCATATTACCTCATATACTATATTATAATGCCTCATATTACCTCTTATACCATATCACATGCCTCTTATTTCCTTTTATAACGTATTGACACATATCATTTCATATACTGTATAATATTGCTTTATATTACCTCATATTTACCAGAATAATATTATAATG
>NC_139582.1:15955017-15967517 GCF_946808225.1 Silurus aristotelis
CAGCGAGAAAGTGCTGGATTTATTCCAGTCCTGTTTTAAATTGTAAACTGCTCGTTCTGTGTTTGTGATATTGATATGGATTTTATAATAAAGCCGCGGCGTGGAAGCGCGGTTCCGGTGACGTGCGGTCTAATGGAGCGTGACGAGGTTGAGCGTGCTCTCGTTGTTCATGTCTGTATAAATATCACAGCAGTACATTTCACATCGCTGCTATAATAAATGTGTTTACTTTCATCTCAAGCTCAATTTCAGCACATTCTTTTTTGGGGGTTTTGTTGTCGAGGTAATGAACGCTCGTCACGGCTAATGGCGGGAAAAAAAACAACTAATTTCCTCCATGAAGCCTCGAAGACGTAAATAAAAAAATCACCACAGAAAAAAACACGAGGGATGAAGTGATGTTTCATCATTCTGATTTTCATAACATCCAGAGTATTATAGATGGATGGATGGATCAATGTATAGGGGCTTTACAGAAAAGAAAGAAAGAAAGAAAGAAAGAAAGAAAGAAAGAAAGAAAGAAAGAAAGAAAGAAAGAAAGAAAGAAAGTCAATAGATAGAACACACCAACACACACACACACACACACACACACACACACACACACACACACACACACACACACAAACACAAAAAAAATACAAAAGGCCTCAGTTAAACACAAAGCCAGGATCTAAGATATATTTAGATTTTTCTGATTCTTGCTCTCATTGTATTTGAACAGAAGGGTGTAAACCACACACAGTATCTCTCACTTACACACACACACACACACACACACACACACACACACACACACACACACACACACACACACACACACACACACACACACACACACACACACACACACACAAAAGACCTCAGTTAAACACAGTGTAGGAAACATGGTGTGTGCAGAACAATGCTTTTGGCATCTGCAGACTGCACAAAAAAGCTAAACTAAAACCCCTGATTTCTTCCGAAATAGTGTGTGTGTGTGTGTGTGTGTGTGTGTGTGTGTGTGTGTGTGTGTGTGTGTGTGTGTGTGTGTGTGTGTGTGTGTGTTTCCTTTACTCAGCATCAGTCAGGAGGTTTTACTCGCTTCCTTGTTTCTCAAGGTTGTTTTTTCAGTGTTAATCTACATACAGAATGTTCTAAAATTATGTTTCTGAATTCCAGTGTTTTCTAAACACACACACACACACACACACACACACACACACACACACACACACACACACACACACACACCCCCCACACACACACACACACACAGACGTTCTGAATAGTCCTGTGATAAAAGGTTGTATTGATCTGGAGGCCTGAATTCAGGGTCATCGATCAACATGTTGCAATTTGCAGCAGTCAGAAATAATCTATTCCAAACTATAAAACTTTGTGTTATACACATGCAAAAAAAGAAAGAAAGAAAGAAAGAAAGAAAGAAAGAAAGAAAGAAAGAAAGAAAGAAAGAAAGAAAGAAAGAAAGAAAGAAAGAAAAACAAAAAAAAAAGAAAGAGAGAACATAACATCTGAACTGTAACTGAGCCCTGAGCTTCTCCAGTAATTTTTTCTACTAGACAGACAGACAGACAGACAGACAGACAGACAGACAGACAGACAGACAGACAGACAGACAGACAGACAGATAGATAGATAGATAGATAGATAGATAGATAGATAGATAGATAGATAGATAGATAGATAGATAGATAGTTCTGTTTGCTCCGAGTCGTAGCGGTTTGCTGGTTCTGACCTCCACATCTGGATGATTAGATAATAGCGGTGATGTTTAATACTGAGGCAGGAGGCGCTGCTGTGCCTCAGGCGTCTCTCGGACACAGGGAACTCGGACGCTCTAACCCTGTTTACACTCCAGACAAATCATTCCATTTTTCTTTTTTCTTTTTTTGTACTCCCCCTCCCCCCCAAACTGGAATCGCTTCTTTTGCTTATTTACATCTCACTGCAGGATTTATCCTCAACGTGTTTTCCCATCTGCAACCCTGATAATCACCGTGTGAACTGCATAATTGCTCGCTAGCAGTTTAAAGCACAATAAAGTGGCTCGCTTTGACAGCAGTAACGACTCCACAACTCTTAAAACTCACAAAGCTACAGATTAATGAAGCACTCGCTTTAAGAGTTTTTCCACGAAGCACAGAAAGACTGAGCACCAACTGGGACTTTGTCGCTTTAGGAACATGGATGAGAATTTCATCTCTCTGTTTTATAACAGACTGATATACACTCTATGAACAAAAGTTTGTGGACACCTGGGCATAAGATTTTTTAACATCCCATTCCACATTTAGTCCCTATTTGCTGTTATAATGAGTTTCACTCATCAGGGAAGATCTTACAATAGATTTTGTGGAGGATCCTTCAGCTACGAGGGTGTTAGTAAATTAAGGTAGTGATGGTGGTGAGAAGGTGAGGAGGTTCCTGGGGTGCAGTCAGCGTTCAAATTTACCCCAAAGGTGTTCAATAGGGTTGGAGCTCTACAGCAGGAGATCTTCCACTCTGACCCATGTAAAGCAGATCTTCATGGAGCTGGTTTTGTGCACAGGAGCATCACCATGCTGGTTTTGTACTTTAACAGTTTGGGAAGAACCACATCTGGCTGGAAAAGTCAGACATCCCAATTCTCTTGTCCATATTGTGTAATTTTAGTGTAGAGCTCAGAAAAAAATACAGATTCTGAGAGCGGAAACTTTCCAAACAGAAATGATGATTTAGTTGCAGATGCTGAATATTTCAGATCAATCTTACAGAACACATCTGTTTGAGGTTCTACATGTGGATCACTTGGTCAGAGAGAGAACTGAAGAAACATCCCAGTGTTAGATTGTATTGCAGTTTTGAATCAGCACATATTTGCTCTGTTCCAGACTTTCTGCAGCCTTTTTTCCATCGCTTTCTTTCACAAGTGCCATTTGCCATTTCAGCAAACAGACACGTTTTTTTATTAAATGACCATTAAATCTCTCTGCAGAGCATGGACGCACTTCTAGGAGCCTGTCAGGGAGGGAAGAAAAATCGCTCCTTGTGTGGGAGCGCCAGGCGGTCACCCCTATTTGCGAAGGAATATTGATTGGATCACACAGGATAGAGATGAAGTGAGAACATCAGGCTTCTGCAGGTGGGGATTGTGGGTAATAAGTCAAAGGCACCGCAGGAGAACGAGCAGAGAGAGAAAAGACGACTGCTGCGGACCTGCCATGGGGAAATGAAACTCTGGCTATTGTGAGGAAAGACAAAAATAAAAGGCTGAGAGAGAGAGAGAGAGAGAGAGAGAGAGAGAGAGAGAGAGAGAGAGAGAGAGAGAGAGAGAGACAGAGAGACAGAGAGAGAGAGAGCGCTGGGAAAGAGAGAGGCTGAAAGATGAAGGGGGGAAGAAACTAAATAAAAAGGAAAAAAGCAATGGAAAGAGAAAGAGAGAGAGAGAAAAAGAGAGAGAGAGAGAGAGAGAGAGAGAGAGAGAGAGAGAGAGAGAGAGAGAGAGAGAGAGAGAGAGAGATCCGATTTTAACAGCAATCCCATGAGAGACAAAGTGCAGCAGAAAGGAATAACATCACACCAAAGCTTTTAATCTCTGCACAGTAAAAAAAAAAAAGTATCATGCATATATTTATATATTTATATATATTTATATATTAAATAAACGTAAGATCAAAGTGAACATGTGTTTCATTGCTGTATTTCCTTTAACCCAGTGTGGTTCCTCACTTCATCATCACTGAGATTATGTTCCTCCTAAAAGGTGGAATCTTTGGAACATGAGGATTTCATGATATAACGAAACGTGATTTGGATCAATCAAATTGTACAGATTATGCAGTCTGTTTAGGATCAAATGTTTGTGGACACCTAAGCATCAGATTACATTCCACATTTAGTTTCCATTTACTGTTACATTTGTTATAATAAGCTCCACTTTTCTGGGAAGATGTTCCTCAAGATTTGTGATTATTCAACCACAAGTGTGTTAGTAAAGTCAGGTGTAGGTGAGAAGGTGTGGAGGCCTGGGGTGCAGTCAGCGTTCATCCTAAAGGTGTTCATTAGAGCTCTATAGCAGAAGATCTTCGACTCCAACCCATGTACAGCAGATCTTCATGGAGCTGGTTTTGTGCACAGGGAAATTACCATGCTGAAACAGGTTTGGGTCTCCTAGTTCAAGTGAAGGAAAAATGTATTTCCACCAAACCCAAAGATGTCCTACACAATTTTGTGCCTCCAACTTGATGCTAATAGTCTGTGGAGGAACCACGTATGGTCAGGTGTCCCATTACATTTGTCCATATAATATATTATTCTGTTGTTTACACAAACAGACAAAACTCCTAATGCGTTTTTAAATCTTGTTGGATTTACATCTGATGGAAATTAGTTGGATGTATCTCCCTTTCCTACTAACTTCACTTCCTTTTTTTTAAACTTCATTAGAAGGCCATGCTCCTGGGATCTCCTGTATATTAGCAAAATAAAGATTAAAATTAGCACAGGCAGACACAAGTACAGGTTGTTCCCATTTCTTTACTCGGACGCCCTGAAACTGCTCCCTCTGTGAATTTATGGTGGGTTTAATAATTTCCATTGAGATTCTTTACCATGTTTTATTGGGCACTTCTTCAGCACCTTTCTAATTAAATCTTTTCTACTTTATTTTAGTGCCGACGCTGCACTCTAGCAAATTCCCTGGATGTTTAAAGTGAATACAGACATGCTAGAAATCTGTACAAACATCACAGCTTCACATTCCGTTAGCTCAAGTATGTGGAAGAGGGCAGATAGCGTTCCTCCAAGTGTGATAGGCCGGCCTGTGGTGCAGCGTGAAGCAGCTGTACGTGACTCTGTAGAAATGTGTGCTGATGTGTGAAAGGGCAGTCAGATAATGTATGAGATCAACTAAGAGTGAAAAACTACAGCAAACATCTAATCAAGCGAACGTTAGTTCTGCATTACTTCTATGATTCCAAAATAAAAGAACATTTCTGTAAGTTTTCTTCCTCTTATTGCACACAATTACCAACAATTACAATGTGTTTATATTTTATACATCATATATAGACTTCTGCACTTACATTTTGTTTCTGATTTACATTTGTAAATCGTTACATGCATTATAGTGATTTTCCGATATTTTCTGATTACTGTAAATTAGATTTTACATGCATGATGATATTCAATTACAATTAATGATAAAAGTACAGGACAATATTTGGCAAAAGATTCTTAACATTTCACTATGCTGTAAAACCGTATCTACAGTATCTCACATACATTTTACCCCCAACAGCCATCTAGACTCTAAATCCAGCCATGAGAACAACCACAGAGAAAACGGCAACAAGAGAAAATATACAATATATCCAAGATTTATCCAGAAAACTCATTACGAGTGCTTTCCCCACAAAATAAACTGCCTTTCCAAAGGATTAAAACAGACAAACGAGCTGCTGGAAGAAAGTCCACAGTGAATAAATGTGGATTAATGATGCCCTTCATTATCTACAACATGTCCTCGCACCCACTGTCTCAGGAGTGTAAGTTTCAATATGATTTGTTATAATACTCTCTTATTTATCACAGGACTGCACTGAAGGACACGAGTCCAGCACAGTGGAGTATTTTCCCTTCCCTTCCCTTCCTTTCCTTCCCTTTCTATTCTCTTATTTTCCACACAATATACAATACAACATATTATATATATATATATTTTTTATTTTATTTATATATATATTTATTTATTTATTGTATATTTTTTTGTGTATTCATTTATTTATTGTGCTTTTAATATTTACTAGCTTAGTGCTAAATAAAATAAGATATTATATATATTAATAAATAATAATAATAATAATAATAATAATAATAATTATTATTATTACTATATATATATATATATATATATATATATATATATATATATATATATATATATATATATATATATATTAATCTTACAATCATCATCCACATTCTTTGTTAAGTCCAGCGTCCTCCTGGATCACAGTAATTGGTTGTGGTATTTGATTAGCTGTACAGCGCGGTTCTCCGTACCGGTTCTAGCAGCAGGGAGGTTTATTGAGCGTATCGACGAGACAGAGCTAAAATGTTTCTCTCTCTGACACACGCTGACTCTCGGTCAATTATTTTCCATGACAAACGTTGTTGCTGCGTCTTTCTGTAACGCGACAACATCATTCTGCCACACTGATTAGAACAAAATCTGTGCATCTGTAAAAATAAAATTTCTCTTGTTATCAAACTTTTCAGTACTTTATCCAAAACCCTGTTATTAAAAAGGTTCCTGGACACACAGCACTAGTCTTCACACTTCCATGTTCTCTTACACTTTACTGTACTTTTACACTGATCTGTCAGATACTCTGTATATTGTGTTCTATTTAATACGCATATTGTCTATATTGTGCTGTATTGTTTATATTGTGTCTTATTGTCTATATTGTGTCTTATTGTCTATACTGTCTCTAATTGTCTATATTGTATTGTCTATATTGTCATTTTGTCTATATTGTGTTGTATTGTCTATATTGTATTGTCTATATTGTCATTTTGTCTATATTGTGTTGTATTGTCTATATTGTGTCATTTTGTGTATATTGTGTCTTATTGTGTCATATTGTCTATATTGTGTTGTATTGTCTATATTGTGTCTTATTGTCTATACTGTCACTAATTGTCTATATTGTCATTTTGTCTATATTGTGTTTTATTGTCTATATTGTGTTGTATTGTCTATATTGTGTCATTTGGTGTATATTGTGTCTTATTGTGTTTTATTGTCTATATTGTGTTGTACTGTCTATATTGTGTTATTTTGTCTTTATTGTGTCATTTTGTGTATATTGTGTTTTATTGTTATATTGTGTCTAGGGTTAGGGTCTATATTGTGTCATTTTGTCTGTATTGTGTTTTATTGTCTATATTGTGTCTAGGGTTAGGGTCTATATTGTGTCATTTTGTCTGTATTGTGTTTTATTGTCTATATTGTGTCTAGGGTTAGGGTCTATATTGTGTCATTTTGTCTATATTGTGTTTTATTGTCTATATTGTGTCATTTTGTCTATATTGTGTTTTATTGTCTATATTGTGTCATTTTGTCTTTATTGTGTTTTATTGTCTATATTGTGTTTTATTGTCTATACTGTCACTAATTGTCTATATTGTCATTTTGTCTTTATTGTGTTGTATTGTCTATATTGTGTTTTATTGTCTATATTGTGTTGTATTGTCTATATTGCGTGATTTGGTGTATATTGTGTCTTATTGTGTTTTATTGTCTATATTGTGTTGTACTGTCTATATTGTGTCATTTTGTCTATATTGTGTCATTTTGTGTATATTGTGTTTTATTGTCTATATTGTGTCTAGGGTTAGGGTCTATATTGTGTCATTTTGTCTATATTGTGTTTTATTGTCTATATTGTGTCTAGGGTTAGGGTCTATATTGTGTCATTTTGTCTATATTGTGTTTTATTGTCTATATTGTGTCTAGGGTTAGGGTCTATATTGTGTAATTTTGTCTATATTGCGTTGTATTGTCTATATTGTGTCTAGGGTTAGGGTCTATATTGTGTCATTTTGTCTATATTGTGTCTAGGGTTAGGGTCTATATTGTGTCATTTTGTCTATATTGCGTTGTATTGTCTATATTGTGTTGTATTGTCAATAATAAAAAAGTGCATTGCATTAATTAGATTTATTTAATTAGATTTTTCATTAAATATTATTTAATCAATTAGTGATTTTAGTTTATTGTTTTAAAAAATATAAAATGTTTAAATGTTGATGATCACAAATAAAAATAATAATAAACTGCATTAATAAAAAAATGACACGCAATTTTATGTTTTGCTTTTCTTCCCCCCACTAACCGTAAACTAAAAAAACGAGGTAATATTTATGTAATAAAATAACCACCCCTAATAGATGGGGAATAGATTGTTAATATGACAGCTGTATTTTTGTCATAGTAACTTTAAGAGTGTGGTAAAGGGACCTGTGTTTATAGCTGCTATAGGATAAGTGACAACAAGACAAGACAAGCACAATCCACTCAGATAAGAACTACACTCTTTGGACAAAAGTATTGTGTCACCTGAAGACATGAAGAAACAAACCTGTTCCAGCATGAGAACGCCCGTGTACACAAAGCCAGCTCCATGAAGATCTACTTTCCATGGGTTGGAGTGGAAGATCTCCTGCTTTAGAGCTTTAACCCTATTAAACAACTCTGGGATGAATGTGAACGCTGACTGCACCCCAGGAAGCTCCTCACCTCCTAATCTACATCACTATCTGACTTCACTATCACCCTTGTGTCTGAAAGAATCTCACACAAATCTGCACAAAATCTAGTGGAACATCTTCCCAGAAGTGTGGAGCTCATTGTAACAGCAAATAGGACTAAATGTGGAATAGGATGGGATTTTCCAAAAGCACATACAAATCCTATGGTCAGTTGTCTACAAACTTTTATCTGTATATTGTATGACAAGTAACACAAACATTTGAAGACACACTGTAAAATAAATAATCACCTTCAGGATTGTAACAGTATCTTCGCTTCATCACTTGGACATTTTAAAGGACACACTTGGTTGTGCAGAAGAAACAGAGATCTGCAGTAACTCTCTCTATATCCAGTGGAGCCTCTACAGGATTTAGTTGAACCTGTTGCTCCATCCTCCGCAGAGACGCGTTTGTTCGGAGATTAGCGGCTAATAACGCATGTTCGAATAACGCGGCCCTGTGTGTAAACAACGGCGTGAAAATCTAGTTGCATGTGGAAAACAGAGATAAGAGAATTTACAGCAATAATCCCCTTCATTCACGCCTATTGACTCGCAGTCTTGACTTCCTGCACCTGAGGGCCAGGAAATCAAAATATTAGGGGCTTCACATGGTTGTTGAAATGTTTTTGAACACACACACACACACACACACACACACACACACACACACACACACACACACACACACACACACACACACACACACAGTTCATTTATTCAGCGGTTAATCACATTGCAACAAGCTCAGAAAGTCCAGCACAGCAATTTACCAACAATTACATTACAATTGAACATATTATAGCTTTTATTCATTAATAGCTACAAAAGTTGTGAATCAGATTAGTTCTTGTTCCCGCTTTCGTTATAGCAGCTATAAATATTATTCATACTCAGAAAAAACCCCAAACACAACTTGTCGTTATTCATGTGACTGTTACAAAGTTACACTGGAGACTCCTTCCATTACTTTTACATAAACGTCTCCTTTTTGAGAAATAAATGAGACAATTATCTGCTTTATTAGCAGCCATTCTAATCGATTTATTTTAATTCATGGAGCCGGTGGAGGAGAACGAGAACCTTCCAGAGGGTTCTACTGAGAGTATGGACAAAGAAGGAAGAAAAGGAACATGACGGATTTAAAATAAGAGGCATGAAAGAAAAAATAGGAACAAAAAACATAAAAAGCAATAAGCACAAAACTAATGCAATAATTAAAAAAGTAATGGAAGAGATAAATAAAGAATAATCATTTTATCAAGAGAAAAAGAATGGAAGGGAAGAGAGAAGGAAAACAGAGGAGGTAAAAAAAATGGCGAGACAAGAAGAAAGGAAAAGATTTTTGAAAGAACAAGTGAACTGAAAGATAAACAGTACAAAGAGAGCAAATGATTTAAATAATAGACAGAAATAAAGAGTGAAACAACTATAAAGAATCCATCGTTCCATTCATCCATCCCTCAAACCCATAATCTATCCATACATTCTTCAATCCATCAACCCTTCGATCTCACCCATCCTTCAATCCATCCATCCCTCAACCCCTTAATCAATTCACATAGCCATCCTTCAATACATGAAGAATCAATTTCTAAAGGTTCCTTATTGATTCTTTGAATAGATAATGGTTCTAATGACCTTATCTCAAAATTGAAACCTGTTGTTCCGCCCAATCCCTCAGTCCATTCATCCATGTCTTTATCATACCCTCCATCCATCCATCCATCCATCCATCCATCCATCCATCCATCCATCCATCTGTCCATTAATCGATCCATTATTCAATCTGACCAACTTCTGAATCTGTCAGTTGGGTTGTTGAGCTGCTCAGCCTGGAAACGTGTCTAAATTCACATCAAAAGAAATTTTTTTTGAGGTTTCTTTCTTTTTCTCTCTGGTAAAACCCAAACCCAGTGTTTCATTATTACATGAACCCTTAAAGAACATCAGTGGGTTTCCTTTCAGAAACAGCAGGTAAAACCATCAGCTAATCAACTGAGGAGCAGATAAAAGCTTCCTTTTCAGCTTCGATTTCAGTGTTCTGTGTACCAATAAACATTTTAAACATATTTAGAATTTCAACCAGGAACTAAACTGTGTTTATTGATCGGTAATTTATGTTTCTACTGTTGTTGTTGTTGTTATTGTTTGGTTTTTTCTCACAGAGCCATGATTCCAAATACAAAGTCTCACTTTCTGTAACACCTAAGTATGCTGTGAGACCGAGCTGAGATAACAAATCCACAAGTTGTTGGCAAAAAGCAGATAAAAAATGGAATAAAATAATAATAATAATAAAATGAAAGTGGGTCTGTAAACCGGTGAGCCTGTGCGCCAGCTGGCTGCAGTTCTCTATTGTTTCTCTCGAGCAGATTTTGGAGCAGGAGCAGATTTGTGTGATCCGGAGAAGATCAGGCTGCCAAATGTTGCTGAAGCTCACACTTAAAAATATATCACACTAACAATGTCTCGTTCAGGCGAGTCGAATAAACGAGTCTCGAGAAGCGGAAAGCAGAGAAATGTAATTAGGTCCTGACCACAATGTTTAATACGAAGTGTGTGTGTGTGTGTGTGTGTGTGTGTGTGTATGTGTGTGTTCCTACTAAACCTATTGTTTCTTCCTAAAAAGATATATTACAATTTACAATTATCATTGAAATTAGCATATGATTAATATATATAAAAAAAAAAAAATAATTTTAATGGAACACACAAAAGATTTTTATCCTACACAAGAAGAAACACAAAAGTCCTAATACTTTTGCTCATATATCCCGTGATGGAGCAGATAAAATAGTGGTATGGGGAGTTTCGGAGATCATAAGTGCTCGATGGTTCTAGACTTCTGTGGAGCTGCAGGTGATTAGAAGCCTGTCTTCAACAGAAACTTATCATCAGAGTGAATTAGACCATGAATGAACAATATTATTGTTTATGTGCAAAAAAGAAATAAGTAAAATACTAAAATAAAAAAAGGTTCATCAGCACGAGACTGTACGATGTTCTGTATAAGACGAGTCGAAGCAATCTGGCTGTATTATGATCAAACCGGCTCCTGATGATGACTGTCTCTCAAATCTCCACGTGATGTGAAATGGGAGAGCGTGGACACCTCATTTGAGTCGCGCCGGAATCGTAGCGCGAGCGGGAGAGGAGTGATGGAGGATCAGGGGTCGCTAATTCGAAAAGCCGTTCAGCCTCAGAACAAAGAAATGTCCTCTCGCTGTCCTCTGTCTCTCTATATGATCATATTAGAGATGATAAGGCTCCGGCGCTCGCCGCTAAATTGATTCGGCCTCGGATTCGCGTTACACGTATTCCAGAAAAAAAAAAATTCTCAGGATGAGAATCAATTGCGTCTGGAACAGCGAGCGCGAGACGACAAGAAGCCAATAATCAGAGAAACGTTATTACTCACCAGACCATTTCTCTAAAGGGCAAAAGGTCGTGAATTTAGACGACCTCGATTTGACCGCGTCTGCTTTTATTGTGTGATTGGTAAATATTTCTAGTGAAAACCCTGAGAATTACTACACACACACACACACACACACACACACACACACACACACACACACACACACACACACACACACACACACACACACACACATACACACAAAACTGGCTTTAAGTCATCAACAAACCATTTCATAATTTTAGTTGAACTAAATCACATGTACTTTTTATCCATTTATAGTTGCATATAATGTTTCTTACAAAGTGCTGACACTGGGGACTTTGTTATACATGTTAAATATAAACTGTATCTCCTCACAAAAACGTCTCCAAATCATCGATTACACTCGTTTATAATCTGTTTATTATCCCTGTGAATTATCTGTTAATGTAGAAATGAGAACGTATCAGAACGAGTCATTAATATGAGGCTAATTACTAAACTAATCAGAATCCAGAACTGTAATTTTTGGATGGATGGATGGATGGATGGATGGATGGATGGATGGATGGATAGATAGATGAATAAAGGATGGATGCATGGATGGATGGATGAATGGATAGATGGATGGATGGATGGATGGATGGATGGATGGATGGATGGATGGATAGGTGGATGGATAAATAGATGGATGGATGAATGATGGATAGATGGATGGATGGATGAATAGATAGATGAATAAATGAATGGATGGGTGGAAGGATAAATAGATGGATGATGAATGGAGGGTGGATGCA
>NC_139582.1:15972517-15975017 GCF_946808225.1 Silurus aristotelis
CAGAAGAAGATAAGACTCGTTTTTGAACTTGAAACTTTTCTTTTTTCCTTTGACCTTTCAACCCGTTGAAAATGCCAGGATTTGTGAATATACCGTACATCAATATGCAAACGGGAATAAATTGAATGCTAAACAGGATACTAGCTTTTTCCAACGAGCTTTCTCAGACAGATAATAGCTACAATCAGTTCAAATTAATCTCAAACTGATAATTGATCAGAAGTCACGAAGACAAAGTGTTCACACTACTCGAGTTTGTCTGTTGGCTTTTCTCTGTATCTTTCAGCGTGACGTAATTACAAAATATACAGTACAGACCAAAAGTTTGGACACACCTTCTTATTTAAAGAGTTTTCTTTATTTTCATGATTATGAAAATTGTAGATTCACACTGAAGGCATCAAAACTATGAATTAACATATGTGAAATTATATATGGAATTATATACATAACAAAAAAGTGTGAAACAACTGAAAAATGTCATATTCTAGGTTCTTCAAAGTAGCCACCTTTTGCTTTGATTACTGCTTTGCACACTCTTGGCATTCTCTTGATGAGCTTCAAGAGGTAGTCACCTGAAATGGTCTTCCAACAGTCTTGAAGGAGTTCCCCGAGAGATGCTTGGCACTTGTTGGCCCTTTTGCCTTCACTCTGCGGTCCAGCTCACCCCTAAACCATCTCGATTGGGTTCAGGTCCGGTGACTGTGGAGGCCAGGTCATCTGGCGCAGCACCCCATCACTCTCCTTCTTGGTCAAATAGCCCTTGATGCCTTCAGTGTGACTCTACAATTTTCATAGTCATGAAAATAAAGAAAACTCTCTGAATGAGAAAGTGTGTCCAAACTTTTGGTCTGTACTGTATATATATATATATATATATATATATATATATATATATATATATATATATATATATATATATATATATATATATATATATATATATAATAAATAAATCTAGATGAGAGAAATGTATATATATATATATATATATATATATATATATATATATATATATATATATATATATATATATATATATATATATATATATATATATATATATATAAATAAATAAATCTAGATGAGAGAAATGTCAGTTACGTCCAACGCAAAACAGTAGATTTATTTCCATCTCTATTAAACGATTCATTACTGAAATGAAAAACAGATTGTTATATCAGTTTTAAAGGAAATGTTCACACTGACAGTCTCCATCAGGGGGACAAAGTGAGACTAAATGATTTTTTTGTTGTGTTTTTTTTTTTTAGCTCAGCGAAATAGAAATGTCACTTTAATGAACTGTTTTAAAAGATGTAATATAATTATCTGTCTGGATTTCTGAAAAACTGGCTTTTATTAAAAATAATAAAGGCAGGAAATTTGATCGCTGACTGATTCAATTGTGCAGAAGATAATCTCATTATCGTGGAATAATCGTAATGCCAATAATGAAGAAAGAAAAGCTGCGTCGCTGGAAAGCTCAGCAGTAACCTCGCTCTGATAAAGAGTTCAGGAGATAAAAATACATTTGTTTTAATGACCAGAAGATTCAAAGTTCATCACTAATAAAGAATTCCATATGTCGTGTGATCTACAACTTTACACCATTTATATTTATTCAGATCACAACGGTGGACTTGAAATTGACATTTTGAACACAAGTATGACCTTCTTTAATCTAATACACTTCCTGTTTAATCTCATACACTTCCTGTTTAATCTAATACACTTCCTGTTTAATCTCATACACTTCCTGTTTAATCTAATACACTTCCTGTTTAATCTAATACACTTCATGTTTCAAATAATACACTTTCTTTATCTAGTTATTTTCAGCTAGTCAACGATTTATCTCAGATACTTGGAATAGCATTTTTGAAACTCTGATCATGATGATTCTGAAAGTGACAGCATGAAGCTTCTTAGACCTGTGTTTTTACAGTTGTGTAATAAAGTCAAATAAACAAGCGAGAGAGAAAAAGCAGGAGTTTGAATGATAGAAAGCAGCAGCGCAGTGAGCAGAATTATGTGACGGTGAAGAGACGCCACTGGGACACGGTTTACACCATAAACCAGTCAGAACAATAACAGCACACGGTGATGTGACATTATTATGACATTAAAGTGATTATGAGAACAGAGCGTGAGATAACGCAGACGTGCAGGTGCACGATAATAATACCATCATTCCTCAGGGACATCGGCAGTGTCTGCGTTTTCAATTCAGTGAGATATCGAGTGGTGGATGACGTTACTGTTACCACCCTGGTGATTAGTTTCCTGATACAGAACCACCCCAAGTGTGACGATGAGACGAAGCATACGTCTGAGTTCTGTAAGCGGTATTTAGAGAGCAAACAGTCGTCTGGAGTGTTTATCATGGAACCACCTGCCCAGTCACTGCACCTCAATCCTACTGAACTGCTCTGGAATGAACTGCATCATAGAGAAATCTCCAACTAGTTTTACAAGAGGCACAGCAAAGAATTTTAGCTGT
>NC_139582.1:15980017-15985017 GCF_946808225.1 Silurus aristotelis
TAAAGACATCAGAAATATTTGTATCCCTACAAAATTTGTGGAACGTAATGGAGAGCGTGTTAGAGAAGTGAAGAAAAGAGTGCAGGCAGGGTGGAGTGGGTGGAGAAGAGTGATAGCAGGAGTGATTTGTGATAGAAGAGTATCTGTGAGAGTGAAAGGGAAAGTTTATAGGACTGTGGTAAGACCTGAGATGTTGTATGGGTTTAGAGACAGTGGCATTGAGTAAAAGACAGGAGGTGGAGCTGGAGGTAGCAGAGCTGAAGATGTTGAGATGTTCAATGGGAGTGACGACGATGGACAGGATTAGAAATGAGTTTATTAGAGGAACAGCGCATGATGGACGTTTTGAAGACAAGGTGAGGGAAGTGAGATTGAGACAGTTTGGACATGTGCAGAGGAGGGACATAGGGTATATCAGTAGGAGAATGAGGAAGCCGAAAGAGGAAGAAGAAGAAGTTTGGTGAAAAAATGACATTTTGCTGGACAATTATGTGTATTGTGAAGCGAATGTCCAACAGCACTGGTTGGGTCACGTGACACAAACTGGGTCAATACCATAAAATGGAACCGACATGTTGTTACGTTTATTAGATTATATTTCCGGAATTTTCCACTGAGCATGTCGAGGCATTGACCAGAACAAATCTCAGCAGTGAAGTCCAGCAGTGAAGCCACGTCGACCCTCGTGCTGAACCAAATCAGTTTATTTTTATCTCAGCTATTTTTAGACAGATGAATTTATGTTGGATTGAATTTAACAGGAGAATAAATCTTCATCTCTCAGTGTTAAAAAAAGCCCCTGCGGTGCTGCGACCACTCCAGATATTTATCTTTCTCCTTCTTCCTTTCCATCTTTTCCCTGTGTACACAAATAAACTGCTTTTGGAAGTGTTGTATCAGACTCGGTTCCACTGGACGGCCATATTGATCTTCTGTCAGCACTCAATAAATATGAAGAGTCCGTGTCCTGACCTTTATTACCTGAATTTCTAACACCTGCCATCAAGAGAATTTCTGAGCAGAATGAAGGGACTTTGGGGCTCTGTTTCCATCACGGTTGTTTATACGGATCATCTCCAAGATAAAGACATGATATTCTGGGGATTTAAAAACACATTTCAGTGAACAGTAGAGTAGACGGTATACTGTATCTGATCCAACGCCTCTGAAATCAGCCTCTGATTCATCGGCTCTATTTCTTTTTGTTATCATTTAATAATCATCTTTTGAATCATACTTCAAAAAATATATCATTTATTTTCATTAGAACTTCAAACAAATTTAAACATATGAAAACACTTCCCCATGGTAACGTTTATTACGTGTATACAAATACAAACAATAGAAAATAAAATCGAATCATAATTTATCTTCTATTGGTTTTGAAATGGAAAATTAGATGTATATTATATACACACACAATTATATCTGACGTGTTTGGATGCAGGAGCATGAAATTTTCTCCTCACTTGAACTAGGAGACCCAAAACCTGTTCCATCATGACAACACCCCTGTGAACAAAGCAGCTCCATGAACATCTACTTTCCATGGGTTGGAGTAAAAGATCTCCTGCTATAGAGATCCAACACTATTGAGTAGTAAATATAAATGCTGACTGCACCCCAGGAACCTCCTCACCTCAAATACAACACTACCTGACTTTACTAACACCGTTTTGGAACATCTTCCCAGAAGGGTGGAGGATATTTTAGCAACAAATAAGGACTACCGTAATTTCCAGACTATAAGAGCACCCATATATAAGCCGCACCCACTAAATTTTACAAATATTTTTATTTTTAACATAAATAAGCCGCAGGTGTCTAAACTAATGTACTTTACACAGGCTTTAATGAAAGAAACGTTACACACAGTGTAACGGGTGAAATATGTTGTGGCTCCTTTAAGAGCAGAGCGGCATTTTGGAAATAGCATGCCACTGCATTCTACCGCTATTACTGCGCGTGTGTGAGACTGAGGAATATGTCCTTATTATTTTCTGATGCTCATTTCTAAGTTTCTTTGACTAATCCGTAACGCTGTTGCCAAGAAAAATAAAAAAGCACGAGTTTTGGAAACCTGTCTGTGCTCATATGATTTCTGTTGTAACTAGAGTTAGCGAGCTCTCCCTTCACCCAGACTCAACGCGCTACAACGGCTTGTATCTAAACAGTAGCCGACCAAGAAAGTCATTGTTTACTGTCTTCCTCCTTCCTTTCACAACTATTTCTCTCGGGAGTTTATCTTTTGGCATCGTCGTGCGTTTAAAAATCACCCGATGGAAGTTTTTTCTCCCGATGCCGTGCAGCTCAGAACACAGGTGAGGTGCATTTTTTCGTTTCCTTTCGGAAATTTCATTGTTCTAATGTTATGGGGTTCAGTTTTTTGGCTTGAAGTTTGTGAAACCGAAAAAACCCAGGAAAAATTTTTAAATTAGCCGCTTCATTGTTTAAGCCGCGGGGTTCAAAACATGGGAAAAAAGTAGCGGCTTATAGTCCGAAAAATACCGTAAATGTGGAATGAGATGTTCAAAAAGAAGCACATACCTATTTTATGATCAGGTAAAAAAAAATGTATCAATATATCTACATATCGAAATTTATAGACAAAATCTGTGATGCTAAAACCAACTACAATGTAAATGCAGTCATATGGACTCTTTTTTTTATTATAACAATTTACTAACACATGGTTTTGTTGTTGTTCATCCAAAAACGTTGTTGTCCCTGATGTTCGTTTGTATTCCAGAACCCTGTACAGCCGCGTTTGATGGTAAGTTTATTAAGATTCTACTTTTACTCAGACAGAATCTTTTTTTCAGCAATTTGCCAACACGTCTGTAAGAAACGTTGTTGTGGAAGTTTCCGTCTCATTTCCAGTGCTTGTCTCTATTTACACTGTATAAAACTGGGGCTAGCTAAACAATTAGCCGCAGTGATTAGTAAGTGATTAGTTTATTTCCCAGTTGCTTAGCAACAGTGTTCTCATTAAATCGATACACCCAAACCTGTATAACCGCAAGCATCCATTTGAGAGGAGTCGAAAACATTTAAACATGATGTTATTGAGTTCACGGGGAGTTTAAGGCGTAGGTGGATTTATAGTGCTGCTGTTTCTGGTCGTCAGCGTTCTCCTGCATACACTAATGCATAGGAAGGACAGGAGTTGTTAAGGACGGGTGAACACTACAGCCTACCTTCTGTTCTTTAATGTCTCTTTTTCCTGTTTTATTGGGGGACTGTTTTTGAAGATACACTCCGATTTTCTGCTTTTCTATGTAGACCATTAGAAGGAACTGTTATAAGGAATATACAATATAATGATTGATAATAAACCGGTTAAAACAGTTTACTCTGGGTTCTGTTTTTCTGGTGATAAATCTTTGTAGAATCAAGTCCACTGAACCATGTTCCATGTTCCTGCTCTGCTGCGATATCAGATGTACCATTATCTCATTTCACCTGTTAAATGTTCTGATTTGCCAAAAGGTCAGTCAAGGTTCAGCTCACAGCACACACACACTCCTCCAGTCGACCCTCCAATCTGCTCCATCAGCATTAATAATAAGGAAGAAGATATGATGAACGGCAGTCATTTATTATTACATCCCGACCTTCAGCGAGAACTTCTCTTCTCCAGTCTTATTGACCTTCGGTGACCTACAAGAGTTCTAGAAATATTAATCATATCCAGTAATTTACTGCCATATTTTTTTTATTTCTATCTGTGAAGCAGTGCATGTGGGTCAAATACACCATTAAACAACACAATTATCAAATACTCCTACATGCAGGTCTGTTCCTTGAACGTTCCTCCAACGTTTCTGTAATTTCTCAGTTTCACATAACCCTCAAATTCATTACTCAAGTACCAGGAGATCCAGCTAGCTTGTATCATCCTGCTAGTTAGCTAACTGCTAGGACCATACACAAGTTACCTAATGCATTAGTCGACAAACCTTTCAACATATAGCGAGTGAGTATAATTGATCTACAATATATTTTTTTTTTACTTAACATTAGTTACTTAATATAGCTAGCATGTTAGTGTTGAACTGATTATCATTCAAATATTTTTATTGACTATGTGGACAGTGAATGCTAGATAAAGCTGTCCAAAAAAACCCTTTGATAACATTTAATTAAAAAAGTAACTATTCAGAACACTTATTAAACCTAGTTATTAAGTTGGTGTTGCACTTTCTAGCTTTGTGTTTTGTTGTTTACGTTCACTATGTTCACCAAACACTTTCACATTCACATGAATTATTAGCTAGCAATCGCTGAGGTATTAAAGTAGCTTAATATAAAGAGACTTAATGTTTTAGAGGATGTAAAGTAATAAGTATCAGGTGTGTGATGCTGCTGTAGTAAAAATAAAAGACAGGGTGAGATGAAGAGGAGTCACTTTTAGAATCTCTGAAGTGTTTAATGGTACTTATATCTTGATGTCACCCAAATGAGGATGGGTTCTCCTTTTGAGTCTGGTTCCTCCCAAGGTTTCTTCCTCATAATATCTAAGGGAGTTTTTCCTTCACCACAGTCGCCACGGCTGCTCATCAGGGATAAACACACACCATTCACCTTCACTGTTGATTTCTGTAAAGCTGCTTTGAGACAATGTCTGTTGTGAAAAGCACAATAGAAATAAACTTCACTTGACTTATATCACGACACTTTCCCAAGCAAATATTGATAATATTTCAGAATATAGATATACAGAATCGCAAAACTCCAGTAACATAGACATATCAAACCGTGGGAAGAGATGCTTTCTTGGTATTATGTTGATGCCGCATGACATCACATGCTCATCAAGCATCCGAATTCGTGGAATCACAAAACTGAAGTTTGACATCTCGAAACACTGCTTCGTGCTTTGTAGTGAAAGAGAAGCATACCAGTGTTGAGTGTTGCACAAGCTCCATTCATATTTTCTTCCAAAAATTTAAATTCTAGTTGATCTAACTAGCATGTTAGCTAGCTGGCTAAATCGCTAT
>NC_139582.1:15990017-16070017 GCF_946808225.1 Silurus aristotelis
AAAAGTGTAATTAATCAGACTGTTCCTCCTCAGTTTTCCTGCTGCGTCCCGGCCCAAGACCGAGTCTGACGGAGACATGATTGCTTCTGGATAATATCCCGGGTGAAGACTGATTGTTTATCAGACGAAACTTAATGCTCGGCTACTTTCTCGTATTTGCCGTAATGGGTTCCATCGTCCCATCTGACATTTAAACGCATGAGCCACTTCCACGGGAAGGCAAGAAATCATTCATAATGCAATGCAACATTGTGTTTCCAAACTTTTCTTTTTTTTTTCTTGATGGAAATTGAAAAAATTTGCTATTTCTCATGCATTTGAGGATTTCCTTTGTGAAAATAGTTTGTTGCCTAGTTTATTTATTTAGATCCCGGAAGACTAGAGCAAAAAAAAAAACTTCCATCCTTCATTAGCTATCTATTCATCCCTGAAGTGCTATGGAGGGAGAAAATTGAGAAAGGATTTAAAGTCTTTGGTAAATAAGAGGCATTCATTTATCTGAACGAAGGGAATTCATTTAGTCATTACAGATCTCTAATAGATCCAGTCATTAGAAGAGCGACTTAATTGGTTTTGCATTTGCGTGAATGTTTTGGGGTTTATGCAGCATGCTACGATTAATTCCTCTCACTCGCTCCAGCTCTCTCTGTGTAAATTCCTAAAATGAAATAGTCATTTGTATCAATATCGCATAGCAGGACTGCCACAAAGTATAGATGGAAAGATTCCATTAATACTTAAAAAAAAGCTATAAATATTCACTTTGGAACTGAAATGCTTATTTGTCAATAAAAGTGCAGAATAATTATTGCTTATTCAGCTCAAAATAAATTCCGATTTAATTTCCAAATGAAAAAAGGATGACAAATGATCTGTTAATCAAATGTGTGATTGTGTATAGTGACATACAGAACATCTAACACACAAAGACTCATCTTAATGGAAAAAAAAGACTCTTTACATAAAAAAGAGCTTCTAAAAGAAAAGATTAGAAGACAGCTGAAACCCACATGACTGAAATGACAATATACTCACAGCAGAGCTAGCATAAATACTTTCTTTTCGGCTTCTCCCGTTAGGGGTCGCCACAGCGGATCCTCCGCACGTTTGATTTGGCACATGTTTTACGCTGGATGCCCTTCCTAACGCAACCCTCCCCAATTTATCCGGGCTTGGGACCGGCACTAAGAGTGGCTGGGGATGGTTCCCTGACCGGGAATCGAAACCGGGTCGCAGCGGTGGGAGCGCTGCATCTTAACCACTAGACCACCAGGGGACCTTCAGAGCTAGCATAAATAACGAGCATAAATCATGTTTATATGAAGTACGCCCTGCTAAAATGCTCAATGCTCAGTGACTCCAAATGGTCCCTCTTGGGTTTCCAGTAAATACCAGCATGTGATCCACAAGCTGCCAAATGTGTTCTAGTGGTCCTTAATAGTATCAGACAAAACATTCTACCAAAAATATCAGCAAATTACCAGTAGAGACATTAAAGCACTGAATTACACCATTAAAGATTTAATTAAAAACCAATACAAGACCCATTATAACTATCACAAATACTATGTAGTGAATCACAGATTTTTTTGTATATTTTTCGGTGTTAATTTATTAATAACCGACAACAAAACAAAATAAAAAGCTGAGAGGAAGACAAAAGCTGCACTGAAAATTCCCAAGAGCACAGTGACCTCCATCATTCTCAAATGGAAGAAGTTTGGCACAACCAGGACTCTTACAAGAGCTGATCACCCGGCCAAACTGAGCATTCAGGCTTAGTATGAGAGGTGACCAAGAACGCGATGGTCTCTTAGGCTGAGCTTCAGAGATCCTGTGTGGAAATGTGTGGGACAGAGCTTCAGAAGGACAACCATCACTGAAGCCCTCCACTGATTCGGTGGAGGGATGGAAAACACTAGTCAGTGCAAAACCTACTGAAGCCTGCTGAAGGACTCTCAGATTGCGTGGAACATGATTGTCTAATCCGATGAAATCAGGATTTAACTGTTTTGCCTCAGTTCTAAATGTTATGTCTGAAGGAAACCAGTTCGCTTATCACCTGCCTGAAACCATTCCAACAGTGAAGCATGGTGGTGGCAGCATCATGCTGTTTTTCTGCAGCAGGGACTGGAAGACTGGTCAGAGTTGAGGGAAAGTAAATAGTTTAAGAATATCCTCAAAAAACCTGTTTCTCAAGGCTCAGGACCTCTGGATTGAAGGTTCACCTTCCTACATGAAGAGTCCTAATTTGAAAAATGTTGAACATCTCTGAAGAGACCTGTCCACTGACAGTTCCCATTCAACCTGACCCAACTTCAGAGGATTTGCCCTGATGAATGGCAGAAAATCCCCAATTCCACGTTTGCCAAGCTTGTTGCATCATATCCCAAAAATCTTTAGGCGTAACTGATGCCAAAGGTGCTTCAACTAAGTACTGAGTAAAGGGTCTAAATTCTTCTGGACATGTGGTATTTCAGACTTTTTTTCTTTTTAATACATTTGCAGACATTTCTAGAATTTTCACTTTGTCATTGGGGTTAGGGTTAGGGCTAGGGGTTAGGGCTATGGGTTAGGGGTTAAGGATAGGGGTTAGAGCTGAGGGTAAGGCTTATTGCTAAGGGTTAGGGTTATGACTAGGGGTTAGGGCTAAGGGTTAGGTTTATTGCTAGGGGTAAGGGTTAGGGGTTAGGACTAGGGGCTAGGGGTTAGGGCTAGGGCTATGGGTTAGAGATAGTGATTAGAGCTATGGGTTAGGTTCATTGCTAGGGGTTAGGGTTATGACTAGGGGTTAGGGCTAAGGGTTAGGGTTATTGCTAGGGGTTGGGTTTAGGGCTAGGGTTTAGCTTTAGGACTAGGGGTTAGGGCTGTGGTTAGGGTTATGACTAGGGGTTAGGGTTAGGACTAGGGGTTAGGGCTAGGGGTAAGGGTTAGGGCTAGAGTTTAGAGTTAGGTCTAGGGTAAGGGTTATGGCTAGGGGTTAGGGTTTTAGGGTTAATAAGATAAAAATGTAATTGAAGGTAGTAGTATCAGGCTGCAACATAAAAGTGAAAAAAGTTGGTTTGAATACTTTCTGAATGCACTATATACCTTCCTTCATTTCTCTAGTTTGTTCTGGTTTTTACGGATGACACGCTCTCACGCTTGTTACTGCAATTTTAGGAAATGCCGTTCCGCTGATGATGAAACTATTAGAAGATATTTTTAGGTTTTTAAAAAGCGTGACTTGTGATAATATAGAGTACTTTGGAGTTTGCATTAACTGTGTAACATATTCGAGGCTAAAAGCATCTTAAAGCAGAAAGAAACTTTATATCCTGGACACCTGGCTCACTTTAAATGTGTTTCTGACTAAGTGGGGCATGAAAAACTTTATGCAGCAGGTTTTATTTGCTAATTAGCAACAGCAGTATAAAACTCAGTGGGGAGACTGCAGAGGAAAAAAGAATAAACGAATAAATTCTTGGTGGTTTTAGAGAGCAGCAAAGTGCAATGAAGCATAATGGAATGAAGGGAAGGAATAGTTCAGAAGTTATTCACTAGTGTAGGATTTAGAGTTTAAGTAAAATGATCATGTTCACATTTAGTAATAATAAGGTTATGAGAAAGTTTGCAAACATGTACAATGACTTTAAAAAGTGTGGAAATACAGAGTGTTTTATGGGTTTTAAAAAGACATATGCATTTTACTATTGTTTATATACAACAAACTCACTAATGTAATGTTATGACCACTTGCTTTGACCAAACAAATATATAAATGTTCAGATGTTCCACAATATTTTCACTGAAAAATTCTCCCTTAGCATCAATGAAACACTTTCTGTATACGGACAGTTTGTTTCTCTAAACATTCAGCTGAAATTCTATTTTTGAGCACTAGCTGAATATTTCTTTCCGAGGTTGTGATCCAGTTCATCCCAGAGCAGTGTAGGAAGATTCAGGTGTGATGGCTGGTTGAAGTTTTACATCTTAAGAGCTGAAGTTTTTAATTTGAGATTTAGGTTTAATTGATAGCTTATATTCGGGAGTTATTATTAGAGTTTTAGAGTAATGATAGAGTTAAGGTTGAAGTTTAATGTTTTAAAGGCTTAAGGTTTATGTTTTATTTTTAAGATTTGGGGTTAGAATTAGATTAGAAGTTTTTGGGCTTAGTTTGTCTTTAAGACTAATCTCAGGCTTAAATCTAAAAGCTTTGTGTTTTAGCTCTTCTAGCTGTCTACTTCACATTTTTTATTAGAAGCACTTAGAGACAAGGTTTAAGGTTTAGAGTTAGGATCTAATTTATTGAATTAGTTCTAATGCCCACAGCCTTAATAACCCTAAAATTATAATTCTAAATACTACACTGGAACCCTGAACCCAATCACATTTACCAAATTAGCTGCAGCTTTTAACGTCTATTGTATATGATAAAACTAAATATTAAAAATGAAGTTATAACAAAATTTTCTATTTTTTAAATGAAAACAAAAAAACAAGAAATAGGTACCAAAACACGAACACGAGTTGAGTACCAACAATAATGGGCACAACCACAACAACAATAGAACACACTGCCCTCTAGCAGCTGGGGGGTGAGGGATCTTAGGTTACCTATTTATTTGTTCATATAAAGAACAGTTGATGGTTAGGCCTTGGAAAAGAATGGAAATGATTTAAACATCCCATATTTGGTTTAAAAGTAATTTTCAAACTTTTATTTAGACCTAGAGGTAACAGCTAACCAGGCAATGAGATCAATGATTTGCCTAATTAACAAATTTCTTTCTAAAACCTAAAGCCAAAGCACCAGATTTTCTTTCTTGCATCACTGAGCCACAGAAACGAAGGACAATTTTCAGACATTACACCCAAGTTGCAGAATTGACAGCAACTCTCAGGCTGCTGATCAGGCCACGCGTGGTTTAACAGCCATCACGGAGCAAAATGAGTTGATCAAATCAACATGGTCATCTGGCAAGTGTTGTTCTCTGCTGGCAGCATCAGAGAAGCAGATGGAGCTTTTCTTCCATTACGAGCTCCATCATCATCTCCTCCACGTTGTGCTTCTTCGTCAAGTTAGCGCTGCAGGGTGGGAGCTTTAGTGATTTTAGATTTTTTTGTTTTTGTGCATGTTCAAGTGAACTGATTCGCTTCTGATTGTGGATGTGAGAACTTTCAATTAGTTTTTGGTTGCAAATCAATTCCTTTTAAAACGCATTGATTATTTGCGATCTATTATTATTGATAGCCTCAGTAATGTCCACTGAGGAGACAAAGCGAGGCTATTAACCAGAAAGCAGAGATAACCGAGATCACGAGGTCCAGTTGATTAGGAACTTCAGAAAAAAAGATGCAGCAGTTCTCGGAGATATAACAGAGAAGATGTTTGTTTCAAGTAAAGGCTTGTATTCTTGAATTAGAAAGTGCGTGGCATAAAAGAGCAAAAAGAGCAAGCTACATTATAAGACTGACAATAAAAACTAAATTAAAAAAACCCTGATTTGTTTAATTATATTGCATCTTTAAAGAAAGCATTAGCTTTGTGAAGGACAGAAACTGCTTTTGATTCTTAAATTGTTAAGTTCTTAATCAATAAAGAATAAAAAACATTATCAACAGCCGCAGTTACAGTTACAAATTCAAAGGAAATACGAAAAAAACAAAAACTTTAAATATTTCTGAATAATAAAACAGAAGCAAATAAATATATGACCTACTAATAGGGAACGTGTTCAATGTACATACTCTATACCTTATGATTCTAGTGAACTCTACAAACAAATTGTTGACCGGAGAACATTATGGTTTTAACATAATCGTTATCAGTGAGAACATTATGGCAGTGAGAACATTAGAGCAGAGCAGTGAGAACATTAAAGCAGTGAGAACATTAAAGCAGTGAGAACATTAAAGCAGTGAGAACATTAAAGCAGTGAGAACATTAAAGCAGTGAGAACATTAGAGCAGTGAGAACATTAAACAGCAGTGAGAACATTAGAGCAGAGCAGTGAGAACATTAGAGCAGTGAGAACATTAGAGCAGTGAGAACATTAAACAGCAGTGAGAACATTAGAGCAGTGAGAACATTGGCACAGTAAGAACATGAGAACATTAGTGCAGTGAGAAGATGAGAACTTTAGAGCAGCAATTTCTCCAGCAAACACTGGATAAATGAGAACATTAGGGTAGTAAGAACATTAGAGCAGTGAGAACATTTAACAGCAGTGAGAAGATTAGAGCAACCAGGAACACTGACACAGTAAGAACATGAGAACATTAGAGCAGTGAGAACAGTAAAGCAAGAGAACATTAGATTTGCATAAAGCATAACAAACAAAACATAAAGGCAAACACTGTCTAAATGAGAACATTAGGGCAGCAAGAACATTAGAGAAGTGAGAACATT
This sequence comes from Silurus aristotelis, assembly GCF_946808225.1. NCBI lineage: Eukaryota > Metazoa > Chordata > Actinopteri > Siluriformes > Siluridae > Silurus > Silurus aristotelis. Next base: position 15,996,409 of record NC_139582.1, read on the forward strand.
GAACATTAGAGTAATGGAGCAGTGAAAGCATTAAAGCAAAATTACGGAGGATTAGAACAAAGGGCATTAGGCAAGTAAGAACATTCTGGAAGCAAGGACATTAGGACAGTGAGAAGATTAGAGCAGAGAGAACTTTAGAACCGTGAGAGCATTAATGTGAATTGAGAACTTTAGGGCAGTGAGAAGATTAGATAAGTAATAACACTGAGAACATTGAGAACAGAACAGCAGTGAATATGTGCCATTCTCCATATAAGTTCTCTATCAATCATGAAAAGAACAATTCCAGGAAAAGTTCCAGAGGGTTTATTTGTACACTGAAGCAGTGATGTGATGAACACAGACATCAGACTGGACGATTGTAGTCTATACAAACCTCACACTGACTGAGCTGCTGTGTATCCATGACAACAGACACTCGAAGCGTCTAAATCGCTCAAATGACAGGAATTTGACTTTTATTAATAATTAACCTCCTCAGAATGGAATTAATACTCGACTGCTTATGAAACAAAGGCGTTGATTAGACAGATGCGGATCTGCGGGTCGCAATCAGTCATGAAACGAATCGCTCTGAATAATCCTGCGTGTTTAACTCCAGCGCGTTATTATGTCGCTGTAGAGTTCTCATACGAATAAAAACCATAATTAGCAATAAACATTTAAACGAGTCTTGACTAATAACGCTTCCCGAGTAATAACGTGTTTGTCTTTAATGATTAATGAAGTTTAATTGACTTTGACTTTATGTGCAAACCAATTAAACATGAATTTAAATAGAAAGAATTGTGAAGGTTTTTCTAATATGTTGAAACCGATAATATCAGAACTGATGTCATTGGTGATGTCACATCCCAAGTGTGCATTCAATTCACAAGGCTGTTTTTTTCATATCCATGTAAAAATGTTATAAAAACTTTTTAAAAAGTTAATTAAATATTCAAAACTAAATAAATGAACATTATTTCATATCAGTGCAGAACTTGTTTAGAAAGTTAGAAACATTGACCAGCTAATGAGCGTCGTGAGTTATTACTTTATTTATTTACCATATTATGAAAAAATAACCCAAAATATCTCCAAAATATCTGAGTTTTTTCCCCCGCACAACATAAACAGTGCACCTGATTACAACTGAAACAAGGTCCAGGAACCAACCAGGAACCTTCTGGAAAAAACACGAATGGGGCCAGTTCACTAACAAGGACAATTCAACTCAATACAAACTCTTCACTGTCTCTACATACATCACAGATCCAATTCTAAACATCATGATGCTTCCTTTCACAAGCTGGTATTTGTTCTAGACAGAGGAATCAACTTTTTTACAGTCGTTGAGGGACTCTTAGATTGATGCCACAAAAAAAACACTTCACCACCCAATCACACATTCACAGCTGGAGTTTCTTAGAGCCATCATAACTAGCAACCTACAGTATCGCGCTTTCTGTGTGCATTTTCACTCATTCACCCAAGAGTCTATCTATCTGTACATCTATCTCTATATCTCTCTATCTTCTTTTACTATTTCCAGATTTCTTACAAACATTTCATTGTGATTGTGATCACACTTCCACTTGACTCATGTCTTTGCTAAATCTAAATCTCCACATCTGTATTTGCTTCGTATAAACATTGACAAACAATTCGTTTTTGTTTACCGGTTTTCATAATGGCGCAGTTATCAGTTATTCATTTCCTATTAATCCATCAAACGCCTCCAGATTCGCTCTGAACGGTGGACGCAACGGTAAACACTCTCATCCCTTTCACACACAAACACACACTGATATTTAATGTCCTCCATCTTGATTCTGCACCGTGGCCATCTGCTCAAGGTGATTAAATAAAAAAGCAGAAGAATGTTGATGAGGGATTCAGGGTCGTTTAGCTTGAAATGGAAATTTTACAGCATCCAGTGGCCAATTAAAGCACCACTATGAGCCATTAAATCATTTTCATGGAGATTTAGTCAACGTTTCATTTCGCACCTCACCACTGCTGAATTCTCGATTATGACTGGTCAGGATGTGCAGTGCAGGTTTACATACATGTGCTGGTTTTCTGTAACATGTATGTGTGTAATCTTGTTGGAAGGAGTCTCCAGTGTCAGAGATTTGTAATGTAAAGGTTGGTGATTGAGGAGTTAAAGAGAGGCTGCTGAGGGAATAACTTTATAGTTGTTAGAACTTACATGAGAACAGGGGTGTAAGACTTACAAAGGAAATAATCATCAGTTTACATTTACAAAAACATGTACTTGATTGGAACTTTAAGGTTTCTTTGAGCAAGGTTTCTATCTTACATAGAAACGATTTAGAGATCTAATAACAGTTCTTTGAAAGCTCTTTACATATTTCTTGTTGAATAATTAATTATTTATTAATTATCAAAGCTATTAAATAATAATTAGCTTCCAAAAATTCTACTTGGAACCTTTTCTCATGGCAAAACACTCAGTTATAAAGTTCTACGTAGGGAGCAAAATAATGACCAATGAAGCTGACATGTCCAAGAAGGACACTCTCTGTCTATGTTAACTAACTAAGGGTTCTTCATTTCCAAACTAGGTTTCACTTGGAGCTCTTTCTGAAACGAGAACACTTACTGGTAGGAAACTAGAAAACACAGAACCTTATAATATGAGGTTTATAATACAGACCATAACATCAGAGAAAAAGGGCTCTTCATAGGTTCATTAGATAATTAACTGATTCTAGTAGGAAACACAGACTCTACTGAGAACCGTAGACAAAATATACAGTTAAATAGGTTCTAACGTTTTTTTCATCGTTTGAAAAATTTAACAGACCTTGGAGTTGTGTAGCTCTAGAATGACGGTGGTTATACAGTATAATCACGCTTCATTAAATCAGCAGTTACTCTGAAGGACAACGCTGGAGAAGTGAAACCGGTGGTCATTTTTATGCAATAAAGAGAAAAAAGACATTAGAAGCAAGGACACATTGCTCAGAGTCTTATCTCTTTTTCATTCAGTGGATGAAACCTGAGGCAAGAGATGCAGAACGTCTGAGAGAAAGATCCCGGCTCCCAGGGGACCTCCGGAGTGCACAAAACCCAAACTGTCATAGTCTAAACCCTGTTATGCTCGGCTTCTGCTCAGTTTTGACTCAGAGTTTTTAAAGAGATCCAAACAGAATAGCGTTTCTTTAACTATTCTGGCATTTGCACCAGGATCGTGCCCAATCAGAACGTTGTTTGTGAGCCACTGCACAAAGCTTAGCGTAAACACAGAAGGTGAAAGGTTTGGAAAGCAGACAGATTACAGCTGACTTCGTAAATGTTACACTGAATCAAAACGAATCTCATTCTTTAGGTTTGTTTGCTGTTTGGCTTCATGCTACAGTGAACAAAAAAAACTTTTCTAGAGCTCTTTTACTTGGTGGTCAGAAATTCAGCAGCAGGAGAAACATAACCTTTACCTTTCTAAAACTTAGTGTCTGACTCTTCAATTTCCCTCTGTGTTTATATAAATCATCACACATCATTTTAGAGATAAAACAGATTCTCGATTCTCAGCAACAACTCAAGCAGAAGTAATAGAACCAGGTGGCAAAACTTTTAACTTTCTGCATGTAAATACTGATTAAAACAGTTCAACCTTTCAAACATTTAGTGTCCTTATGGCTCCTGGCAAGCAGCAGAGTGAAACTAATATGATAATGAAATATAATGTCTATTATTTGCAGGTAGCTGAAGCACTGAATGAGGGGAAAAATCAAAATAAAATGATTATTTAACCAGCCAACAGCCGAACAAGGAGAGTAATGACACATAATTACTTTACTAAATCATTAGTTTAGAGCAATGGTTTAATATGGAAAATAAAATAGTAATAAAGTATTTTGTTAATATTTTCCTTTTCCACCCTGCACAGAAACCAGCACACAGGGACCGGATTTTACCAGAATTTTCCGGCACACTTCTTGTTTGTTGAACGATTAATGTCAATAAGCGTTCGTGCTTCATGCAGTCCTGCCCTCCTGCCCTGAAGAGTGTTCAGTACCCTATTAGAGATGCATTAGCATAGCAATGTAGTGCCATGTCACTGCTGCACACAAACACATTCTCTATCCTCATATCTGCTAAATGCTTATTCTGAAATGCCTACATTTACTGCATGAGGCACTTAAGAGTGTTATGCTAATGCTATGTGAACTTAGCTTGTGTGTTTATTGAGAGTGACTGAAGAAGATTGTATCAGCATCTATTTCTGAAGCCCTCAAGATTTCAAGTCAAACCTATGATCACAGCTACAGCAGTAGCTGGATTTCAATCCGATTAAACTTTGATGATTTTCTAGTCATTTGTTCAAGTCTGGTTTGGTATATCATGAATAGAGATAAGTACGATCCAACCTAGCTTACGGTATCTGTAAAATCAGTCGACCTCTAATCGTTAAAATCTGTAATACAGTATCTCACGCTGTGTGGTTACAGAAATATGTACATTATGCTCACATTTCACACAAACATTTGTAACTGTGAGTAAATATATAACATTCTTATACTTCGATGTGCAGCAGGTAAAGTCTAAGTAACAACTTGCCCTAGATGTTTATTAAAAAGATCTTTGGTTGTAAAAAAAAAAAAAAAGCTAGTGAGTAGGGGTGGGCGATATGAGCTAAAATTCATATATAAAATTCAATTTTCCACTGTCAGATATAAAATTGCGATTTGGAAAAAAAAATTTGGAATTAAATTCCAATAGTTAAATTACAGGCAAAATACGTATTTTCACTTATACAACTAGAAAAACGCAGCAGTACGGATTTCATTGTAAACTCTTTCCTGACATTTGTGTAAAGCTGTCGCAGGCATGTTTGGCTAAAATATATTTATGGCTGGGAATCTCGTATGTTGGCTCCACTTTCTGAAACCTTCTTTCTCCTCAGTTTAAATGGGTATGACATCCTTTGCTATGTGATGCGCGATTGCACTTGTTATGTTTTTCCTTTTTTTGCTCGTCTTGTCACCGAATGTAGAATTTGTTGATTGCCGAATGGGAGTCGTGCTCGTCTACAAGCGTGCTCCGCCTTCGCAATATCTTTTGCACGCATTTGGGTGCATTCCTCATATTCGCAGACCTCTGCCTACAGTACAACAACACGGTGACACAAAATTGTGTAGTATTGTTTGTTGGTGGATGTCAGAGATTGTGAACCCAAACCAGATCCATCCTTTTTAACCCATTCTTCCTCGTGCATTTCAACATGACTTTCTGCGTGTTCTTCTTCACTTTTGCTGTGACTTTTGTTAAATCTCTTGAGTTCACAAATTGCAGGTGTTTATTTGGACCGTTTGGACTGTGTTTGATTAATAATAGCCGTTAACCGATTAAACATTCAGCCTTGACTCTATTAGTCTAACATTAGTAGTGTTAAAAGTAGTAAATTGAACAAAAGAAAATTATGCAAAATTAGAATTGATTAATTTGTAATGTCCATGTTTGATTTGTTGCCGTACCGATGGCAAACATTTATCACAATGTTTCTAAAAACCCACAAAAAAAAAGTAAATGGGCTTGTATTCATATCTCTGTTATTAACTAAGAATAACATGCATATTTTGTTTCATCCCAACCAGGTAGCCATTGACATTTACAATGAAATCTCCAACCGGTGAGAATAATGTGAGCAGTTTTAGCATTTACCCAAGAAGTAATGCTAGCAGACCCACGCCAGATTCCACGTGTTGATCTTGATGATGGTAAAGTTTACGTGAAGTTGTAATGTACAGTGTAAGATATTCACTTTGCATGTGTGGAAACTGATTTAATGACAATGTAAAAATGTAAAGGCTTTGGAGAAATGAATTTCGCTTTCCTGCATCATATCAGTTTGTCTTTTATGTCTTGCGGGATTTTGATAGATCCAATCATAATTAGAATAAAACAAATGTAGCACACAATCACCAACTGTTACGTGGAGTGGCGTTGGGATTTTGCATTAGTTTTTGTTTGTGTTAATTAAATGCATGTCGCAGTTTCTTCAAATTAAAGACAAATGGAAATGAGCTGGAAGTGCATTTCTCTGTAGGGGATTAGGCTTAACAAGTAAATAAACAAGTCTAAGAATATTCACATCTTTTTCACTTAGCTTGCAGTCCACTGACAGATTTAAAAATAAAGAAATGGAGAGTGAAGGATGAATCTTTCCTCAGAGTTGAGTGTAGTGAAATTAACGTTACTACTGAAAAAAGTTTGTGTACTGAAAGAATGAAGTTTGAGTGAATGAGTCCATATTAAATCTTGCTTAAATTTAAAACGTTTTTTGACCACATTGTTCTCATTATTATCTCAAATACAGGAAACAGGCAATATCAAGTGTACATGTTTACAGCATTCACGGTTCCATCTGAAAATTAAGCAAATCTGATTTCCTTAATGTGACCCTGGTTTGTGTCCGGACAACAGTGCAGGACCGGAACCGCATTGATGGTGACAATAATCAGTAAAAAAACGGAGAAAATTCGGATTTACTTGATAATTCGGTAAATCAATTGAAAACCAAATTGTGTGTGAAACAATTACCTACTTGTTCTTCTAAAGAAATACTCATCATCTGACTAAAAGTGACACCACAGGGAGCAGCCTTAAAGACTACAAACCCCCTACCATTATACAGAACAATTAGCTGTTTATTCTCCACATTAAATCTTCTAGTGGTTCCCAAAAGCTCAAGTCAGCACAAAGCGAAAAGCCAAGCCATGGCCTGTTCTTTCTGGAAAATAAAAAAAGATTGTGAATGAGCGTCTTGGAATGAGGTAAAGGCCGCCTTTGTGATTAAAGCAGCAGCTCTACTGTAACTAAATGATATTATGCAGTGTGGAAAGGGTAATTGGTAAATTTAAACATACAGCAGTATGCTTAAATGTACACTATATTTCAGGTACCTTGCCAGTTAATGTCGGAAAAAGGGCAATAACACCAGCGAAGAGGCATCACAGAGAGCCATATCAACATCCTCAATCCAGATCTACCTTAGCTGGGTCACCTGTACAAGTGGGTTTAATCCTCAATACCCAAACTACACAAAGACCACCAGTTACACCAATAATTGCATGGATGAATCAACATAAGCTGAATTATGTGGATGATGGTCTTATTCTAAAGACACAAAGTACCACAAGTTATGTAAAAAATGGTACGGCCTGATCAACCACATCTGGCAAACCAAGAAAAGAGAAATTCAATCCTGAAGACCAGTTTACATCAGTGCTGATATGGAACCAAGACACAGTAATTTAATCTTTTAGACTGGAAACCCTTACCAAAAAACTCAAGGACAACTGGTTACATTGGTGTTTACATGAACTGAACACCCACAGAAGGTTAAAGGGTCTAATCCCCATGTACAACATGTTACATAAATGATTATATAGCTGGATCTATATTATCTGGATCACATGGATAATTGGGTCTGGTCTTGAAGTCTAAAAAATCCAAGAACCACAGTACATCAACGATAAATTAGCGCTATAAACAACATCTTCTAAACTATGACAAAACAGTGAAGATCAGAAGTACAAGAACTCACAGGTTTCGTTAAAGATGATGTGCCAGGGTTTGCATCCGAAGACATTTTGTTGCAGACACAAAAGTTTAGTAGCCGAGCGAACTTTCAGATTTGAAGAGTCTATAAATCTCCTCTGAGAGTTGAAGCTGGAGGCCCTTTACACTGCTCCTGATCATATCTGATTATGCAAATCTGATTCCTTTTGATGATTCCCTCTACGTTTTCCACTTCATGCTGCTTTGTCTCCAAATGAGCTTCGACTCTCATTTCTGTGTATATTTCACTTATTATTCTTATGACTTTCAAACCCACTACTTCAATGTTTTGCAACAAAAAAATGCCTGGATTTTGTCTGCATATTTAACAAGACAAATACCTGTTGATGATGAGGAATGAGGCAGAACCAGACTCTACTCACAGCACTCGCCTGACAAATGCCGGTCGATTAAAGATGATAAAATCGAGTACTGATACAGGAGACCGTGGGACCGAAGCAACTGCTCCACTGACCAAGCAGAGCAAGACAGGAGGGATGGAGTGGTCCATCAGGAGTGACTGTGGCCCAGAGAGACGGGCTTCATTAAACACGCCTCACTCTAATGGTATCTGCTCGCCTGGTATGACCTGTCAGGCAAATTACCCATGAGTCATTGTGTTTGACAGCACACAACATCATAATGTGGCAATGTGTTCCGTGTTTTGATTTGTTGATACACGCCGAGGAAAACACATCCTCGTGGCTAATAAATCTCTTTAATCAAAACCAGTGTTCAATCACAACCAAAAACTAATTGCAGTCAAACAACACGTTTTCACAACTGCCCTTTTTTACAATTACGCTACGGAAAAACGTGGAGTAGACATGCGAACCATATTCACAGTCTTCCCATGCTGCTGAAACTACAAATAAATAATGTTCTAGCTGTTGGCTCTATTCATGCTTTTGTAATCCAGCTGCAAGGCCGTGATTTTGACTTCCGCTCACAGCTGGAATAGCAGACAGAATGCCTGAGCTCTTTCTGGACAAATCGTATTTTCGAAGAGCACAGTGAATTCCTCCTGGTGGTCCTGTGGAGATATCTTCATCAGTAGGCTTAGAGATTGCAGCAAACTCAAAAAAATCCATGTATTTTCAGTCTGTGCTTTTGCCAACGATATAAAATAACACTACTGCAGCAAGGATAAACAGGTGCAAAAAAAAAGCCCCTGGAGGAAGACAGTGGAGAAAAATACAGGTGTGCAGAAAAAGAGAATGAGAGACAGATGGCAAAAGGGGGAATGGGGAAAAAGAAATACAAAGACAAATAATAGAGAGATAACAGAGTGAAAGAGATAATGAGCAAGAGAATGTAATACAGACAGAGACAGCAGTTTACACGAGTGTCTGAGCATCTCTGTCTTACATTAATGATATTTTATCATGTTACATGTTAATAAAGGCAATACACACACACACACACACACACACACACACACACACACACACACACACACACACACACACACACATCTACAATCATGTTGGTTTACACTGTGTTTAATTAACAGGCAACACAATGATAAAAGCACTATAGGAAATAAAAAACATTTTGATTTAAGAAGGATTTAAACCATAATGGAAAACAAATGTGTTTAAACTTGACTTTGAAAAAGTAATTTGTTTTTTACACAGAATTTGCAGACACGTGAGAAAATGTCTCTCCACAGACATGATGGAATTCTCCATGTGGTGAACTTACAGACTCAAATTTCCTGACACACTCACTGCACTTAGGTAATTGTCAGGATTAATCCAAATGATGTACTGGATTATGTTTCCCATCAGCCACTGCACCTCAATGAGTCTTTACTCATTGTACGTTAAAGAGCACTATTTGAGAATGATGGAGGCCACTGTGCTCTTGGGAATCTTTTTTGAAGCCTTCCCCAGATCTGTGCTTTGCAACAATCCTGTCTCTGAGCTTCCTTTGACCTCATGACCTCACGTTTTCTCAGGTGGACTTCAATCAAGGTACAGTAGAACCTCGATACTCGCGACCTTGATAGTTCGGGACTTTTCATTTGGAACCGGACTGAGAGTGACTTGAAAAGTTCGGAGTAACATTTTAAAACAGAGGTCGAAAAACTATTTTATTATTGTTTTATTCTTTTAAAGTAGTAAATAAAATATGTATGACAAATAATTCACAATTTTTGTTGAGTTTACCAAACAGTACATGTACAATTCAACTTAAAAAAAGGAAACTCAAACTCGAAATCAAAATGAGAGTCAAAACCTTGTGATGTTTTTGTTACTCTCGAGGGGGGCATAGAACGAAACCTCGAGTATCGAGGTTGCACTGTATACAGACATCTCAACTACGATTAAGAGAACTAGGAGGCACCTAAGGAAATTTTTAGTGTTCTTAGACTTGAATATTTTAGGTTTAATGTTCAGGACATTTCTAGAATTCAGTATTCAGATTCAGTAATGATTTAAATCAACAGCATCCCTTCAGTATTATTGCATTTGTACTTATTGAAAACCTAAAACAGCATAAATCTCAGAAAAGTGTATGTATTGTTTATCAAGGAATGGATTTTTAAGTGAGAGATTGACTGAAAATGCTTAATGCATGTTTAAAGAAGTGCTAGGATTTGAACTCACAACCTTCTGATCAGACATCCACCATCTTGACCAGTAAACTACAGGAATTGTTTTACTTATATCCTCAGCAGCATCAACAGGTAAACATTCACCTACAGTCACTCATTAACTTAGAAGCATCAGTTAAACCTTCATTTATATCCTCAGCAGCATTAAAATGTAAATGTACTTACAATCGCCTCATTTATAATGCAGAACAATTAAAGAACAGCAGCTTGGAAAGTGCTTTGAGTTGAACTCATAACCTTCTGTTTAGAAGTCAAACTGTTGACTGCTGAGCTCCAGTTTTATCTTCACACATGTTCTCAGCATCATTAACAGGTAGACATTCACTCATTCACGCATCAGTTAAACCTTCATTTACATCCTCAAAAGCATTAACATAAAAATTAACTTACAATTAATTAATTAATAATACAAACAGACCAGTAAAGGAATGGCAGAAGTTGGATTTGAACTTATAACCTTTAACCAGAAGGTTAAATACACGTATTTGTTTAGACATTTTTCAGTACGGGGATTTTGGTTTGGTACATGTTTACTGAACGCAAGCCGTAATCCATGCGGAACATAATTACAATCTGAGTTTCCTCAGGAACGTATAAAGTGGCGGACCGCAAGTTTTTTTTAATCTTTGCCTGGCACTTTGGGCATTTTTTTATTTATTTTTTGAAACTTTAAATCATAATCAATGCCAGGGGTATAAAAAAGAAACTAAAGTTAGAGCAGTGCCACTGTGGCTACTCACTTCGTAACAGAAATAAGATTTATTTTGCACTAGCTTTAGACGATCACCCGGAAGCAGCTAGCGGCTAATGCTTTTGCGATAGATTCAAGATTTTTATTTGTCACAAACATAGTTATAAGCAGGATACAACATGCAGTAAAATGAAAAGTTGAAAGAAAGAAATATCTTGAATCCGGAATCCATTGTGCTAGTGTTAGCCGCTAGTTACTTTTTGGATAGCAGCTAACGCTAGCGCTAGTGATCCTTTTGCGGTTTTTCTTTGTCCTGCTTCAAGAATTTGTCTTAAAAGTTGAAAATCCTGACAATTCCGAGTATCGATGGAGCTAATGAATAAAAGATGGAACGAATGAAGACATTTGATAAAGTCTGATGAAATAAATAAAACAGGGGTCTGACAAATGTAAAGTATTTAACTTTTTTATTTTATGTAATTAATTTGATTTGTGTCCATTTAATTGATTACTCAATTTAACCAATATAATGTGTGTATCATTTATTAGATTTTTTATTCATATAAAAAAATATTATTTAAAATTGTTTTATAAATGTAAACTGTTCAAATGTTGATCACACATAAAAATAATAATACTTATAATACAAGTAATCTAATATTTTGCATTTCTTCCGCCTTACCGTACCGAAATTGTACCGGACTCAAAATTTTGTGTACCATTACACCACTAATATATATATATATATATATATATATATATATATATATATATATATATATATATATATATATATATATAATACCTATCCATTAAAATAAATGTTGTCATCTGTCACTACTTTATTTCTGTGGGTGATTTAGAGCAGAAGATTTCTAGATATTTGGATGTTTCACACACCGAGCCGTGGATGATCATTTTAGCATTGAACTTAAAAGATTCTTCAGCACAAGTGTGAAAACTGATTCGAGACAAATGCACCAAAAGCCACAGTGTCATTAAAGTGAAATGAAGAGAAAGGGAGGGGACGGAGCTGCTAATATTAACTGTCAATCATTCCAGATTGCTATGTTTGATTAGCCTTGAAGAGCCATTCAATGTAATTTTGAGGGATTCTTGGTAGTAGCGTACTCGGGTTTTAAATAAGTAATATGTGCAGAAACATTTGAAGGCTGGCAGATCCACATTGAAACAGTATTGCATTTATTGTCCACCCTGAAGCTTCAGAACTTAGTCTCTGTATCATCTTAATGTACATACCCTTCCATCAATTCCACCTAAAAATGCTATATTTAAATATCAAAGCAGTTGTGTAGTCAGGCTTCACATCTTCCCGTCTGCAATCGGTTTCCTTCAGAAGGTAAACATCTTTGGAGCTTTTGGAAATTTCTTTTCATTTCTGTTTATTCCCAGTCTGCAGTAGCGTCTGTTGTGTCTGCTTTGCCTTTAATTGAGAGTGTGCTACAACTCGGCACTGCTGGAAATTCTGTTTACAGACATCCAAGTGCTTCACATGATTAATGACACATTTATTCAGAAATTCTCAGTCGGTCTGAAAGACACAGGAGCCTTTAAAAAAATACTGACGGCAACACAAGCATGATGAACATCCTTCAGGAAAACTCGTACGCTGACGTAAACAAGACAGTTTTGAGGTTTAGAGCGAGCGATGTGTAGATCTGCCTCGGTGTGGAATTTCAATCACGTTTATATTAATGTCTTCGTTTCTCCAGTAACGACTTGTTCACAGGCTGATGGTTCACATGAGACAGATTTTTTTCTAAAAGTGTGCAATCGATGATTGGTAAATTTTCTTTGAGGAGACGTTTATGTTATATTTATGGAAGGAGTCTCCAGTGCCAGTGCTTTTCTATTAGTCTGAGATTAAACTTTAACTGCTGATGTCTTCAGAACAGAGGAATTTAACACGACAAACTTTGCTTTATAAATCAGCTAACAATTAAAGAAACTTTTTAAAAATATCCCTAGTACTTTTGTCAAAAGCTAATGTAAGGGGTGGGGTTAAGTGATGTCATTAGTGACAACTTTCACCCAATCATTTAAGATATGCAAATCATTAGAGGGGGACGATATGGGAAAATGTTTAGCCATGAACGCTGAATGCTAACCTCACTCTTTAGCTAACTGAAGCTTGATGAAGACAATGTGACATGCGAGCTAGCTAACTTGCAGTTAATTAATGCCTGAGCTAATCAGCGATATTTTATTTGATTTTCATGTATATTCGTGGCTAAATGTGTAGAGAAATATGTTCCTTCACCATTCTGACATGTGTCGAGACATCTTGGCTTATTTTACATGAACACTAAAAGATTATTTCCCTTCAGTCTTTATGGTACAGAGTAAGTGTTCCATAACTAGCACAATCTTCAAATACTCATCCTTCACTGCTCAGCTCACCTTTTCTTAATACGCTACTCTGACTGTAAAGATTTGACGGATGCGACTGACAGGAAGCCTGGGAACGCTTTAATCTCTTAGCCTTTAGCGTCGCGCCACCACGTCCGGTATCCCGTTGTTCGAAGGTGTTAATGTTTAACAATAGATTAAATGAAAAGGGACAAGAGTAACCATGACAAACTATATACCATTCTAAAGGTCTAAACCTCAAGCATCGATTTCAGATCACCGTTTCTCAATGAAAAACGTATAGCACCTTTTTCTTTTTTTTTTTTTTTTAAACCTGGTAACGGAAGAGAGTTTTCTAACAGCAGCGTGATAGATCCACTGCTGTAGGTCTTTTAGGCACTGTATGAGTCCTGAAGCATGTTAGCAGGCATGACTAAAGAGGAAAACGACATTGTACTGTGTATCAGGAGAAATCGGACTAAGGTACATTTGTAGCGAGAGATTTCAAGGCTTTCATAATTGTATTAATTTAAATAGCCTTGAGAACCCAATAGGTCTGATTACAGAAGCTGATTGGTGTTTGTTTTCCCCCAATACAACCTGCGAGTAGTCAATCAGCTAAGACATGTTTGGCGTCTTTAGTTTGCACTGCAACGCTAACGGAGGTAATAAACAATAGAAGGCTTCAGTTTATCATTAATAAAATATGTGCAAATTTGGGTTCACACTGTATGAGTTTTTGCTGTCAGGAAACCTTCAAGTAGGAACTCGTTGCTAATTATACAGTCAATTAGTAAAAACACAAATGTATCCAAACTCACAAAAGAAATGTAGGATGTGTTTATTGTTACCTAGCGATTATCACAAACGTCGTTTGTCTTGAGTAAAAGCTCCTGCAAAAACATTTCTTGTTATCCAGCACAACAAATAAAGCCGCCATCTTTGAGCTATGAAAGCATTTCATTTTTAGCCAAACCGTTCATTTCAAAACAATCTCAGCAATGCCGTTAGCTCGGTTTCTGATAACCCTATTCCCAGTAATGATAATAATCATAATAATTTCCAGCCCGGTCATGTTTGCTCGAGCCGAACCGGTTCTGTAACAACGTATTATGCAGAAGAATGCGGCTTTTCCAGGTAACGCATTCACTACAACCTGCTCAGTGCAGTCGCCACATTTAAAACTTTACGAAATGCCATTTTCAATTGAATTATTGTTATTATTATTGCTATTATTATGATTACTTCAGATGCTAATGTGATGCAAATGCGGTTCAGGTTAATGGTTTTGCGTGCACACGTGTCACGTGGAGCAGTGTGGAATATGTGTTTCAGAGAACGCAGGCACATCGGCCCCGGTGACGCTGATGCATTACTGTGATTAATGAGATTTTACAGGAAAATGCTAATAGGACTCAGGATTGTAGCAGAATTAGCTTTTTTTTTTTACAATGTCTGTCTGTGTTGCTTCACGTGTATCACGGCCTCATCCTGGGTTTAATCCACATCTATGATTTTTTTTTTTATCAGATACTCAACAGAAATTAAAAGCATGTTGGGGAATTTTTTTTATCTTCATTGCATTGGCCTTTTCCTCCTCCACCACAGTGGAGTTATGACTTTACTATCTTTTGTTTTCATGGATGATGTTACTACTTTTAGCTTCTCCTCCTGGAGTACTCTTTCTGTGTGTCCATAATTATACCCCCCCACCTCCTCCCTGCCCCTGAATCAACTCCCATTCTTATTCGAGAGAGAGCGCACCATCAGAGCGAGCATCTCTTCACTTTCCATGAAACATGCAACAATAAATTGAAATATCCTTTTTTATTTGGGTGAAGACCCAGCAGGCTTGAGGAAGCAAGGTGCAGGAATCACAAAATAAACCCTGGCAGTACAGAAGCAGTACAGAAGAGCGTGTGATATATGAGTTTCGCGGCTGTAGTGGGTATAAACCTCCACCCGGATGAGATCTGCTCAGCTGGGCCGCTTTAACATTGATGGATGAGGGGTAGCGTGGGGTAGTTTGCACCACAACATATCAGCTACACAAGGTGCTTTCACACCCATCAGTGGACTTTAATGGTTATTACGTGTCACATTTTATTAGATCCCAATAGCCCATGTGACGTATCGTAAAATAACTCGTAGATTTAAGTGATGCGGAGTCACGTATGCTAGCTAGCTAGCATTCTATTTACACCTGAAATAAATTTTTTTCTTATATTTTTACAATTTAATGATGTCACATGGGCGGAGCTATATGATACATTTTCTCAAAAATCCCTTTCGAACATTTTTACATATGGACAAGGCATCAGAATCAGTTCTGCTCTCTTTCCACATATTATCTCAGCTCTCTCTCTCTCTTTCTCTCTCTCTCTCTCTCTCTCTCTCTCTCTCTCTCTCTCTCTCTCTCTATCACTCTTTTTCTCTCTCTCTCTCTCTCTCTCTTTTTCTCTCTCTTTCTTTCTCTCATTCTCTTTCTTCAATAATCCGCTCATTTATATATAAAGCGCTGACGGGATTCTCAGTTCTCTGCTGCTTAATACTGCAGAATCCAATTTTAAAGATGATATATTATTCATTCGCCTTCAGTAAGGTGGGATGTGAGGATGAGGATTTAAGGGTATACATTTTAAGGAGCAAATGCTTCTGCAGGAACAAGAACTTCTCCCAAAGAATACATCCATTAATGCAAATCCAAGTTGATTATAAACTGGATCCGGGAGGTCACTGATGATGTTTTTCAGCCGATAAGCGCCAGGACAAACATATCGGTTATGGATGAGTGTATGTATTTGTGTTTACAAGGTCTTTGGTGCTCATTTGCGATGAAAAGGGATAACTCAATTACTATAAAACAGCACTACTACCCGACTAATCTGCCGTCTCAAGGCTGATCCACGCCTCTCTCCTTCCCTCTATTGCTTTCAATTCCACTTCACCTGTCAGCAGTAACCTTCAATTTCTCAGCTGTACAGCCTGTCTTCCATACGCTTTTAAAAATGGATGAAGTGCCTCTCTTCCATGCTCCGACACTCTGTAATCTTCTCACCGTCTCGCCGTTTATTTTTAGGTGCAGAGGAAGTGAGTTCTGCTGCATGCAAACGAAAATGATCTGCATTAATTATCTGATTGCTGCTGCTTATTGTACTGTAATCATTCATATAATTTGCTAACACCAACACTGGAACTGTGTAGCTAATATCACAGAGACTACAGATATCTGCAATTTCCTGATAATATAGCAAATATAAATGTATACAGTAGGTTGGAGACTTGTGGGAAAAAAGAATGTTCCTATCAGATGAGACCTGATGAATCTATCTAGCCTCGGAACAAACTCCTATGTGATTTAATACTGTTAGTCACCCTGATAGCTCTCTTTCCACAGTGAAGCATGGTGATGGTAGCATCAAGTCCAGAGTTACTCTCGCCCTCTTGGTGGGTGATACTTTAGTTTCTTTTTAACTCGGGATCCCTCAGGAAAAAGCTGTAAAACCTTTTATATTTCCAACATTAAACTCAACTCAGTTGCTGCTGAACCTTTTCTGTTGAGGAAATTGAGTGTATTGTCACATTCTCATCATCGAGTCATGACAATTCAGTAATAAACAGATCTGCCATTAAAAGCCCTCTGTGTATTTAGTGGTCACACTTCTTATCTGCACAGTTCAGCTGCAGTCTGATCTCCATCACATCTGATAAACCAGTGGATTTATAGCTTCACAGCACAAAAGCTACTTCCGATAAACCCAATTAATTAAATCACTTCCCGGTGGCCGATTTAGCCGATGCTACGTGATACACCCTGACCACAGACCTTTTCAAAATTCTGTTTCCTTCAACCACCGAGGTAATTTTATAAAGCCGTCATCTCTCAGCCGTTCTCGGGTGTTTTCATGGAAAATAAAACCTGCTCGATTTCACAGCCTGCCAGGCAGCACCAACACCTCAAGATGATATTGCAAATGATGCCGCTGAGAATATCTTCTTTTCAGGTCACTGCTGGTCTGTGAGTGATTCAATTAAAAAAGTGAAGAAGCAAACAGCACTGGTGGCTCAGTGCGGAGAACTTTTTTCTTTCTTATGTCAACCACAAGCAAGTATCTGATTGTGACAAAGTAAAGTATAAATGCAACTTGTCTTATTTACTACAATTTGCATGCGATTTGAGCACATGTGCAGTCCAGGTGTGGTTTTTTTCAGCACGTGTGTCCTTTTGGGACACATGACCATAACATGTTTTTTATATAAATACATCCTCAGAAATAACAGTCCTGGTGGAAACAACCATATTTGCCATATTTGATATTAAACCATTAGGAATGTCTTTTCAGTGTAAATGTTTTTTGTCTTTGCCTGAGGTTCCCTTATCAGTCCTATGATTGGGTTTCTATCTCTTTCTCATTGTGGCCATGTTGGGCTTCTTACGTTTTTTTTGGTCATCTTACAAAAATGCAGGTAGGTAAATTAGTGCTGTAGCAGTTATTAATATAAACTCACTTTATGTTTCCTTTAATCAAGTCTAGTTAAATAGCTTTTTTTAACACTACCTGTCATTGGTGACTGGTAAAACATCTGGCAATTCACCTTTCCTTCAATACAACTAACATGTCTCCTGGGAGTGATGAGTGTGGAAGTCTGTAATATAGCAACTATAAAGTCTATTATTATGCCTGTCAGCAGAAAGCTTGAAAATCTGAAGTGTGTTTAATATAGATAATGTCAGTTGGCAAAACTAATCCCGTGTTCACATTAGCGAGCACTAGATTTACATTTTACAAAGTGTTTTAAGTCTCTGTTAATAAATAAATCAACACTTAGGACTGAGGATACCCTCAGTCTAATCCAGGGGTGTCCAATCTTTTCCACAAAGGGCAAATCTGTGTATGCAGGTTTACATCAATAATTCAATTCAAACAAGTATAATTTGTGTGGAATGTGTTTGTTTGGAATAAAAACTGACACCCACATCAGCCATTTGTGGAAAAGTTTCGACACCCCTGACCTAAACCCTGTTGAGAGGAATTATAGCACATGATTTTAAACAAAGACAAAACTAAAAGGTAAAAAGTGCAAGTTTAAGTGTTTTAGGAAAAAACCCGTCGATTAATGATATGAAGTGACTCAGCTGTTCAGACATCTAGAGGAAATTCATTTTACCACCTCGATTCCAGAGCAGAGAAGATTCTTGATGACCTTTTACCCTGAGAGAAGGTGGGACCACTACTGAGCACTACTGGAGTCATGTGATAGACCAACAAATCCAAATCAGACCAATGTGCTGGGCTTCTTTTTCTTAAGAACTAAATCCAAAGCAAGGTCCAAGACTTTTAGGCATACACTGGTTCAGTCTTCAGACCGAAGTGCAGAATTGCACAAAAATAAATGGTGAAAATGAGGACAAACCTCCTCAACTTTTGCATTATGAGGCCCAATTAATACAAGCTTATTTTTTTGGAGCATTTATAACAGTTAATTAGTTTTCTACATGATGTACAGCATTATGTTTTTCTTTTGTAGAGATTTGGTGATTTTGAATAGAATAATTGTTGGCTGCTGGTGGTCTCTAGAGTAAAATCTTGTCTTGGGCTTCCTATAGTCTAAAGCCAAGCCTGTGTGGTCTCCTAGTGTTTTCCTTTATCCCTTTCCTACTTTCTCACCAAAGTTACCAGTTTCTAGCCCTAGAGCTGTTTCTCAAAATGCATTTTCTTTGCTCTTGTGGTTCTTCATATTCATTTTCTGAAGACATTTAACTAATTCCCCTATTTCCATCCATCAAACACATTTTATTTTGGTGGATTTTTATTTTTTTGTGTGTGTGGAAGCTCATCAGCTAAAACTAAATACCACCATCTGTAGAGATGCAGCTCCATGTTAAGATCTTGTGATCTTTCTCCATTGAAAACTCTGATATTTCCATCAGGTCTTTCACTGGGTTTTATTTGATTCCTGCAACTGATTTATAATTTACCCTCCTCAATATCTTCCATATCACTGGTGCAGTCTAAAACACAGAGGTTTGCCTAAAAAGCCAAAATGTAACCTCACCTGAGTCCTGCATCCTAGTGTTAGAAAAGACTTCTTCAGGCAAGATAATTGGAAAAACACTGAGGGTTTTAAAAAATGTGTGCACCCCAGATCATCATAGCCATATGTGCTTCTCCCCTGAACTATCGCCATAAAGTTGTAAGCACACCATTGCAAATCGAATGAGTTTGCACATTTGATACTTAGATAATCAATCATTGTTCCTGCATGACTGTTCCAGTTTGTAGAACTTTACTATAAATTTCACTGTGGGATAAACTGGAACTGAGGCTAAAATCTCACTAATGCTCTTGTAAATGAATCAACACATCCACACAGCCACAATCCAAAATCCAGTGTAAAGACCTCCTAATAGACTGGAGCTTTTTATAACAACTGAGGGGGAATAAATCTGAAATTCGATCTCCTAACAACCAGCAAGAATTCTGACTTCCACACCCCCAAATATCTCCTGTACCTTTATGCAAGAATTCCTAATATAAACTTGTGATGTGTATAAAAGACACCAGTCACAGAATCAACCTCTTCCATTCAAACCTCTCCACCACCATGGGCGAGACCAAAGAGCTGTCAAAGGACATCAGGGACAAGATTGTAGACCTGCACAAGGCTGGAATGGGCTACAAGACCATCAGCAAGAAGCTTGGTGAGAAAGAGAGCACTGTTAATTAGCACAATAATCAAAAATGGAAGAAATACAAGGTAAATCAATCGCCCTTGATTTGAACCTCCATGCAAAACCTCATGAGGATGATTCTGAGAAAGGTGAGGGATCAGACCAGAATTACATAGAAGGAGCTTGGTAAAGATCTCGAGGGAGCTGGACCACAGTCACCAAGAAAACAATTGGTAACACACAAGGTCCTTCTGCTTAAGAATGCACATGAACAGACCTGTCTGAAGTTTTTCAATAAACACCTGAATAATTTAGAGAAGACTTTGAGAGAATGTGATGCGGTCAGAGGAGACCAAAACTGAGCTCTTTGGCATCAGCTCGACGTGCCGTGTTTTGAGGCAGAGAAATGCTGAATATGATGTTTGTCTACTAAGAGTACAGAAAGACTTTACCACATGAACAGGGCCGTAACCTGTACAATTTTGGATGAAAACCTTTTGTCTTCAGCCCAAACACTGAAGATGGGAGGCTGATGGTCTTCCAGTATGACAATGACCCAAAACATGCGGCCAAAAATCTGATGGTCTTGTAGCCCATTCCAGCCTTTTGCAGGTCTACAATCTCATACCTTTGACAGCTCTTTGGTCTCCTCCATGGTAGTGGAGAGGTTTAAATGGAAGAGGTTGATTCTGTGAGCGGTGACTTTTATACACATAATGAGCTGATATTAGGAGTTCTTTCTTAAAGGTACTTGAGATTTTATTGCATTTTATTTAAAGCTAAATGATGTAAAGGATCAGATTTATTAAACTACATACAGTAGCACCAACATAAAACATGTCTTCATATAAGCAAAAAATAAAGTCATCATTACTCAGACGCAGACATCGACATAACCTCCTCCAGTCCCTCTTCATGTGTCAGTGATGACGCTTTTTTCCATGTATGTAATATTAAACGCCTGCAGAAGTGTCGAAAATGCAATTTCTTCATGTGCTGTTGGTATAGAAACATCCTTCGAGGTGAACTCCAGCTCAATGGCATCTCGGACAGCTTGAATATGTCTGTGTTAGCCCTCGAGAAATGCAAACACTTAATGTATATTGCAAAGACGTGACTGATATACGCAGAGGATGAGTGGATCTCCTTCACTGCTGTTGGCCAATCTAAGTTGGAGAACTAATACGCTAGAGTTTCCTTCTAACTTGCTCTTTACACACTGTGGAAAAGGACAGGCCATGGTTTAGATGGTATTATATAAAATGGCATTGCGCAAGTTTTGCCCGACAGTTCATGGTTTTCACCATTTGTTCATGTGGGTTCCTGCAGGTTCCCACAGATTTCCATGTAGAATGTTGCAGTAAGTGGACTGACTGTCCGTGCTGAATTGCTCCTTGGTGTTCATGGCATGGGAACAAATTAAGATGACTGATGGACAAGTATAAAATGAGTGAAAGTCTATTTCTACAAATTAAAGACAAGATGATAACATTAAAAGCAGATCTTCTTTGTAATTCACAAAGTAATAATTAAAAAAAAACGGAGGTTATTGCAGACAGCATTCTTTTTTTCCCCCATAAAAACACTTTTTATTATTCAGACCTTTGGATTCAATGACTAAACATTTAGAGAGGAAATGTCTGAGCCAAGATTCATACGATTCAATTCTTACCTTCATGCAAGAGAAAAGAATCTGTTTCCACTGTAGTTTCCTCAATAAGGCAGGGATTTAAGGGTAAGATTGTGTTTCTTGCCCATTTTTACTCTCTCTTTTTTTTCCAGCTGTGATGTCGCTCAGGGGAACGAGGCTCCCATATCACCTGTTAAATAGATTTTTATCTCGTAAGGGTTTGTCCAAAAGATGAGCTTTTTCATGGTACATAAACTCAGAAGCCTTACAGGCGAAATAAGCACAGACGTATTCTCTCCTATCTGTCTGATTCCATTCCGCTTCTTCTAGTCTGAGACTCCCGACTCCTGAGTTTTAAACCGTTTCCTCCAGTGAACACATCAAATTCATTCCATTCAGCAAATTAGCATAATCAACAACTGTATTTACATATTTGACTTTCTAACATATTCTTAATGATTTACCGTAATTTCTGGACTATTTAACGCACCCAAATATAAGCCGCACTCACTGAATTTGACAAAGATTTATTAACATAAATAAGCCGCACCTGTCTATAAGCTGCAGGTGTCTACACTGAAACTGATGAACTTTACACAGGTTTTAATGAAAGACAGTGTCTGTTACACGGTGTAACCGGTGAAATATGTTGTGGCTTCTTTAGGAGCATAGCGGTATTTTGGGAATAGCCTGCCGCTGCATTTTTCTGCTATTACTGCATGTGTGCAAGACCGAGGAATATGTCCTTATTATTTTCTGATGCTCATTTCTAAGTTTCTTTGACTAACCCGTAACCCTGTTGCCAAGAAAAATAAAAAAGCACGAGTTTTGGAAACCTGTCTGTGCTTATATGATTTCTGTTGTAACTGGAGTTAGCGAGCTCTCACTTCACCCAGACTCAACACGCTACAACGGCTTGTATCTAAACAGTAGCCGACCAAGAAAGTCATTGTTCACTGTCTTCCTCCTTCCTTTCACAACTATTTCTCTCGGGAGTTTATCTTTTGGCATCGTTGTGCGTTTCTCCCGATGCCGTGCAGCTCAGAACACAGGTGAGGTGTGTTTTTTCGTTTCCGTTCGGAAATTTCATTGGTCTAATGTTATGTCCCTCAGTTTTTTGGCTTGAAGTTTGTGAAACCGGGAAAAACCCAGGAAAAATTCATAAATAAGCCACTTCGTTGTTTAAGCCGCAGGGTTCAAAACGTGGAAAAAAAGTAGCGGCTTATAGTCCGAAAAATACGGTACTATTATAATGCTGGTAAGATCTACAGTAAGCACACGTGATACACGTGATATAAATGAATGTAATTCACAGTTGCACTGCATTTCACTAAGTTGCAGTCATGATACACTGAAATGCTAAAATCAATGACCAGCTAAAGAGGAGGAAAAGGTCACTCCAGTCAGTTCACTTAGTTATCGCTCAGTTTCATTCTGAAGTGTGTGTTGAACCTTAAATAGTCGTCTTCAAGCTTTTAAGAATTATTACCAAGCAGGATAATAATGTAGCTAAAAATACTAACAGCTCACAGCATGACCTGTCTGTCTGCACAGTGTCCTCCTGAGCCAATTGCGTGTAGCGTCTGTATTTTGGTATTTTAAACGGCCCACTAATGCTTTTAGTCAGGAGCGAGGATGGTGTGTTTCTGCTCTGCTGAACCAGCACAACTCCCTGCAGTTCGCCTTTTCGCTCACAGCGAGGAAACAAGCAGAACTTTTCGTGCTATTATTAAATATGAAACAAAACAATGACCAGGAGGAAGCGTCGGAAATTTTCTCTCTCGTCTACCCCAGCGTACGTTTTTACAAACTCAGAAATGAACTTGTAATGGAAAAACAATTGATCTCATTCTCACGCCTGCTTTATAGAAGAGCCGAGCTTTAGTGTGTCTTCTCAACCATTCACAGCTGCTTTAGTATCCTGTGGGAAACGGTGGCTTTGTTGAAATTCTGATCAGAAGGTCATGAGTTCAACTCCAGCTCTGCTAAGCTGCCACTGCTGTGCTCTTGAGAAGGGCCCACAAACATCAACTTCTCAGCTGTATACATCTGGATTAATTTGCTATGGATAAGGGCGTCTGCCGAATGCTGCGATGTACAGCAGTATAATATTTGAGAAGAAACGAAATATTACCCTCACATTGTTTGGAAGACTCATCTGTGCTTGTGTTGGAGCTCCGAGCCTGGTGCATGTCTGGTGTTGTCATCTTGTTCGAATTCAACTCACCAGGGAATCGTAGCTGATTTCTAATTGTATAGATGTCCTGTCCAAGTGCACATCCTCCCTAATGTCCTGCATTACAGGGCCTAATGAGATTGAATTCTCCGGGGAAAAAAACTCAATTATATAAATAAAACAGCTAAGTTTTGATGCAACAGCAATATTAAAAAGCAAAAGTGTTAAATTAATTAAGGAGAATCTGTTTCATGTCATTCAGTCAAAGGGAAATAATCAATAAAAGGTGGTGTGATGAAGCGGAGATACTTTTAATGTCGCTCGTTTCTTTTTTATTTCTCATAAACAAAAGCATTTTGATATCAATTTTGTATTATTTAATAATAGCATTGTTTTTTAGCTATTTACAAAAAAAACAATAAGAATGCGATGGTCCAGAAATCCTAAAGATCTCAAAGTTCTCAGCTTTATCTCAGACTCAGCACTGACACTGGACAAACCTCCTGTATTACTATATGAACAATTATACAAGTTTTCAATTCATTTACGTGGTGCGTCCACTGCAGACTTTATGTCTAGACCCCTGAATAGCTTTAATATTATCTATGATATTATATATACTGTATAATAGCTTTTTTTTTCACTGGTTAACATTAAAGCACAAGAAGAAAAAATGTGTTAAATGAGAACGTCTAGCAGCAAAACCCAGAGCAAATCATTTCATCCTTCACCTTTTTTTCCCTTTTACATCTGATGACACATGTACTCCGATTCTAAAATCATCCTGCACTGAAAAGAACATTTGAGCTGCTTCACTCCCGTATTTAGCTTGTTAAAGTTCCAGAGGTCGGCATGCAGATGCGTTTCTCAGAAATCACTTTATATCAATTTGTATAACATCTTTATCACGCCATCGTACACGCCGAGCCTATGATCTTCTTCATTCAAAACATGTTCAACATCTCTACAATGAATTTCTATCACAGTGTGTGTACGTGTGTGTGTGTGTGTGTGTGTGTGTGTGTGTGTGTGTGTGTGTGTGTGTGTGTGTGTGTGTGTGTGTGTGCATGAACTATAATCAGGTCTTAAAAGCTTAAACATGGGAAAAAAAGGATTATTTCTAATAATGCCTGGAAATCATTCTTTTACTTTACGGCACTGATAAAATCTCTCCATTGTGTGATTTTGATTAGTTTGGAAACTTCTGAATAAATCACATCTTATATCTGTTCATTGTAATGCACAGACTTTTCATTTCACCGCTTGTGTATGTACCGTATTTACACTCTACTGACAAAAGTTTGTGGACACCTGACTATAAGATTAGTATGTTTTTTAACATCCCATTCCACATTTTGCTGTACACTCGTCTGGGAAGATGTTCCAATAGATTTTGTGGAGATTTGTGAAGATTTATTCATCCACAAGGGTGTTGTTAGAAGGTGAGGAGATTCCTGGGGTGCAATCAGCATTCACATCCATCCCAAAGGTGTTCAAACGTGTTAAAGCTTAATGGAAGGAGATCTTCTACTCCAACAGCAGATCTTCATGGAGCTGGCTTTGTGCACAGGAGCATCGTCATGCTGGAACAGGTTTGGGTCTACTAGATCAAATGAAGAGTGATTTGAGAGATGATAATCAGATGAAAGGAGTCTCCAGTGTCCAAAGACGTTTACAACATGATAAGCTGAAGCTTTTTTCGTGTCTTTACACTACTGTGAGAACAGGAACTAATTTAATAGACATTTCACAACATTAAATGCAACTATAAATAAATTAAATAAAAGCTTTTAAAAACCCAGTGGGTTTTTTTTATTTATTATTTTTAGATGCCTGTGGTTCCCATTTGTTTTTTCACACCTCTTTTCTAGATGTTCACCATTGGCATGTTGCTCTGTTCCACTGGATAATGTGATAACAAAAAGCCCTAAATTGTCCAGGACAGCACTGAGCTCTTCAGTCTCACCACTGGCTATATTTTTAAACCATGCTTACAATATTTTAGGGCATCCTCACTGTTATTATTTGCACAGCACACACTGTTACCATCTGGCCTTCTTGGAAACACATGAAAATTGTGTAGGAAGGAAAATTGCCAAGGGGCAACACAGACACATGGGTTGTGTATCAGACCTCCTCGAATCCTGCTGCATGTCTGTTCTGTTTATTGTTTTTTTCTTTAGTTAAAAAATATGACATTTATACATGGACTGTATATAAAACCCATATAAAATGAAGAGCCATAAAGTGCCGTGTGACACAGCGGGTTATTTTCGAATAAGAATAAAAAATATATATATTATTACTATAACAAGGCCACAAAATATTTATCTAATGTGTTTTAAAGTAAGCAAGGCAGATGGAGCAATCAATTGTGACCACAGAAAGCTAAGTATAGAGATGATTAATAATATTGTGCTTGACTAGAATCTTAGATTGTTGCATAAAAACACTGAAGAAATAGAGATACCTTCAGCCTTGGCCATGTGTGAAGTGAATTCAATCAAAAAAACTTTTTTGGGGTGTTAAAATATAAACTCATGGATTTGCCTTATCAAAAAATAACCACCATGTGATCACATTGGCCAGAAATCACACTTATTTTTTTCACATACAGCTATCTGGTTGCTGGGTTCTTGCCAAAAATGTGCAATTCTCAGCCTGCTTTTTACCAAATGAGTAGAGAAGTGCCAGACACCATCATCTCATTTACAGGCTTGTTCACAAACCTCATTATTCACTAATATCCGGTGATGTTTTTCTAACCATATCCATGACTGATATCGGATAACTGAGAAAGTCCAGTAATTAGCTCATGAGTCCTACATGACTGCATGAGTCTCCGCATGACTCCTCTAATTTACTCCTCGTGGTGTTTTCTGTAGGAGTGGTTTGATGGTAATGCAGACATTTCAGTTTTATCACCAGCCAAATAAAAATCAGAAATGTTTAGTCAGATAATTAAAAATCCTTTATATTTATAACTAATGAAAAATATGCTTTGTTTTAATACTCTTTCTGTCTTAAATAATGTGCGTAGCTGTAGAAGCACATAGAATCATCCTCATCGAGTTTGTTACTGTATATTACAAAATAAACTTTTGGATTTCTATCACAAAATGCAAAATTTATTTTCCAGGCATATGAGGTGGCATTAAAACTTTCGAGACTAATGGTGTAACTGGTGTTATTCTGACCACGTCTACAATTTTCATCATGGGCAGCACGTTACAACAAAGAGCAAGCATGTAAAATTCTGCGTAAAACTGGGCAAATTTGCCACGGAGAGTTTTGACACGAGGTACGTTTGACATACTGCGATGCTGCGACGAGTCTATCGAGGTGTTTCCACTTCATGAGTGGAAGATTAAAACTGCATCTCGAAAGATCAGGAAGATCTCTAACGAGATCATGAAAATGTTTGCGAAATGTTACGGCAACTTGTGCACGATGATCCCCGAACAATCCACGTGATCTCACTTTCGCACTCTCCCTACTCCCCAGATTTGGCCCCTGGGGACTTATATATAGCCCCTGCGGACAATATAGCGGGAGCGCTATATTGAAGGTGACAGTGTGTAACATAGATTAAATAAAGTACTTTATTGTAAACAGAGTTTGTTTCTAAACTTTTTGATAGCATCTCATATCTTGTCAATGTTTTGTTGTGTTCACCTGTTTCATGTTATTTGTTATTGAGCTTGCCTAGTCATTGTCATTAAGTTTAAGAAGAGGTGTTTAATCAAGTTCCTGGTTTTGACCCTTGCCCATTTTCCATGGTACTTCTTGATCAACTGTTGGATAAACAATATGGATACTGTAAATAAACATATAAAATCCCTTGAATGGGAGTGTAAACAAGAGAAAGCAGCAATAATGTGGCCAAGTGACCAAGTATATAACAAAGTCACAGAGCAAGTCTAAGTGTCTAATGTATTTACAATCATGTTTACTTCATGGTTCTTGCATCTACGGCAGAAAATCCTCAAAGAAGTGCCAGCCGGCTATCAGTTGATTACCCACGATGCTTTGCGATTTGGATGGTAACCCTGCATTTTCTGCAAAGCATCTTCACACACTCGTCCTTACTGCACTGGCACTTCAGAGTCAAAGTGCTCTTCAGATGCGATGTGCCATCGAAACACTTTGCAAGGGCGTGTTATTGGCTAGAAGTGAGCCAAGCACACACACACACACACACACACACACACACACACACACACACACACACACACACACACACACACACAGAATCATAGAGCCAGACTGGAACTAAATGCTCCATTAACTACTGATATGCTGTGTTGTTTCTCTTCTCTTTTCTATCCTTTAAAATAACTCAGAGAGGCCACATCAAGTAAAGAATAAAACAGTGTGTAGTGCTGCTGTCCCTATAAACAAAGCCTAATTACACAGCTGTTTCATGTTTTAAAGAGTGACATGTGTTTTTAATGTTGTGTTACATGTGGGAAGCAAGTTAGTAAGAGAAGCTAAAAGAGATGAAAAGTAGGAGAATTTACAAAGGTCTTAAAAAAGGTCGAAACAAGCAAAAAGCAAAAAAGCTTAGACAGATGTAATTTGGTGAGCCAGCCAGGATCTATCATTTTGGATGGATGGATGGATGGATGGATGGATGGATGGATGGAGAGAGAGAGAGAGAGAGAGAGAGAGAGAGAGAGAGATAGATAGATAGATAGATAGATAGATAGATAGATAGATAGATAGATAGATAGATAGATAGATAGATAGATAGATAGATAGAAAAAAGAATGTTAAAGAATAAACAAAAGAAGTACAGAAAATGTATTGATAATGAAACAGAATGGATATTTTTGTTTAATAGTTTATGATCTTTTTGTCACTACATATGACCTAATTAGATGAATTTGTTATTTTAAGTGAATACGTGTCTCGTGTTTATGATTATATCCAGAGGGCACTTGTTAACGATGCAGCACTCTAAATCAGCCTGTACTATTATGCGAGCATGGAACAAAGCCAAACTTTTGAATTATTAACAATCAAACACCACCATTAATGAATAAGTGATGAAGTCTTTAGAGTATTGTACTTTGAGATATTCAGTGCCCGTGTTGAACACAGATGCCTGAAGTGTGATGAATAATAGTGAATAACAAGATCAGCAAATCTCACACACACACACACACACACACACACGCACGCACACACGCACACACAAAATGAACGAACAAAAAAGCAGCGAATTTATTAATCAAACACTTTAACTTAGAGATTAAAAAATATTTGTAAAAAAATAATTATAAAACACTATAATGTGATCCCTGATCATACAACATGACCTGTTATGGCTAAAATTTTATTAAACTGAATTACATTTTAGTTGTATACAGCTTTTTACACAGATAAAGTGGTAATAAGGTTATATAAAAGAATGTGTAAGTTTATTGCTTATAAATTAGTTCCTTATAATTGCTTATCCCTGAGAAAAAGCCAGTGATGACTGTAGCAAGGAAAAACTACCTGAGATGGTATGAGGAAGAAACCTTTAGAAGAGCCAGACTCAAAAGGAAATCTCATCCTCATCTGTAATTTTTGTATAATAGTAAAACTATTTGTGACAACAAATACACATGAATATGTTTAGATACTAGGTGATTAGGTCGTTTTTTGCTGATTAGGTGATTTTTTGTTTTGTTCATTTTGTTTAGATAGACAGGAGTTACAAGAGACTATCAATGTACAATTAGTGATCCAGCCAGGAGCTGTAAGAAGATGATAATCTAGCAATTAACCAGCCAGTTTAGAAATATATGCCCAGCCAGTATGTGCAAAAATGGGTATGATTATCTAAAAATTAGCAAGCCAGCAAGGATAATCCAACCAATAATAACTATTATTTTGATAATCAAAAATTTGCTGAGACAGAGTGTAAAATACAACATTTTAAATTGCTCAGCTATTTTGGGGTTCGAAAAACACTCTAATAATACATCAGTTTGGCAAGCCAGGATCTACAAATGTTTGTAGCAATTTGACAGAAGACATAATAGTACAATAAGTAGTGAGCCAGCAAGGAGTTGCATATAAAGACTCAAAAAGAAAATCCAAAAATAAGTTTAAGGTTACATTTGCAAAGAAGCAGCCAGGCAAACTACATATTTTAAACAATTGATAACATGTTGGATGTGTGGTAATGCTGGAAGAATTGAGGGTATCACTATGGAAACATTCACATTGCTGCTTGCTGCCCTCTATACCACTGCTATTTATATCAGCTGTATAATGAGACTCAGAATGAGTTTTTCTTCTCAAATGCTTGCTCTATGGTAAACTCTAGAACTTAGCAGAATTTCATCACATTCACATTAACCCTGTTAACAAGAAAACAACACAAGCATAAACACTGCAAACCTGTTGATAGCTGCACAATGATGTTTTACTAATTTCACAATTCACTTATCCCTGATTAACGGACACTGAGTAATTAACTTGAGTAAAGGAGCCGGCATTTTTGTCCTGTTAAAGTAGCAAATAACGTGGTAATGTTCCAGATTTAGTTCCTTAATATCTGATTGTGCTGTGACTCTCGGTAAAGGGTGTAAAAATAAACTGCACGTTTTTTATTTTTTCCAAGAAAAGAGAGATTTATTTGAATTTCCAGCCGAGGATCTAATTAGTCTTTTGCTAAACTGTAGTAAAGCATTATTTTATTCCATAAGCTTTTAGAACCTTTTGTGAGGTTTTTTTCTCCTCACTAAATGAAATCATGCGACAAGATAAAATGATTCATGCAGCAAGTGTTTTGGTTTATTCATGTAGGACTGATGCACTAATTAGATAGCTGGACTCTCTTACATGCTAGAATTGTAGCTTTTCCATCAGCGGTAAAGCTCATATAAAAAAATGCAGGCTTTGCCAAATATTAGTGAATAATGTGGTTCATTAGCAAGAACTGCAATGACTGAAGTGATGCCGTTTTGTGGAGCCAAATGCACAATTTTGGCTGAGATACGACAACTGAAGTCCAGGAGCTAAAAAAAAGCTTGTTTTCTTTTGCTATTCTATTGAAAACCTGCTCACCTCACCTACACCAGTACCTGACTTTACTAACACCCTTTTAGCTCAATGAGCACAAATCTCCACAAACACACTCCCAAATCTAGTGGAACATCTTCCCAAAAGAGTGAAAGTTATTATAACAGCATATAAGGACTAAATATGGAATGGGATGTTCAAAAAGCACAAATTTGATGGTCAGATATCTGCAAACTTTGTGTGCATACATGTAGTGTATGTGTAAGATGAACATGAGCATCTGGTTAAACACATTCAAAATTAATATAATAATCAAACTGGTGAGCCAGACAGGAGCTGCAAAATATCTTACTGCATAATCTAACAGTGACATTTACACATTAAACTCATGTCAATCTATACAAAGGCCTGAATATGTAGTTACAAAAAGGAAATTACAGTTTCTCAGTAAACATCTATCCAAGTGAGTCTGTACACCTATCTGTCCGTAATGGCAAGTCAAGTTTAAGAAATACACATGTATTGGACGTTTTAGCAATGTATTAAAACATGATACAAGACAGTAGGAAAATAAAAAAACTTCAATCTTTTCACTACAGAACACATCCAACATCAGCTAGCTTTTGATGTAATGATTAGTGTGTCGCAACTATGAAATGTTCCAGTGGTTTCTTTTTTTTTTTTTTTACTTTTTTTGGGGGTTAGATGTTTCTTACATCTCATTTAAATTTACTTCACCTCAGTCAAGGCCAAAAACATGTCTGTAATATGTGGGGTATTTATTTTTTTGCCATTTCTAGCTGGTTGGATTGCTAATGTAAATAGCCGTGTTAACTAATTTTTCAAATCTTCTGTCTTCTACTTTCAGAAATGAATATGTGAGTCACCTCTACATTTAAGATTCACTCGGAGTGAGGCTGTCTAAGTGGATGAATAAACCATAAAGTGGCGTGCTCACAGAAATAATGACTTAATCTGCCATATTTACTTGAGGGTTTATTTATTTATTTTTTAATCCTGATCCAGAAGTCACCTTCATCCTCGGTTCCTCTGTGCACATTCTCTAAATCAGTCCCTCAGGGAAGATTTCCTCCTGCTCTTTTCACGCTAATATAAAGTGCCTCAGACACGCAGGTTTGTTTTTGATAACATTACCCGGCTCCATTCTGCTAATACGCTTCTGCTGGGTCAAGAGATGCAGATAGGTTTATTTCACTCAGGCCTCTAAAACAAATTTAAAGATTATTATGCATTGTAGGGTTTCAGTGTTTCCAGCCTCCAGATCTACATGGAGATCAAAATGAGAGACCATAAAGCCCATCTGTCCAGCTCACAAAAAGGCTCATCGCAGGTGGGGTGAAAACCAATATTCCCATCCGTATTTTTTTTCTCCAAAAATTTCATTTAGATATGGTCCTTGACATTTTGTGCCTCGCTCAAATGGAAGAAAGGAAATGAAAAGCTTTTAATTCAGTCCACAGGAGAGAAGTGCATGTTCACAAACACGAGCCTGCTTCCTGTGTGTTTGTTAATTTCCCTATGCAGCAGTTGAGGCGACGTCCCCCACAGCCATGCAATCACTGCTTTACATTTGTGAGATTTGTTGCTTTAATTTCGTTGCTGTTACTCCCCTTTCAGCCCCCCTGTACTGTAGATGCATTTATCTAACCACAGTTTTCCCCGATTAAACAAGCAACGCCTCCAGACATTTGTGTTCTCCATCAGGAGGGAATTTATAAGGAATTACACTTCATGTTTCTCTCGTTATTATAAAAAAAACATTAGGTTTTAAGTAAGGTCCATTTCAACCATAATGGCTCTTCGGGGGGGGAGTCCACACCACATAGAACAGGATTCTAGAGTAAAGTAAAGGGTGGAGAACAGAGTTCTATATTAATGTCTAAGGGGGAATTTAATGTCACAAGAGCCATAATAGGGACAAAATAGATAACGCAAAACTTTTTAAAAGTGTATGCAAATACAGAAAAAAACTGAACGCTGGAAAATTTTTAAGTTAAAAAAGATTAAGAGAAAATACCCAAATTTCCGAATAAATAAACTTGAAATTTTTGTGTTTAAAAATCTAAAATTTGTGCGGTTTTTTTTTTTTTATATCAAGGAAGAAAACCGCATATACAATTTGCAAGGTTGGGCAGACGTCACTTGTTTTGCATTATGCCTGAAGTGGAAGATCTAATCGAACTTTACTTTTCAATTGGATTTAGCAACAAGGAAATACTTTTTTTTTCTCATAAATGTGCATTTTTTTTCACGAGTTTTAAACTTCTCTGAAAACATTTTGCCCCTCCTTTTCCAACACGTTCTTTTTTTTTTATCCCACATTGGCCCTAATACGCCGTCGCACAGACATGCGTAATGAGCAGTGTGTGTGTGTGTGTGTGTGTGTGTGTGTGTGTGTGTGTGTGTGTGTAAGACCATATGTAAAACTTTGTTGTGTAATATCCAGTGTAGTAGTTGTGTGTGCAAAATCATTAGACATGTTTATCATCTCCAAAGTTTACATCACTTCTGACCTTGTCCTAGTATTATACAGGCAGTGTGTATTGTGACTGTAAGCAGCCATATTCAGTTCAGTTCATCTTTACTTATTTCCAGAAGGCAATTTGGTTGCAGCATACAAGCATATGACATAAGATATACAACAACTCAAACACCCAACACCTAAGAGATATTTTTCCATAAGGAAAAGAAAATACAGCTGAAGGGGATAAGTGTGTGTGTGTGTGTGTGTGTGTGTGTGTGTGTGTGTGTGTGTGTGTGTGTGTGTGTGTGTGTGTGTGTGTGTGTGTTTTCTACTGTGTGTGTATTTCACTACATGTTGTACTCCGTATGAATGTGTAGGTGACAAGTAAAATATGAATTTGAATTAAATAAATGTCTTTACAGAAAACTGCACACATCCTGTATGATAATGATGTTTCAGCTATCTGTTCTTCTGCCTAGCAAAACCCATGGGCTTAAGGTACTAAATAAAACAGTATCACTACAGAGGCTAAACATTAAGTACAGAATGCAGACTTGGATGGAGTTATCAGTGGTTCAGGGGGTTGCTGGTGATCACACTGAGGGTCAATTAAATTCACCAGGCCCGAAAGCAACCAAGCATATCTAACACTGGAGCAGGGTTTCTACTGTGGCCCAGCTGTAAGCTCTGGTCCATTTCAAATTCGAGATATGACTGAGTTCTGGCAGCCGGATCTGTTCCCTGCCGGCATGTGGTCCAGATGAAAGCAGCAAGCATGGCCACGGCATATAGGGCCATTCCTCATTTTTCTGGTCAGCATGGAGCACAATCTGGCATGCTAATAATCACTATAGAAGCCTGTTTGTTCTGCTGCTGTTGTGAAACAAATCGTCCAGAGAATTTAGCCTGCAGGAAAAAAAATAAAATAACAAACGAGGAAAAAAAAAAAACATCTAGTAATCATTTATTGATCAACTGCAACAAATTGTTCCTGGGTCAGAATAAACAGGCGACGCCGATCCATAAAATAAATGGAGCGGCAAACACAAGACTGAGATCTCTCGATTTGTCCCCATGTAAATGGTGTTCGAGGAGAGCAGTCTCTTTAACATAAATTACACCTGAAGATTGATCGTCTTGATGTCATTAGGCTGCCAGCAGCGCTTTGCTTCAGAAGACAAAAGGGAAAAAAAGGGCTCTCGTGCTTAATTGGAGCGCGACCAAGCCGTCTGGGTTTGAGCGGCTCGTGGAGACAAACAGCCATACGCTTCATTATGTTCTGAGCAGATAGACCTGCTTTCACAGGTTTAGTCAGAGCCATTATTGAAATGATACACTTTTTTTTTAATTTTTTTTTTTATGAAACGTGTTAAGAAACGTGTGCCATTTGCGGAACATTATTGTCAGAGAATATTTGTGATTTATTTTTTTCTCCTCTCTTCCTTTTCGAGCAGGATGCGGTCGTCATGGTAACAAGGTGTTGCCACGGAAGATGATGTTCGCCATAAAAGAAATAGGAAGTGTCTTTCACTAGGATGCTTTAGCCAGAGTGCAGCCGGCTGATGCTGATTTCCTGTCTTAAAAGCACCGGTGGGCAACAGCAACCATGCTACGCTGAACACACTCCATATCTCCAATCATGTGTGTGAGTGTGTGTGTGGTAACATCTCAAACCTCAGGCACATGCAGTGTGTGTATCCACTAAAAATCTAACATTTATTCTCATTAACTTTGACCCATTTTAATAGCAATATTCTACCCAATTTTGCCCACACATCATATATAATCAATCATCTGAGACGTGTTTGTTGCAGGACGCTTGTGGTTTTAACCTTTCTAAGTTCCCAATGGAAATTTGCTCCATTTCTATCAGCTATGAAATGATAACCAGTGGCAAACATATTATGCGACGCTCGTTCACATTAGCAAGCCGATGCTGTAATGCTGCGATCGTCGACTTTTTTGTGTTTCGCCCTGCAAGAGCCGGTTCTGCTGCTTCACTTATTGACACACTTTATTTCTGTTACCTTGGAAACACTTCAGAGAGAAATAAGAAGTTCGCAGAAATCACTGGAAAAAATTCATCTGATGTTTGTGTGATAATCCAAAAATATGTTGGTAATAAGAGCTGAAAAGTTTTCGTTCCTGATCTGATTATTGAATCAAACTCAAACAAATCTACTAATAAGACTGAGCGCATTCCGGCTGTCACTGATGTCGGGATTATTCAGATTTTTAGAAAAAAAATCTTGATGTTATTGTTTGCTGTCAAGAGAGAAACGATTCACATCAGTGCTCTGTCCCTGTCAGTTCCTGTAAACAAGCCGCTGGTCTAATAAAGAAGGAGTGGCCTGTATTCTCATTAGCATAAAGAGATGTGGCTGATGTAGAAAGTCCTAGTGAAGATGAAGTAACTCCAGGACTTATTACTCGTAGTGAAAAGGCGTGGCCTGTGTTGCTGTCAGTCTTAGTACTGGAGGCGTGTCTATCATATCTATCAGTCTCAGTGCGGGAGGCATATCTATCATATCTATCAGTCAGTGCAGAAGGCGTGTCTTTCATATCTATCAGTCTCAGTGCAGGAGGCGTGTCCATCATATCTATCAGTCAGTGCAGGAGGCGTGTCTTTCATATTATCATTCTCAGTACTGGAGGCGTGTCTATCATATCTATCAGTCTCAGTGCAGGAGGCATGTCTATCATATCGATCATTCTCAGTACTGGAGGCGTGTCTATCATATCTATCAGTCTCAGTGCAGGAGGCATGTCTATCATATCTATCATTCTCAGTACAGGAGGCGTGTCTATCATATCTATCAGTCTCAGTGCAGGAGGCGTGTCTATCATATCTATCAGTCTCAGTGCAGGAGGCGTGTCTATCGTATCTATCATTCTCAGTACAGGAGGCATGTCTATCATATCAGTCTCAGTACAGGAGGCGTGTCTATCATATCAGTCTCAGTACAGGAGGCGTGTCTATCTTATCTATCAGTCTCAGTACAGGAGGCGTGTCTATCATATCTATCAGTCTCAGTGCAGGAGGCGTGTCTATCATATCTATCATTCTCAGTACAGGAGGCATGTCTATCATATCAGTCTCAGTACAGGAGGCGTGTCTATCATATCAGTCTCAGTACAGGAGGCGTGTCTATCTTATCTATCAGTCTTAGTACAGGAGGCGTGTCTATCATATCTATCAGTCTCAGTACAGGAGGTGTGTCTATCATATATATCAGTATTAATGCAGTAGGCGTGTCTATCATATCTATCAGTATCAATGCAGTAGGCATGTCTATCATATCTATCAGTATTAATGCAGTAGGCGTGTCTATCATATCTATCCGTCTCAGTGGAGGAGGCGTGTCTATCATATCTATAACCCTCAGTGCAGAAGTGTCTTTTCAAATCAGACGATTTAACTAGAAACATACTATTAAAAAGGTACAACTCAAAACGTACAACTGCATATATACTGGTTTAATCTGCTAACCTCAAAATAGACAAATCAAAAAGTTTAACAAACAAAAAACCTACCAAAACATTTGGCTTGAAATCTACTGCTTAAATCATAATTTCTAAAGCATAAATACAACTCAGTTACACTTCTGTATCGTTTTATTTACAAAGGAATGTCTCCTCATCCCGAGATAAAGCCAAAAAATCACTTCCTTCAGTCCGCTTTTATGTTTTAGGTCATGTGTTTTATTGGCCTTAATAAATTGCCCAGTTTGTTGCTGCTTTCGGATGATAAGCGCAGTTTGTTTTGTGCTTTGTAAAAAAATAAATGTAAACCGCAGTGTGGTCTTTGTGCAGATGCTGACGGATGTCACAGCCTTGATGGCTTTGAGTAAATCAATGACCAGACTGCTGTCTGAAAAGTGCAACCGATTAAATTCCCTGTGGTGGCCTGGCGATCTTCTGAGTTTCATCCACTTCACTCCTCATTGACCTCTGACTCTCCATTAAAGGCGTTATTTCAGGTCTGAAACCTCCATCGTACCTGCGCCTGATCCATAATAACACACTGTAGCAGATTGATGTGAGGCATTAAGAGTGTGTGTGTGTGTGTGTGTGTGTGTGTGTGTGTGTGTGTGTGTGTGTGTGTGTGTGTGTGTGTGTGTGTGTGTGTGTGTGTGTGTGTGTGTGTGTGTGTGTAGTTCACTCGGCTGGGGAAGAGCGAGAACACTGAGAGGTGGATGTGAGAGAGATCATTTGTGCTGCACTTTGTGGACACTGTGGTCATTACTGAGCAAAAAAATCATCCATTAGTGAATATTTCAATAATTGATGCTTTTATATTTCCTTAAAGGAAACATACTGTATAAATAGAACTGTTGGCTCAGTGAAAAAGGCTCAGCTTCTACAATGTGTGTTTTACAGAAAGAGGCGGGACCCCTGGATTTATTCATCCTAATGAAGGGGGGTGTGGCCTTTGGGATTTTTAGTCCTAATGGAAGGGGTGTGGCCTCTGTATCTTTATTTCTAATGAATAAGTTGTTTATTTATTATTTATTGAAGTCTGAGTAAGAGAGTTGTGAGTAAAAAGTCTGTGATCAATTTAATTGAAAAAGTGTTTTTAACAGTGCACATTGTCACAGTTTACAGAAATAAATAAAAAAATAAAAAAATAAAAAGTTATGTATAGTACAAAGCAACTGATATATTATTAGCTAATTTTGCTGCAATTGACCAGAGGGGGAGAAGAACACCATGCTCCCATACTGAGAGCACAAAAGATTCTCTTACACACAGCTGGAACACACTTTTACACTTCTATAGCTTTCCATATGTCTGTTTCAGCCTGCAGCAGTCAAACGGTCTCACACACACACACACACACACACACACACACACACACACACACACACACACACACACACACACACACACACACATTCTTCACAGTGTTTTTTCGTTCTTTTTTTCTTTTTTTTTACCAGGAACATGTAGAGCCAAAAGCGTCTGTCAGTCCTTTATATTTGTATGTTTTTAAACATAGTCCTGTTACAGACGCTGCTTCCTTTCTCTCCTTCATTCAGGGCTGCATAGCGACGGTGAGAATATGCTTTAATGTTCTTTCTTCAAAGGATTAGCAGCTTGATTAAGCTAAATACCCATGCTTCATAGGCATGTTTTATAAATTGAATGGTACAGTGGCTGAATCAAAAATATATAGTTTATTTAGGATTTTTTAGCTCTGATGCTACTGATAGCAAACATCAAATAGATAGATAGATAGATAGATAGATAGATAGATAGATAGATAGATAGATAGATAGATAGATAGATAGATAGATAGATAGATAGATAGATAGATAGATAGATAGATAGATAAACAGTTGTTTCTTTCATGTCAATTTTCCTCCCTGCAAATTCATTACATCCCCTAATACACTGGATAATAACTACCTTCTGGGTTTATTGTTACTTTTTGCATTGTAACAACACAAGAAAAAAAAAAACCTGAGTAAATCTTTTGAAGATGAACGTTCGTGCCTCAGTTTAGGATTCTGACCTGCATATTAAAATCTGTGTTTACACCCAATAGCATCTCTCTCACGAGTTCCACGTCTCAATCTAATCACGCTGTTATTGGTGTAATAGGACTGTAAGTAGAACAGGAAGGCTCTCCTGACCGCATTAAGCGCTTTTATCATCACACTCTTCCACTCCCACAGATAAAAGCCTGCAAATTTATCACGACCTTCGACTAAATCTCAAATTATCGAGGTCAAATAAACACACATGCTTTCCCCTCCCTCACAATGAGCTGCTGCTGCATGGAATAGCTGCGTAGAATACAGATTAGATCACAATCAGAGGGAAACGATTGAGCAGCTGAAGGGAAGAGAGAATGCTAATCACTTACCTGGCGTTTCGGCTCATAAAATACATAAAAAACATAAATCTGTGGCTCCTGATCAGATCTTGTTAACACTGTGTGTCTGATGCAGGCTGAGTTACTGGTTCTACCTTCATATCGATCATTTAGCAACTTGTTTCATTACTTTTATACAACTGCAGGTTGACAATGATTACAATTTGGTATTTATTGAAGAACAGCACGCTATTCATTTAATCTGTTTATATCTATTTTCTCCTACACAAAGTTTCAGATCAGGGATCAAAAATTTTGTTGAACAGCAAATCTGAATTCTGATTGGTTGAAAATTGTTAATTCATTTCCTAATAATAAAAGTTCAGATGAAGCAGTTCTGAAAGTAATAAAGCTGCAAATCAATACTTTATATTAATATGTTTCTTCTAAAACATGGTCATTTCCAAAACAGCAGCTCATATCTAGGGAGTTTTATCTAAGATTAATAATAAACAAATTGTAAACCGCATTTCTGAATTGAAAGGTTCAGTAGTTCAGTAGTAATTTTTTATCGAGGACAGCGGATGCAGTTTGGATCGGTTTAAATTATTTTCACCCATCAGCAGAAAGGTCATTCTCATTACTCAGTAAACAAATGTCAGAAGCTAAAAAGGTGCACTTTTGGCTCGGAGAATAAAGCACAGCATTCCAGCATAAACATTGAGTTTATAAGTTGCTTTCTGATTTGCTTCAATGTTTCAATGGAATAATTTAGAACCCTTAATTGTTCTTTGGTTGCGCATCTGGTGTTGTCCTTTAAGGTTCTTTGCAAAACCCTCAGAAATGTACCACCAGTAGGGGTAAAGACCAAAGGATTTTGACTCCAGACTAAATGCAAGATTAATCTGTGATGCGGAGTCAGTCCATCAAGCATGAAGAGACAGGATCTGACTCGAGTGAGACCACAGGACAAGTCTGGCCAGGAGGCACCCCATCCATGTAACCCCAAATCCATACAGAGTGGATTCACAGTGGCTCTTACAGCTAACAAGATTTGGAGAGTGATTTGGAGAACCAGTAGATGTGTGTTGTGAGGGTGGGAAGGGAACAGCAGTAAGCTTGACCATATCAGTGTTCAGCATAGAAGGCACAGTATTTCTCAACACCAACTCCTGTCATTTGAGTTCCTTGGTGTGATCAAATACATTAAAACCTTAGTGCTGGGATTTCAATATGCTCTGGTTTCACCTGGCTGGATCATGTCAATGCCTGAAGTACTCTCTACAGACACCATGTTCCCAGTAAGGTCATGGACCTCGTACCAAAATACTAAAACAATTTCTTCCTTCTGGGTCTGAAAATCAGCCTCTAACTGGCTTGAGAACGACATTTACTGCAACTGGCTGCAGCATCTTAGGAATCCTTTCTGCTTTGAGACATGGTTGTCAAGTCAGCTGAGTTTGAATGAAGAGGTTCGATGTGTGGCAGCTCCCAATAACAGCCTTTACCTACACGCCACTACAACATCAGTCTCAGGATGAAAAGCTCCTGGGCAAGCATGAGTTCTAAACTAAGGTTCCTCAAGCTGAAAACAAAAGGAAAAGGAGAGGGCAATTTTTATTTCACTTGGTCTGAAATCACCATCTTTATGTTGACAGGACGGCCAATCAGTTAACAGAGACGGCTCGCCTACTTCAGCCTGAGGGATGTTGCTTCCATACATAAAAACCAGCTGAAACCTGGGGGTCTGGTTAGAGAATTTGGTTTGCCTGGTAGATTCATGACTTTACCAGCATGAGATTCTACACATAGTTTTGTCAGGTCTTATATGCGATTCCCCTGATTACTGTGGAAGCCCTAGAGAAGAAGGTCAGCCTGATGGGTGCTGCTATTTATAAGAAGATCAGCATCCAACACCTCAATCTAAGTGGCCATTCTGAAGAATATGTGGTGATGCAAACAAGAGATCCGTGCAATGCGAAGAATCCAGAGACTCTGGAATCAACATCCATGTTGGCAGAAAATGGAGGTCAGACGGAGATCTGGAGTTGAATGAGGTTATGTGGATGGTGGCAACAAGACAAGTGAGCCAAAACTACTTTTCTAAACATTCTGCAAAACTAGGATGGCAGGACAGAGGAGGGTCATACTATTTGTTATGTGAAGATTCAGAAAAAAAAGCCAGCAGGTGGTTTTGCATTAAGTGCGTGAATCCTTCACTAGTTGCTGCTGGAACCTGTGTCTTATGTTAAAGAATCCCAGAAACACCAGTGAGGATGCATTCCAGCACATTTAAATGATAAATCCTGTACCACCAGCAATTATCTAGTTTTGGAAGCTAAGAAATCCAGAGAAACCCTGAGGAACCAGTAAAAAAACATCACAAGCTCATGATAATTCCTTCATGGTGTGTCAAATTAGTTTGTTTGTCTATTTGCAAAGGAAATCTATAAATGAAACTTGGTATGAGTATAGGTTTTAGTGTTACATTACATCTTAATATTTTAAAAATAATGGTCATGGACTTTGAGTGTGGTGACAATATGAAACTTGTCAGTTCCTCCACTTACTTACATTATAGCAGACAAAAATCTCTTACCTTCACTAGGATGTCTTTTTTTCTCCTTTTATAAATGTTACATAAACACCTCTAAAAAAAAAACATCACCATATTCACGAGAAGTCCTTCAGCACGGTTTTAGATTACAACTATTCATTCAATACTAAACTGATATTTATGTTTTACGTAATTTATTCTTTCTCATAACTCACCTCAACGTTTCAACATGAATACCAGATAATATATAGTGCGATCACCACATTTATTCACACACAAGTCTTCTTTTAGCCCCTGATTCACAAATGTCTTCATGTAGATTATGCTAATTGAAGCTGGCATTAAGGTCCAAACGGGAAAGACAATTTCGATGAATGACCGAGACGTGAAAATGCCAATCAACGGTCGTAAACTCAGAATGACACGAGGAGACTTGGTGCTAATTAAACTCTAATTTAATTACATTTTAATAGACTGGATT
Organism: Silurus aristotelis; assembly: GCF_946808225.1. NCBI lineage: Eukaryota > Metazoa > Chordata > Actinopteri > Siluriformes > Siluridae > Silurus > Silurus aristotelis. The sequence continues at coordinate 16,038,499 of NC_139582.1, forward strand.
AATGACTCGCATAAATAAACGCACGGGAGTTGTTTTTATTTTTTGCTTTTTAATTTGATTTCACTTACGCTAAATAAATGACTGGAGGAAAAGAAAAAGAATGAATGTATTTAAGGAATTTACTTATAGTTTAAAACTTATCTATAGACATCATTATACATATTCTATATAAGTGTTGGAACACCTGAGTTTTCCATCCGTATGTGGTTCATCGACAAACAGTTACACAAAATCGAATACACACAATTGTATCGGACGTCTTTGGCTGCTGGAGCATGACATTTTCCCTTCACTTGAACTAGGAAACCCAAACCTGTTCCAGCATGACAATGCCCCTGTACACAAAGCCAGCTCCATGAAGATACTTCACATAGGATGGATATGGTGGAAGATCTCCTGCTATAAACCTATCAAACACCCTTTGGGATGTGAATGCTGACTGCACAAATCACTACAAGCCAACTCCAAAATCTAGTGGAACATCTTCCCAGAAGAGTGGAGGTTATTATAACAGTTAATGAGACTGAATGTTGAAGGAGATGTTCAAAAAGCACATAGCGATCTTATGCTCAGGTGTCCACAAACATTTAGCAAAATATAGTATAATTCGATTTCCTCCTATTTGCTCATAAACCTACTTAGAACTTGATCACAAACTTTTTTCTTATTTACGTATTTATCTGCATCTGATGTTGCTCGCTATACTTGACTTTTTTGTTACCATATTCATTTATTCATTACTACACTTGTACACAGATTGTCCTGGAAATGAAAAATGCTGTACGGATCAATTTCTCAGTCCAGTTTCATTCTAATCTAATTTATTATCGCATATCAGTGTGAATTTCCTGGTAGTGAGTAGTTTGAGTAAGTTGTGATTCAGCCATTCTATGTGTACAAAAGCATTGTGTAAGAGATTTATATTTAGGAAGTCAGCGAATCGTAAATATCTAATATATATAAGATAAGATCCGCTCGTGTCGCATCATGTTCGGCTCGAAAACAGACGACGTTATTCTAAATATGCAAAAAATAACGAGACCGTGCCGCAAGAAATACACAAAATAATGACAACCCAATAAACAGGTGACACGATTACGCCGGCGGTGCTGTTGTTCTCGGTGAAGCGTGTTGGGTCTGGCAGTAGAGATGTGCTCTGTGAGCGCAAACACGTCGCATGCCGGCAAAAATAAGCAAATAAATAAATAAATCAGGCTGCAAGGTCGCAGCGACCTCCGCTTCCCGGCTCACCGAGAGCCATCCGGGCCGTGAAATTCAATACACAGAGTTCTGTTCCAGCTAATATTTTCATATATAGTTTGCAAATGAAGTCTCAAGTAGTGAAAATATCACCGAAAACACTAATAAGTGGCAAAAAAACACACTCATTGAAATGAAATGTGGTTAAAATACAATGAATTTTCTGACAAATAAACTCTCTTCCGGTCAGAACGCTTTTATTCTGAGCTGATCAAATGTAATAATTCAGATTTTTGTTTGTTCGTAAACACAAGCTCAAGCCGCCGTAACAAACACGGATCTTAATCTGATTCTGAGGCGCCGATTTCATCACTCATTCGAGCTGAAGGGATAAAAACCGGCCATAATGAGAAGCAGGGATGTCAATCTGTTTAATTAGCTTTAGCACACACACACACACACACACACACACACACACACACACACACACACACACACACACACACACACACAAATATACACAGACACAATCTATTTTTATTAACCTATACCAGAGGAGGAACAAGACAAAATACCAAACACACCATTAGGCTACAGGAGAAACAACAATACACACACACACACACACACACACACACACACACACACACACACACACACACACACACACACATACACACACAAGCACTCTGTTGTTTGTTGAATATGAAATATGATGTATTTTCGGTAAGGAGATGTTTATGCAACATTTAAAAAAATATTTTTTCAGTTTACAGCCTACAGCTTCCAAAGCCTACAGTCGCCCAGCTTCTAATTGGGTTTAAGTGTTCTCTATCACACACACACACACACACACACACACACACACACACACACACACACACACACATACACACACATAAATACTTCGAAAACTGCGAAGTATTTGCTGAGTTTTGTGACAGTACCAATCCACCAAGCGGACTGTTTCTGTTTGTTTATCCCGTTTCAGTTTTTATTTACCCATCAACTGAACTATTTCTGTCTGAACACTTTTTTAGCTTCGCTAGCATCCGCTTCCCCTCGTCACTTATGACAGTTAAGATGCAGTTAAAGGGAAAATCAACTACAGGCTTTTATTTCATTCAGTAATTAAAGATACACAGGATACATTGGATTTTTTTTTACAAATAAGTCATTAGAGATACTGAACAGAAAGTTTTATTTCTAGAATCATTATCAATAAGATAACGAGAAACAAAGATTTTATAAAATGGAGAACAACATAATGAAACACTGTGTCTTGTCCTTCGTCATGTAAAATCTCATTTCTTAATCCTTTCATGAAGTAATTTTCAGCTGAGGCCTTCAGCAACACCATTATCTCCTCGAAATGCTGCGAACGTCTTATTATCTGTATTTATTTTCTGCGCCTTTTAAACACAGACTCATTAGAAATGTCAAGAAATAAAAGTGCTTTCTGTGAGCTCATCCGCGTTACTGTGAAATCTGCGTGCACTTTAGAACGAGGGGAACAAAAGCAAAGCAGATTGGAGAAGTGGTGCATAATTCGATGATTATCAGGAATTTTTCATGCACAAACACAATTATTGCTGAACAAGTTTAACACGCACAACATTCAGCTGGAGGCCTGAAGGGAACATGCTGACAAAACACTTGAATCTTTCTGTGTCAGGAGAAAGAGGAGCAGTCAGGAGATGCGTCGACTTATTTACGACCAGTGAGCAGACAGACAGACGGACAGATGAATAGAGCAACCAAACTTCCCAGATCACCAAAACACTCATAACCAAACATTTAGAAGCATGTACCCTCCAGATCTGCTCCTTTACCTAACAAACACAGACTCACAAACTCCATGATATGTTTTCAACCAAGACTTAAACTCTTAGAAAAATGCAAGGCTGTACTATAACTCTGTAAGAGAAAGTCTGCCCCCTGCTGTAGTCTTCACTATTCAAGGTACCAACAAATAGCCTGCACCATTCCTTTGATCATAGACTACTGTACATTGCAGGTCATAATGGACCGAAGTTCACTCTGGTACTGTGACACATTATAGCAGCCATCAACTTTAATTTCATTCACCAGGCTCTATTCCCTTTTATAAAGTTAATAAGACAATTGCAATGTTTTACTCACTTGTCCTGAATATGGGGGCGGAAGTGAGATCATGTGGATTGTTCTTCGAAGATCATCATACACAAGTTGCCTATTGCTTTCGCCGTTTTCTGTGGTGGAGCTCGTCGTCTTCCAGCAATGTTCCTGCGCTCTTGAATCACACGCGTCGCTCAAAACACCTCAAACGACTCGTTACAGCGTCGCAGTATGTCAAACGTGTGTCATGTCAAACGTCTCTGTGGCAGATTTGGAAATAAGACGTGGAAAGCATGCAGTCAGAATAGCACTAGTTATACTATAAGTCTTAAAACATTATGATACCATCTCATGGAGAATGCACCGTCCACATCCTTATGAATGAGTTGACAACGTATTGGATCGAGAGCATTGATATGACGCTACATATGCAGATATGCAGTCTACACAGAGTTTTTGAAAGTTTTTCCAAAAATTCTTACTTCAAATAGTATATATATATATATATATATATATATATATATATATATATATATATATATATATATATATATATATATATATATATACACACACAAATACCTTTTTTTTTGTATATACCATTTCGGACGCTCCGGCAGTGGATTTATTGTTGTTAATATATAAATGTTAATATATAAACAAGATTTCTAAGGTAATTTTAAGATTGCGGTTATCTTGTGTACATCCTCAATATTTCCAGTATTGGTTTCTGTGGTTTCACACTTGGTTTGGTGTGTTGTGTGTTTTGTGTCACTCTGCTTTACTAGAGAGTGGTCTTTAATCACCATTTTTGAACATTGATGTTTTTATTGTGTGTTTGCTGACGGCTTTTCAACTACGATTAGAGTTCACGTCACTCAGAGCCTCACGTCACATGGATTCAACCTCAGACCTGATCCTGCTCCAACACCGCTGTCTCCCTCTGATGGGAAAAATATTGGGCATGCTGACCTTTCTGTGATTAACACACACACACACACACACACATACACACACACACACACACACACACACACACACACACACACACACACGCAACACAACCTTTCTGCCTCGATAATTATTAGTAGTTTCTTACAGTTTTTATTTGTTTATTACGATTTTTTGCCAAAAGGTGAAAACCCTAACAGACTTGACAGAAATTAAAGAACCCTTTTCTGGTTCTACTCTTATATATACTTAAGATATATAACACAACAAACAGACAGACAGATAAAGTTTGTGGACACCTGACCATGAGACCATAAAGTGTATTTTGGTTTGCTAAAGTCGCTAAATGCGTTACATGAAGTATTTCATCAGCAGTTTTCTGATGCTCAATGCAGTGTTGTGAAAACTAATGATGTCTTCATTCGGCTACAACTCACACAGGTTACTTACTTAACAGGAATTGCGGCAGTGCAACCAAATTCAGAGCGCCTCCTACAGGTCAACTCAGGTATTCAAAACACTTGACAGTCCACATGACAGGTTTTAAATTTCCAGTGTTTCAAGTAAACCATGCTTTTTCAGAATATGTGTGGAAAAACCCTAAAAAAATGTGGATTTGATCATAAATGAGCTAAAGGTTTCTAACTGATTCTGAACAATCATGACTTAAAATTACCAAAAGCCAGAGGTGTAACGAGTACCTGAAAATCATACTTAAGAAAAAGTGAAAAGTAAAAAACTTACTCCATTACACGTTAAAAGTCACCCATTCCAATAAGAGTTGAGTAACATCCATGGAGTATCTGATTTAAACAGTACTTGAGTATTTATACTGAACGTAGGCTCAAAGATGCAACAGTTCTCAAGTCCAAGACACATGTGGTGAAAAGCCAAAATTTCTATTATTTCCTAAAATACAAATCAGATTGAACACCTCAAATCTGCATTAACCAAAAACACAACAGCCTCTTTAATATGCCAGAACTAAACAAAGATAAAATAGAAAGTAGTGAAGCAATCTTTCAGAAAGGAAACTATTAGTATTTAATAGACAAATAAAATGTAAGCAAATAATTTTAAATAAACACAGTACAGGTGAACACAGTCATATAGCAATTTGATAAGAGGTGAAAAGTCTAGAACAAAATAACTGAGCAAACACAAGTACATACTGTCCATCAGCATTGGAACTGTAATGCGACAGGGGAAAATACTGACAGACTGACAGGAAGTACACATTTAAAACCCAATTTTATTGTAAAATTTTTATTTAAAAGCATTAGAAATGATTAAGTGATGATCAGATAGCGATGAAAGTTCAGCACAATGTTCTTTATAGTTGAAAACTTAAACTGAATATAGTGAGAACTTTACTGAATGAAAACACACACCAATGACCCTCTACACAAACTAAATAAAAAGAAAATATTGAAAACTCATTTATATTCTAATAAATGCAACTGAAACTGTTCTAACAACTGAAGCTCTTCTCACTCTGATGTTAGGTGACAGATGCTCTGGGTTATTACATGTCAAAGGTTTAGTCTTTATTTTAACTACAGCTTGTTGGAATCAAAGTGTGTGTGTGTGTGTGTGTGTGTGTGTGTGTGTGTGTGTGTGTGTGTGTGTGTGTGTGTGTGTGTGTGTGTGTGTGTGTGTTCACACTAACTGAAGAAGTCAATGGAGGAACTTCTTGAGGAACTTTCTGAGAAAGTTTTACTATTAGAAGGAACTTGAGCTAAACTTTGGGGTGAAGATGAATTAATGTTATCAAACTGAAGTGGATCATTTTTCCTGTAACATCACTTCCATAAGTGTTTTATTTCCCTTATACTACAGAAGATTCTTACCAGGTCAAAAACAAACACATCATTGCACACAGTTCTGATTCTCACTCATTATTGTAGCGATAAACAGTCTGAGTTTCCCGTCCAGAATCTCTTTTTCTGAAGGAGAAACAAAAAAATAGTGTTGAGTCTAAAGTGTAAAATCAGTTGTGAAACTTTAAATCCAACTCTTCCGTCAATGTTAGAACCTGAAGTCTCACCAACCCATATACAGAGTCTCAGAGTTATGATGTTCGATGTTGTGATGACGATAGTGATACGACAAAATTGAAAAAAAAAAAAAAAAAAAAAAGGCAGTGTGTATGTGGTACTATTTGTTGGGACGCTGCCAGGATGTAAACATCTCCTGCCTTGTGAGATGCCTTACTCTCGCCAGTGGTCAAGTTGTGTTGGTGTTATGTACCTGTAATCAGGGGCGGATCTAACGGGGTGGCACAGGGTGGCACGGGGTGGCAACTGCCAACCTAAGAAAAAAAGCCCAATGTATAAAATATTATATAAATCAGTAGAATTAAATCAGTTTCCTCGACAGCAGCGGCACTTTAATGTCATGAAATAAAAATTGTTGATTTTGATGAGATCTTCATGTGTATTAATGACTAACAGCTTAACTCGAAACTATTTCACCAGTGTACACACAGAATATGTGAATCCACAAAAACCATTCAAGAATGTTTGCTTCCTGCCACCCCCTTGCCAGCCTATAAATAATTTTCTGGCTCCGCCCCTGACAGTAATTTGTTAAATTATTAACACGTTACAGTTTATTATTCCATACTGATCACCATTCTTTAAGACTCCTGGGTAGACCAGTCCATGTCCTGACTAACTACAGCGAGAGTTATATGACTATACAGTATATGACATAGCGTTCAATTACACACAGGTTACAGCTGAGTTTATTTTTAACTGCAGGTAATGTGTGTGTAGTGACTCTGGGCTTCTGCATTCAGAATGCAGTGGCTCTCAGAACCTCGGCTTCCTGTTCTGTATGAATTTACACACCTGAGAGACAGGAGTGGTAACTTAGACTTAACCGTATCTCCAGAGGAAACAGTCTGCTGTATTCTCAGTTTTCCAAATGCACACACACACACACACACACACACACACACACACACACACACACACACACACACACATATGGAACATCGTCCATGAAGATGAAAAGTAAAACTAAATTTTACGCAGTTGAAGGTTATCATTTAAAGCAGTGAGAGAGAGGATGAGAACGCAAGCTGTGTGTGTGTGTGTGTGTGTGTGTGTGTGTGTGTGTGTGTGTGTGTGTGTGTGTGTGTGTGTGTGTGTGTGTGTGTGTGTGTGTGTGTGTTTATTGTGGTAGAAAAAAATTAGAGCCCCTGCCAGGCACATACAAAGCAATATGGAAATTCTCACTGAATTATTCATCTGCGAAGCTTTGCATGTTAATCACACACACACACACACACACACACACACACACACACACACACACACACACACACACACACACACACACACACCTATCTATCTATCTATCTATCTATCTATCTATCTATCTATCTATCTATCTATCTATCTATCTATCTATCTTTCTTTCTTTCTTTCTTTCTTCATTTACACTTTTCTTAGTCATTGTTTCTTTCTGCACTACTTGTCTATAATCTTTCTTCCTTTTTTTAGACAGTAAACACTATTACTCAGAATAAAAGCAACACTATCGACTCTGAAACTGCATCTAATGCCCCAGAAGTGTGTGCTGATGAGAATAATGTGTGTTTCTACCACACACAGATGTCAGAACAGCTGACGAGGCTGGAATTTTCATATAATCCTCAACGCTGCTGTTTCCACATTTTACAGTCTGCCATTAAATCTTTTCAGCTTCACGATGGCCATGTTCTGCTCGGCTGAAACTCGCATGTGGCCTCTCACACACACACACACACACACACACACACACACACACACACACACACACACACACACACACACACACACACACAACAATCTATATGATAAGCCTGAAATGGAAAGAACAGACGCGGCAGAAAACATCGGAAATTAAAAAAAACACCACAAAGTGCACTTTAATGGGGCTTTTAGAGCGAAAGTGTTGAAGTGGGAAATCATATGGTTCAACTCCAATTCAGACATGCCCACACACACACACACACACACACACACACACACACACACACACACACACACACACACACACACACACACACACAGAGGTTTTTTTTATCTTCATCACAAATACAGGGGTACATAAGTCTAAATACTTGATAAGTTATATTACTCTCACTATAGTCAGTTATTTATAAAGAATCATGTAGGAAGATTGACATTTATATTTGTGTAAAATTGTGTATAAGGTGAAATGTGAGTTAACAGTTACGCAGTTCTTGTACATAATCCTGACATGAAGCCATACCGGCCATGAGCTTCTGATAGTTCACACAGAATTCAACATCAGAAATAGAGAAATTTGGTCTCCCGAATATATAAAAACTTTTAAAAGGATGTAGAAAGAAGAAGAGTGAAGTTGACAAAAAGTCATGACTTGAAAAAGTGAACGCCTGCTTTGGATTGATACTGTTTATCCAATCAGTGTTCTGCATGATTTGTAGCCCCTCCCACATTGGAAATGCTGTTCCTGGTCCAGACTCTCTCAGGAAGTCCAGGATCTGGTTGTAGAGGGAGATGTTCAGGCTCAACAGGCTTCCAGATCAGGTGCTGAGGAATGATGGTGTTAAAAGCTGAAGTCTATAAAGAGCATTCTATCATTCTGTTGTCATTGTTGTCCAGAGGTGTGATAGAATGTGAAGGAGATGACGACATCATCATCATCATCACCTGTGATGTCCAATGAGTGATCTGCATGATTTGTAGCTCCGCCCACATGCCTCTGCTTTAATAATCAGTTACAGTAAAAAGGATTTGTGGTAAAAACGCTTTATGATCCATCCAAAATATTAGAGCGATGCAGATATTTTAAATAAATAGCAAAAAAAAATAAAATGCTAAATATACCACGTTTCTTTGCTGAAGAATCCAATTAGCTGGAAGGTTCTGGGTAAAGGTTAGGAATGAGTTTACAGGTCAGTTTAGGGGTCAAGGGTTAGACGTTATAGGATACAGAAGTCAATGCTGAAGGATTTTTATTCACAAGCAGGAACAGAGGATTATCCGAATCATTATCCGTGTCTTCCTACACAAAATCCTTCCCGGTGTGAGTCAAATCAATACGCTGTATATTCGCATAAATCTACGCCTTGTTTGGGGTGACGTTTTGCACGTCCTCTTCCTCTCCTCATTTTTACCTTCAGCAGAGACATTTCATGCATCGAATTGATTTGCAAACACAAAAAAAAAAATGCATAATTAAAAACGTTTTATTTGCCGTTCATTGCAATTGTGTTGTGGCTTACAAGCTGCGGGAATGAATTCGAGGTGAAATCAGTCAGAGGCAAAAAAACCAGGGGTGTTTATGATTTTTTTGCTCTCTAACACTCGGGTTTGATTCCGTGACCGGTACACAGAGAGAGAGAAAAATCCAATTTCTGAATTTCTCACCACGACGCATCGACCCTCTTGAGCTCGACCCTCCGTTTCTGTCTGGCTCTGTTTCAAACTCCTAATCAGACAAAATGCTCTCTTACTGTTTAAATGAGCCAAAGTGGCAGCCCACATGTCTGACACCTGCTCACCACTGCACGGGTCCTTATATTAGCAACACTGGCTTCATAGCACTGACGACTCTCACTAGACATTACGCTAAAGTGTTTTCTTACTCCTCCTGATGTCATTATATTCAATCGAATGCACTACTTTTGGTCGTCGCACGTAGTATGAGGTAGACAGCAAGTTAGAACAAAGAGCAAACGTGAAATTTGGCGTGAAACTGGCAAATGTGCCACGAAGACGTTTGACGTGACATGTGACGTGACGTTTGAAATGCGGTGACAAGTCTTTTTAATACTCAGGTGTTTGTGGAGTATAAAACTGTCTATAAGACTCTACATTTAGTCCTGATTTGCTGTTATAATGAGCTCCACTTTTCTGGGAAGATGTTTCACTAGATGATTTGTGGAGATTTGTGGAGATGTATTCAGCTACATGGATGTTAGTAAAGTCAGGTAGTGATGCAGGTGAGGTGAGGAGGCCTGAGGGTGCAGTCAGTGTTCACATTCATTTCAGCAGTGTTGAGGAACATTTCCTTTATTGCTCACACTGTAATTTTCTAGTTCTGCCTCACATCTGTGTCCCTTACAGAAACTTTCTGATGACTCTGCTGTAGTGGATTGTTTGTACAGTATATGAAGGACAGAAGTTGGACTATAGGGCTTATGATTGACAGTTTTGCTGAGCGATGTGGACGGAACAACCTACAACTCAATGTGGCTGTCTCCTTGGGGACGCGAATGTCGTAGAATCCTGCAGGAGTCTGGATTGGACACAGTATACAAGAAGGAACAGAGTTTCTTGAGAAAGCTCAGGCATTGACGCTGCACGCTGTGGATGGTTTTCAAGTCAGTTGTGGTGAGACGCCATCTTTCACACAACAGTAACCAGGATATTGGATTTAGAGCAGGACGTGCCAGAAGACTAAACAATCTGATTAGAAGGAAAATCAAAAGTTTTCAAGTAACTGTAGTCTGAACCTCTGACCTATAAGGCATTTCAGCAGGTTCACAACAGGTTCATTCGCTCTACAGACCTCTGAGTGTAAAAGATTCAGTGGTTCTTAATGAAGAAGCTGGTGAGTCTGTTCCCAAGAAGGATTTTATGAATGTGTATGAAATTATTCTAGAGCTGAAAATGAGCTTATAAATGTAATACACGTCACAGGATATACGAGGTGCTATCAAAAGGCAATGAGACTCCCTCGTTTACTTCATTTATCTACGTTTACACACCATTACCTTCAAAATAGTCCCCTTGCACAGTGATACAGCGTCTCCTAGCTTTCCTGACACTTCTGGAACGTGTCCCTGAAGTCTTCTTTTCAAAGCGTATTAGCACGTTCTTCGATTGGCGCTGGATCTCCGCGACGGTGTCAAACCTGTGACTTTTGAGCGTAAAGAAACTCACATGTGAGAAGATCTTGGTGACATGGACTTGCCGTCCATGCTGAAATCGCAGATGTGGTAACGCGTGTTGTCAGAACAGCACCAGTTCCCGATGTACAGGGGACGTTGTCTTTTGGCACACTGACTTATGATGGCCGGTGCTCCCTGTGATTGTGCGTGCAGCCTTGCGCTGCCATTTGTTGGCCACATGAAAAATGAGTCTTAAAAAGTTTAGATTCTGCCTCATACAGTGTAGAAGTAAAAGACTTTACACACCGACGCAGCATTTACATTCTGGAGGAAGGAAAAATTTGGAAATGTGTATTTTTGTTCAGACTTTACTTCCAACCGAAATCACTCAGATGTTTCAGAGAGTTTGCCATTACACACACATCTCAGTGCGGCAGCCTTTTGAAGGCCGAGTGTGAGTTTATATCTGAATGTAAAGATAGGAGAGTGTGTGTGTGTGTGTGTGTGTGTGTGTGTGTGTGTGTGTGTGTGTGTGTGTGTGTGTGTGTGTGTGTGTGTGTGTGTAATGGGAGCGATTTATGAGCCGTGTGCTTTAGGGTGTGTGTGCATTTGCTCGAGCATTATCAGCTCTATAAATTACACACACTGCAATGAGACTGGCAAAGTGCTCTGCTCCATCATACTTAGCCGCTCTGTCCTTATCTGCGCTGCCTCGTGTCCCCAGAGTCCACATTCTCTCCGTCTCTCTCTTTATCTCCTTCTCTCTGTCTCTCTCTCTCTCTCTCTCTCTCACTTGTTCCTGAGGGACTGATGTGTCCTCGTCACTGTGTTTGGAGAAACGCTCATCTCTTTCGACTCAGATCTGACATGAGGCTTTGTCTCCACATTAACCCGTGCTGCTCTGCGCACACACACACACACACACACACACACACACACACACACACACACACACACACACACACACACACACACACACACACACACACACACCCCTATAAACAGTCTGTTCAGACTGTATATAGATGGTGACATGGTGAACTTTTCTATATGTATAGGAGGAGTCTCCAGTGTCAGCTGTAACTTAGCTGTAACTTGAGAATTAAAATAAATTGTTGTACGATGTCTGTGATTGGTCAATAATTTGCTGTCTGCAAAAACCGGAATCACTGAATTATCTAAAAACTGATGATCATAATAATGCTGTTTCTATGGCTTTAATTTGTACTTATTAAAAATGCCACAACCTTGTGCAAGCTAGCATATGTCAATTCGAGTAAAAAAAATAAATAACAGCATGCAGTTGCTTAGCAACAGTGATCTATCGAGCTGAACCGTTCGAGCAGCGAGCGTGCAGTGTTTTTCTCGACTCCCCGTGATGATCTCAGCATGAGCATAACGTCATTACATGAAAAGCCTCGTCGTTTCCTACAATAATGACTTTCAGATCAGACTGAAATTTGAAGTGCGAGATCAAAAAGTTTGGAAAAGGGAACACTTTTTCTTTCTGTTAATTAAAATTCCCGCACTGTTTTGCCTTTGACACGTCGTAGTTTGCGACAGCGCGTGCACGCGATTGCACCATTCCCTGTAAATTCATTAATTTGCATCGTGCGTCTCGGCTTTCTCGACGAACTCGCAAACGCCAGGTAACAACTTTCCACCGTTGCTTTCATGAGATGGTGCGAGACGCTGCTTCTTTTTATACGCCAACAATGTGGTGTACACAGCTGGCTGCTGTCATCAGACCGAGGCGAAGCTTTCATCCAAAACATCACCTAAAACTCTGAGAGGAAGAGACGGCGGAGAGAAAGCGTTTATTTTTGTGTGCTCGTGAACCTGATCATTAAAAATTAGTTTTTACTGTTGCTTAGTGTAAATTGTTGATTAATTATCTGTAACAGCATCTCTGATAGGTGTCCTGCTGGGAAGAAGGCAAGAAGGAAGGAAGGAAGGAAGGAAGGAAGGAAGGAAGGAAGGAAGGAAGGAAGGAAGGAAGGAAGGAAGGAAGGAGTTAAAAAAGGATAAAAAAAAAGAGGGCAGGAAGGAGGAATAGAGGAAGCAAGGAAGAAAGGAAGAAAAGCAGGGAGGAATCAAGGGAGGTGGAAAGAAAGAAATGAAGGAAGGATAGAAAAAGAAGGGAAGGAAGTAATTAAAGAAGGAGGAAGTAATTAAGGAAGAACATAAGAAAGAAAAGAAATAAGGAACGAATTAAGGAAGAAATAAAGAAGGGAAATGAGGATATGAAGGAAGAATAGAAGACAGACGTTTAGAAAAGGAATTAAAAAAGAAATCAAGGAAGCATAAGATGAGATACTGCAAGTCATCCAATCTTGCAATGCCACTGCCTGCCCTCTGAATCCAATCCCTTCAACTATGCTTCAGACCACCTCACAAGACCTCCTGCCCTTCATCTCCACGATCGTCAACTAATCGTTAACATCTGGCCATGTGCCAACTACCTTATTAACCTATTTAATAAATCTGTAACTGGACACCACTATATAAAGGTTTCTTATAGTCCCTGAAGGTCTTCTAATGTCGTCTACATGGTTATATTGACTGGTTCTTCATGTATTTAAGACAGGAAAAAAAATCTACTATTAAGATACAAAACAGTCTGTGGCTGCATTAGAACCTGCAGATAAAGCGTTTGATGTAACACATCACCCCTGAATCCCTTCATGGACCGAAAAATACTTCAATAGCGATTTTCTTTTCAGCTGCGACGAGGGAAAGAAACAAGAAAGAAAGAATGTTAAAAATAGCTGCTCGTCAATTCTCGGCCTTTCAGCTCTAACCAAGAGCAGAAAAAGAGAATAAATGAATGTAGTTATGGATGAATAATTGAGGATAGATCTGCCTTTTGCGAGCAAGAGAAGCAATCTAACAGGAAACAGAGGCGGACACTTTCCAGAAGCAGAGCAATACATTTAACTAACGAGAACCGTCTAACGACTCTGACAGCATTGAAAGAAAAATCAAGGGTGAGATACAGCAAAGCGTGTCAGGTAAAGATCCAAGAGCCAAGCAGAGAAAGGAGAGGAAAGTTACGTCGCACTTTATACCTGTTTGAACAAACAGAATATGATCATGCGATCATCTCCAGAGCATTCGATTAGATCTCTGTCTTCTCGAGCTAATTTTTTGCATTACTGTCTTTATTATTGTCTTCCAGTTCAAATGGTTCTGCTCTGAGGCTTAGAAATCAGGGTTCCTGTGATGCAAGATCTCACTGTAGTGTCCTGAATTCTTCTGACACATTTACCCCAGTTTACTTACTGGTCTCCTGTTCTCATTCTCATAGAAAATAAGATCTTCCTCCATTTCCTCTTCTGTTTCTGAATCATTTTGCAACTAAAAAAAGAACATTTAACTGAAAAAGGTACACACACCCTGTCGCCGGTTCACTGTTCCTTACGTGAAGCACTTTTGATAGATACCGACCACACACCCACCCCACAACACCCAACAAGAGCTGCAGTTTTGGAGATGCTCTGACCAGGTTGTTTAGTCATCACAATTTGGACCTTGCCAACTCGCTCAAATCCTTACGCTTGCACATTTTTCCTGCTTCTAACACTTTGACTTTGAGAAAAACATTTTTACTTGCTGCCTAATAAATATATCCACCCACTAACAGGTGCAAGAGAAAATCACTGTTATTCACTTTACTATTTATAAGGTTATAATGTCATAATATATATATATATATATATATATATATATATATATATATATATATATATATATATATATATATATATATATATATATATATATTGGTTGACAAACAACCAGTTTGAGTCTGATCTCTCTTTTTGTAGGCTTGACTCTGCCCCTTATATTAACTTATACAGAAATGTATAACAGTTCTGCACATAAACTCTCTTACAGAAACACCTGATTGGCTAAAGGTACTGTAATTGACAGTGAGCAAATGTTCCATAAATACCTCCATCATCTCCTGCAGTGGTGTGGTTTATGCTTTTGACATTTTGATGTAGATAATCTTCTTCTTGTTGCCAGGGGAACTGGGGAACCAATTTAATTATGAGCGTCATCTTGACATTTAGACCTCAACACTTTTTTCATTTAGACCCCACCCCCTTTCCCTTCATCTTACAGAAAAGTTTTCTTGTCCTGAGTCAATTTTGCCACTTGACAATAGTTTGAGTTCATTAATGGGAATTTTCTCCACAAAGTTTTTATTAATGTCCTCTTCAGCACCTTGGAAAGCTCCTCTTTTTTTTCCTCATCAGACCACTTGACCATTGATTCAAACAAGAACCAGCCTCCAGTCTTTCAGCTTTTAAATCCTTCAAGATTTCCCGAGCCCTTCATACACAATACCAAGACACGAGTGTCTGTCTATACTTAAACCTTTTTTAAATGGAACTGACCTTCGAATACCAGAGACGAGGAGAAGTGCACTAAATGAGGAGAGAAGAAATTATTTAGAAATAAGACACAAAAGCGAAAGGAGGGAAAGAGACGAGCCTTTGATCCACCATGAGAATGTCACTGTGATGCGTTTTGTTTCCTGCCTGATCTTGTTCATCTTTAACTGAGCTTTCTTTTCCCTGTAAGGGAAATGCAATATCTCGTGTTCTGACACCAAAAAAACACTCAATACAGTCGAAATCAGTCCATGTGTGGAAAACTGAGGAGGTCAAAAGCCATTCCAATCACATTACCTCAAAAAGAGCTGACCAGCTGTGCTCCTAGAAGCTTTTTATTCTTC
The DNA here is from genome assembly GCF_946808225.1 of Silurus aristotelis. Classification (NCBI taxonomy): domain Eukaryota; kingdom Metazoa; phylum Chordata; class Actinopteri; order Siluriformes; family Siluridae; genus Silurus; species Silurus aristotelis. The sequence continues at coordinate 16,054,362 of NC_139582.1, forward strand.
TGATACTACAGCAATCCACCAGAAACTCCAAATAATTATATATTAATTATTTAAGAAAGCAACATACACAATATGGCTAAAAATATTGGGACACCCAACCTTTCCAGCCATATGTGCTTCTTCCTCAAACTGTTCCCACAATCATGAAGACAATGTGGACAATTGTATAAGACGTCTTAAACAGAATCAAATTTTCCCAAACCTGTTCTAACATGTGCACAAAGCCAGCTCAATGAAGTGTTAGAATGGAAGATCTGCTGCTATAGAGCTATAAACTCTATTGAACACCTTTGGGATGAATGTGAACGTGGACCTCCTCACATCACCTACATATACACCAACTTCACTATTGACTGCACAAATCTCCACAAAATCCATTGGAGCATCTTCCCAGAAGTGTGGAGCTCATTATAACAGCAAACTAGACTAAATGTGGACTGGTATGTTCAAAAAACTTCATAGTCAGGTGTCTAAAATTTTTTTGCCATATAGTATCATTATTCTTATCCCTTTATAGTTACATTTAACATTTTAGGAACCGGTTTATTACTTCACATTTGTAGAGTTTTACCTTTGGCTGTTTTAAAGTGCTGCTAGATCTTGTATGGAGAAGTCGTCCATAAGTACTGCTTCAATGTTTTGGAGTTTATATGGAATTTATATTGTGTGTTGTACACTGTCCCTATGAGCGAATAGTTGCTATAGAAATGATGACATATTAAAATGACTATTACTAATATTAATATAAACTTGCATTACGGTCAAAGCTGCTGTTTCAGAAAACTGACGCAAAACCTCCTGAAGAATCAGAATCCAGAACTCAGTACTAAATATCTGCAGGTTCCTTCACACTCTTTCATTCAATTAATCCACCAGACAAAAACGGAGTCGCTTGATTACAGATGGCGTTTAACAGCTAGTCGATTTTGTACACAGCGAGTCTGGGTAGAGAGGACAGAACGCCACGTCTCGAGTCAAGGTTAAGCTCTCACTTTGGCACACACACACACACACAAAACTGGACTTAAAGAAAAACAATTAATCCTCGTTATCCTCATCAGGGGCTCATTACGCTGTCTGCTAGCCCCAATGTTCAGCACACAAAGCCCTCTGTCCTTCTGTTTCTGCCTCACAGGACAAACACACCTGAAATAACCCTGAAAACCTCTCCTTCAGAAGCATCTCTCCGTCTTTACCCCACTTTACTTTCAACTTTAGTTCCCTTATACACATATACATATATGTACATATATACACGTGTATATATACACACACTTTAGTTACTGCATCATTAAATTCAGGTTAAACCTTAACTTAATGCCACATCATGGAAAATTATAAAGTTTACAACCAACCGACCGACCCACCTACAGACCTACATACCTACAGACCTACATACATACCTACCTACCGACCTACCTATTTACCGACCGACCTACCTACCTAAAGACCTACATACCTACCTACCTACATAAATACCTACCTACTGACCTACCTACAGACCTTTATACCTACCTACCTACTGACCTACCTACAGACATTTATACCTACCTACATACATACCTACCTACCTACCTACCTACCTACCTACCGACCTAATGACCTACCGACCTACCTACAGACCTACATACATACCTACCTACCTACCTACCTACTTACTGACCAACCTACCTACAGACCTACATAACTACCTACATACATACCTACCTACCTACCTACTTACTGACCAACCTACCTACAGACCTACATACCTACCTACATACATACCTACATACTTACCGACCGACCTACCTACTGACCTACATACCTACCTACCGACCTAAATATTTACCGACCCACCTACCTACAGACCTACATACATACATACCTACCTACTGACCTACCTACAGACCTACATACCTACCTACCGACCTAAATATTTACCGACCGACCTACCTACCTAAAGACCTACATACCTACCTACCTACCTACCTACCGATCTACCTACAGACCTACCTAAAGACCTACATACCTACCTACAGACCTACTTTCAGACCTACATACCTACCTACTGACCGACCGACTCATCTATCTACCTACTGACCGAACTACAAACTGACCGACCAACCTACCCAATTCTATAAGAGCAACTTATTTACAGGTTTACAACTTAAGTTGATGAACAGGAAATCTCCCTGCAGAAAAGAAGTGGGTGTGGATTGAGGCACATGTAAATAGCTGTAAATGAAATGAAAGTGTCACTTGTTGTTCTGTCATGAATGTAATGCAATTGTTGGCAAATTACGCACATAAGCACACGCCTGGGATTTTTATGTGCATTGTGTTAATGATCTGCATTGGAACTCGAAAGCACCACACACACACACACACACACACACACACACACACACACACACACACACACACACACACACACACACACACTCACACATACACACACATTAATTACGACGCATGTGTTAATGATCTGAAGAGAGTGGGTGTGTTGGTGTGGGGAGTGTTCAGTTGGTGTAACGTGTTTTTATTGGGGTTTACTTCAGCTTTTCTCCCCAGAGCTGAGCAAGAATAAAAGAGCTGACTCTCACAAGCCTTCATTCTCATTAAAAATAAAACATGATGCTTGAGATCTGTGCTTCAGCTCAGGGCTCATCTAACACACACACACACACGCACACACATGCACGCACACACACACACACACACACACACGCGCACGCACACACGCACGCACACACACACGCACAGAAACGTCTCCTCAGAGCGACATTATGTGCAGCCGAGCATTTTATCTTTCGCTTATGTGGAAATGCAGCTCATCTTTTTCATCTTTAAGCATCTCGTCCATACGTGTGACTCGTTTCCCTCTGATGGAGTGCATCCATTTCCTCAAGGATAAAAAAACAAAAGTAAATCTGTAGTATTTCCATCGTAGGGCTTTTCATTCCAGGGCGCACGTCCCTCTGTGAAATTCTGCTTAGTTCTTTCAGTAGCATTTCTTTTTCTTTATGTAAAAAGCTTCAAAAGGTTCACATTTCAGCTCTCGGCTTATGGCATAGCACTTCTTTCTCTCTCTTTTTCTCTCTCTCTCTCTCTCTCTCTCTCTCTCTCTCTCTCTCTCTCTCTCTCTCTCTCTCTCTCCTTTCTCTCTCTACTCTCCAGTGAATATTTCACTATTCAGTACATTCAATGGATATAAAAAGTTTACATATCTTTGTTAAAGTAGCTGGTTGTGATATAAGAAAACAGGTTTGGGGAAAAACCACTTATGGCTAAAAAGTCGGGTGTCCCAATACTTTTGTTTATATTGTGTGTATACATAAATATATTTGTACAGATATGTGTTATATATTTTTTTTCTGTTCCTTAGTTTTTTCCATTTGTTTGGTTACTGTGTGTTTCTGGACTGTGCACTTGTAAATAATACAGCACCACTGGCTTTTTCCTACTTTTCTGGTGCTCGGAAAAAAAAAAATTGCACCTTGCACCTATGTGCTTTTGTGGCTTGAGCCATCATTTACCCGTTTTTAATTTCCAGGAACCGTAACATGCCTCCACAGCAGGTCCTAGAAGACCCTTGCTTTGGCTGTGGAGTTACTAAAGTGGGTCTCTGTTTAGATCACAAAGTTCCCAAGAGATCTACTGCAACAGAAATGGAGCTGTCCAAGGTCTGAATCATGTTAATGCGCAGCTTCTGTTCAGCTGGGACTGGGGCTTTAAAATCCAGAGTAACATGATTAGATAATACCAGTATTTCACATGATTTCATTTGGTTTAATTATTTTTGTTTTACAAAAAAAAACAAGGAGTGTTTAGACATTTTATATGCACTATATTCCTGACTCTTTTTACTTTCTGTGAAACCTTATCATGTTGGACCCCTATATGCCCCAATGCCCCAGTGCCTTAGTGCCTCGCTCATTAAATTCCTCCAATCAGACAATTTTGTGGATAATTTAAAAACTACTCACACATGATTTTCCAACTTGCATTAGCATATCGTGTTAGCACGCAACCTGCATTTGAAATTCCTCTTAGCTTAATTATCTCAAGAATGAAATTCCGCTCTGTATTTTTTACACAGGTGGAAAAAAGACTAGGATAAAAAACACTGCAGCAGAACAGATGATGAACTATATATCTTGATAGAAAATAAACAACAACAGGAAAGCCAGCACCAAGATGGCCGCCGTCGCCACCGTGGAAAAAACTGTACCTATACGGATGGTTAATGAGCACTTTCTTACAATGAAACCCTCAATCTGCTGCAGATTCACAAGATTATCTCCCTAATCTTCTTATGAAACGATGCGCCCAAGGTCAAAATTCTCCTCCAGTATGAAAGAGGAGACGGCGTCTCTTCATTATATCCAGAAAATGCTGGTATTTACTGATTCATGTATCTACCAGGGGTCAGGATTACGAGCGACTGTGATGTGACTTGGTTTTTTTTTGTTTTTTTTTATTCTGTAGGAAAAAAATGGCCAGAAAATTGTGGAAATATGAAAAACCGATTAAAAAGAAAAACAGAAAAAGAAAGAGAGAGACAGACAACAAGACATAGGGAAAACAAGAGAGAAATATAAATGATGGATGCTGAGAGTAACAAACTGAGCAAGAGATGGACACATGGAAAGTAAGACAGAGGAACATACAGCAAGAAAGAGAGGAAAAAAAGAGCCAAAGAGAGACACAGAGAGACAAAACTGGGCTAAATGAAGAGCCATAGAGATGGACAGAGACAGATATGGAGAAAAAGAAAAACACAGAGACATACAGTGAGATACTGAGAGAGAAAATTATACATAGACAGAAACAGAAGAAAAAACATACTGCATAGATGAGTAAAGTGAGGCAGAGAGACAGACAGAGAACGTAAGACCGAGAGAAACAGACTAAGATAAACGGCTGAAGTCTTCATTAGGAGTCAGAGAGGCTTGTTAGCACAGGGCTAAATAGGACACATCATTGAGAGAAGGCACAAACTTTGACCCTCCGTCACCTTTCAGTGTCCCAGTACAGAGCCGGCATGCATACAGATAGTGTGTGTGTGTGTGTGTGTGTGTGTGTGTGTGTGTGTGTGTGTGTGTGTGTGTGTGTGTGTGTGTGTGTGTGTGTGTGTAAGTGTAAGTGTGTGAGTAAACTACCAACAACGTGATGATTAATCTTTTATATATACTCAGTGTTTCATGTTAGTCAGTTAATATTTATTGTTCAGTAATTTATTATTAAAACACAGAAAATAATAAATGTGTGTGTGTGTGTGTGTGTGTGTGTGTGTGTGTGTGTGTGTGTGTGTGTGTGTGTGTGTGTGTGTGTTGTTTAAAAATAAAGAGATTGAAACAAACAAAAAAAAAAACTAGCATAAGTAATTTAAAAAAACTTCCCAAACGTCAGCAGATGTTGTTGTTGGGGTTTTTATTTTTTTATTAGTTCAGAACTTTCACATGGATTTTATTGCAGTCCTTTAGCTTTGTTGTTTTCACTAAAGTTCAAATTTGATTTATTTTAAGCAGTGGAGTTGATTGATTTAAATTGGTTTCTCACTAGAGTTGATTTGAGGCAATACCGAAGTCACATACTTCTGAACGAGGGTTTTGTTTCAACGAGGTAAAGAACACACCATGACTTCTCTCAAATACAAAATATGGCCGAAAGCAAACTTAAAAGAAGAACAGAAACAATCTCTGTATTTTTGTTTTTGAACTCTCCTGAGACCTCAGACGTCTTGGTGTTGGAACAGTAATTAATTCTGCACATGTGTATACACTGTGTGTGTACACACACACACACACACACACACACACACACACACACACACACACACACACACACACACACACACACACACACACACACACACACACACACACACACACACACACACACACACACGTTTCTATCTCTGTCCTTATATGGGCAGTGCTTCATGTTTTTGTTCTCCTGTTGCCATGGCAGTTAACGAGTCTCACCTGTTGCTCGTTACCGCTCATTAGCCTCTGTGTCTCCCCGAGTTCCTGCTAAATATGTAAGAGCTGTTTTTTAAGGACTTTAATGGATTGATTTAATTTATTACAGATAATTATTAATCATTTGTTATTTTCAACAATATTCTTAAAATTGCTGTTGAGATTTAAGCTCCTGCGTGTCCTGTATTTGCTGCGTTTCCTGAGTGCTGTGATGCTGAAATTTTCCAATCATAAACTACTTTATTCTAGAGAATCTATAAAGAAGGGATTTTTCAGACAAAAAAAAAAACAAGAATGTTGCTCTCAAGGTTTCTTTATAATTCTTGAGATGATTTCCAAAGAACCTACATTCACACATTTTCCTATTCGTGACATAAGAAAATCTAGTTGAGCGTTCCTCAAATGGTTCTTTATTGTTTTCTGGATGATGAATAGCTTTATTTTTTTACTTTGGGAAAGAAACATGTCTAAGAGATGCATGTCTACATAGAACCTTGTGAAAAGTGCTGTGTGAAAACTCATTGCTCAACATTTTCCTGTATGTTTTTGTTAGTAATCCATCTCGCATGGGATCTTCTTTGTTTTGTCTGTTAGCGGGATCACCAGGCCATGGTGTCTTTGAGAGCTTGATGATAACATCAGCACAATAAACCAGACGCTAATTATCCAGTACTGCAAATAAGTGAGTCTGTCAGTGTTCCTGTCCCTTGGCAGCCTGCAGCGCGTTAAGCCGCGTGTGGAACGAGTTAACCTCACTAAGCAGCGGCTTTATGAAAATTTCAGCTTGTAAATGAATTCCAGAAGCGTTCTGCGCTCAGCAGGTCACGGCTTCAGCATGATAAAGAGTCTCTGGTGCCTAGAGGTGTCAAACGCTCCTGTACACACTCCTGAAAAAGCCTGAACTAGCTCAAGATCGTATTAGCCATGATGCCTGAAACACCTGCAGCTATTAATAAAAGATGCAGAGCGTCTGGTGCTGTCTCATATCTGCAATTTAGAGCAGTAAACAAACAACACTGCTCGAGCTCCAGTCTGTTAAACAGAGCACCGAACTTCAGACTATTCCAAGTTTCAGACAACAAAAGGTGCTGTTTTACCTGAAACTCATTACGTCTTTAAATTCTTATTGTTTTTATTGTAACAGCTCATTTATAAGGATTAGTTCCATTGACTTTAAAAGCACTGCAGATGCCAAACGTCTCTGTGGCAGATTTGCACAGTTTCATGCTGATTTTCACGTTTGCTCTTTGTTCTAACTGTCAGAGGTGGCAAAAGTAAACACATCCTTCACTTAAGTAGAAGTACAGATCCCCATGGTTTAAAAGACTCTGGTAAAAGTTGAAGTACTGACTATACTTTTATACTCAAATTCAAGTGAAGATGTTTGGGCTCTGACATGCTCTGACATTAAAAATACGCCTTTATTACTACCTGTTTTAGCATCTGGCTGGTAGCTGGACCTCATATCATATTAATAATTGGGCTGTCAATTGATTCAAATAATAAATTGTGATTAATCGCATGAATGTCATGAATCGCAACTTAATTTTTAACTGCTATAATGTACCATAAATTAATACTTTTACATTTTTTTATACTCCAACATGAACATGGACAAATATTGATGCTTTACGCGAATTCTTCTTCTTCTTCTTTCGGCTGCTCCCATTAGGGGTCGCCACAGCGGATCATCCGTCTCCATACCACCCTGTCCTCTATATCTGCCTCTTTTACACCAACTACCTGCATGTCATCCCTCACCACATCCATAAACCTCCTCCTTGGCCTTCCTCTTTTCCTCCTACCTGGTGGCTCCATCTTCAGCATTTTTCTACCAATATAATTCCTGTCCCTTCTCTGCACATGTCCAAACCATCTCAATCTCGCCTCCCTCACCTTGTCACCAAAACGTCCTACATGCGCTGTCCCTCTAATAAACTCATTTCTAATCTTGTCCATCCTCGTCACTCCCAACGAAAACCTTAACATCTTCAGCTCTGCTACCTCCAGCTCCACCTCCTGTCTTTTACTCAATGCCACTGTCTCTAATCCATACAACATCGCAGGTCTCACCACAGTCCTATAAACTTTCCCTTTCATTCTTGCAGATACTCTTTTATCACAAATCACTCCTGTCACTCTTCTCCACCCACTCCACCCTGCCTGCACTCTTTTCTTTACTTCCCTAACACACTCTCCATTACTTTGCACTGTTGACCCCAGGTACCTGAACTCCTCCACCTTCTCCACCTCTTCTCCCTGCAACCGCATCACTCCACTGCCCTCCCTCTCATTCACACACATGTACTCTGTCTTACACCTACTGACTTTCATTCCCCTTCTCTCCAGCGCATATCTCCACCTCTCCAGGCTCTTCTCAACCTGCTCTCTACTCTCACCACAAATCACAATATCATCTGCAAACATCATAGTCCAGGGAGACTCCTGTCTGACCTCGTCCGTCAACCTGTCCATTACCACTGCAAACAGGAAAGGGCTCATGGCCGATCCTTGATGCAGTCCAACCTTCACCCTGAACCAGTCTGTCGTACCTACTGCACACTTTACTGCCGTCACACTGTCCTCATACATGTCCTGCACCACCCTCACATACTTCTCTGACACACCTGACTTCCTCATACAATACCACAACTCCTCTCTTGGCACCCTGTTGTACGCTTTCTCTAAATCCACAAATACACAATGCAGCTCCTTCTGTCCTTCTCTATACTTCTCCATCAACATCCTCAAAGCAAATAAGGCATCTGTGGTGCTCTTCCTCGGCATGAAACCATACTGTTGCTCACAGATGGTCACCTCTTCTCTCAGCCTGGCTTCCACTACTCTTTCCCATAACTTCATGGTGTGACTGATCAACTTAATTCCCCTGTAGTTACTGCAGGTCTGCACATCTCCCTTATGCTTAAAGATCGGTACCAGCACACTCCTTCTCCATTCCTCAGGCATCCTCTCCCCTTCCAGAATCCTGTTAAACAATCTGGTTAAAAACTCCACTGCCATCTCTCCTAAACATCTCCACGCTTCTACCGGTATGTCATCTGGTCCAACCGACTTTCCATTCTTCATCCTCTTAATCACTGCTCTCACTTCCTCCTTACTAATCCTATCTACATCCTGCTTCACCAACTCCACATCCTCCAACCTTCTCTCTCTCTGATTTTCCTCATTCATCAGCTGCTCAAAATACTCCCTCCATCTTCTCAACACACTCTCCTCACTAGTCAACACAGTTCCCTCTCCATCCTTTATTGCTCTAACTTGCAGTACATCCTTCCCAGCTCGGTCCCTCTGCTTGGCCAATCGGTATGAATCCTTTTCTCCTTCCTTAGTGTCCAACCTCTTATACAGCTCCTCATATGCCTTTTCCTTGGCTTTCGCCACATCCCTTTTAACCTGCTGCCGCATCTCCTTGTACTCCTGCCTACTTTTCTCATCACTCTGTCGATCCCACTTCTGTTTTGCCAACCTCTTTCCCCTAATGCTCTCCTGCACTTCCTCATTCCACCACCACGTCTCCTTGTCTTGCTTTCTATTTCCAGATGTCACACCAAGTACTTTTCTAGCTGCCTCCCTCATCACTCCTGCAGTAGTTGCCCAATCATCCGGCACCTCTTCACCACCACCAAGCCCCTGTCTCACCTCTTCCCTGAACCTCACACTACAGTCTTCCTCCTTCAGTTTCCACCATCTTATTCTTCTTTCAAACCTTACTTTTCTCCTCTTCTTCTTCGCCTCCAAAACCATCCTACAGACCACCATCCGATGCTGTCTAGCTACACTGTCCCCCGCCAACACCTTACAGTCTCCAATCTCCTTCAGGTTGCATCTCCTACACAGAAGATAATCCACCTGTGTGCACCTTCCTCCACTCTTATACGTCACCCTGTGATCCTCCTTCTTCTTAAAATACGTGTTCACCACTGCCATTTCCATCCTTTTAGCAAAATCTACCACCATCTGCCCTTCCACATTCCTCTCCTTAAAACCATACCTACCCATCACCTCCTCATCACCTCTGTTCCCTTCACCTACATGCCCATTAAAGTCTGCCCCAATCACCAATCGTTCTTTCCTAGGTACACCATCTACCACTTCATCTAATTCACTCCAGAATCTTTCTTTCTCCTCCATCTCACAGCCAACTTGTGGAGCATAGGCACTGATGACATTTATCATCATCCCTTCAACCTCCACCTTCACGATCATCACCCTATCAGAAACTCTCTTCACCTCCACTACACTCTTACTGTACGCTTCCTTCAGAATCACCCCTACACCATTTCTCTTCCCATCCACACCATGATAAAACAGTTTAAACCCACCTCCAATGTTCCTGGCCTTACTCCCTTTCCACTTGGTTTCCTGAACACACAACACATCTACCTTTCTCCTCTCCATCATATCAGCTATCTCTCTCCCTTTACCCGTCATAGTACCAACATTTAAAGTACCAACCCGAACCTCTACTCTCCTACACTGCTCCTTTACCTGCCGTCTTTGTAGACGCCTTCCTCCTCTCCTTCTCCTCCTTCGGCCAACAGTAGCCCAATTTCCACCGGTACCCTGTCGGCTAACGATACCTGTGGCGGTCGTTGTTAACCCGGGCCTCGACCGATCCGGTATGAAATTCTCATTTGTGATCCGCATATTTGATTTGGCACATGTTTTACGCTGGATGCCCTTCCTAACGCAACCCTCCCCATTTACCCGGGCTTGGGACCGGCACTAAGAGTACACTGGCTTGTGCCCCCCTAATGGCTGGGTTAATGCTTTACGCGAATGTATGTTTATTATTAGTGAAACCAAACTCAACATAGCGCAAAAAGACAAATTGTAAATGTTTTAAAGTAATTATGGTGTTTTATGACGTAAATTATCAGGACACCAAACAGAACCTTTGCTATGTTTCCACACAGACGGTTAATAAAGTGACACCAGAGAAACTGTACCTCTTTTAACTTTAATACGGATTACAGAATTAGAGAATATTTGTATAAGATGTGAATTGGTTTATTCAAAAGTAGACTTTTCGAGCTTTCTATACTTATATTTATTATGTCTGTGAGGCGAATATTCAGATTCAGGTTGTGTTATTTATGTGTCTGTGAAGAGAGATGACAGAGACAGCAGAGAGCACCCTCGTTTGCTTCATTTTACAAAAGCACAGCGTTTTGTTCTTATTATGAGTGCCTACAAATAAAAGACCCTTTACAGATTGGAATGATGTATTGTCTTATCTGTACGATCAAAAAAGACGGGTAATTTAAGTTTGTTTCGGTGTTATAAGGAAAAAATGCCACAAAACGCGCCGCTGCGTTTGTCGACCCCACAGGGTTATTTTGCCAGCTGTGGGCATCATGGCGGATTTTTGTGCTGATTTGAGACTTGGCGCATCAGTAGAACAAATGTTTAGTGATCAAAAAATATTTTTTATTTGTTTATTTATTTATTTTTATATTTGAGTAAAAAAAAAGGGCATTGTGAATAAACCTGTGTTGTGCTGAAGGTTTTAATTTCCCCTGTTTCATATTTATATATTTATATATTTTTTTTAAATTGTCAAACAGAAATGCTCACTGCATTCATCAAGTGTTAATATAACCAATGCAGTTCAAATTTACTTGCATTTTGACAGCCCTAATTATTATATTAATACAAAACTCATTTAAAATGTTGTTCTTTCACGAATGTATCCAGGCTGAAACGTCCACTAGATAGAACACAAGCAGAGAAAAGATAATGATGATGATGATCAGGTGATCAGGAATGTCTCTGTTCTCAGTCATGTTCACATCACTGACTCCCTCTGTCTCATCCACGTTAACCCCAGACTTCTTACTGCCTTCTGCTGCCCTCATTATCTTTATAAACTAGTCTACGTCTGTGGTGTGTAAGAGAGACAGGAAATGATCCACCAGTGGATTGAAAAAGCAGCACAATGACAGGAAACAGGTTGATGGACTGAAAATGGAGCAATGAGAAGAAAAAATATTGACATTTCACCAAATAGATTAAATAGATTGCTGTCCATGAAGATTTTGCAGACATGGTAATGCACAGGGTCAGACTGCACACCAGTTATTTTCATTAGTCTCAAAACCTTTTGATATGACATTTCTTCTAGGTTCGAGTCCTGGCTCTGGCAGCTCAGATCGTTTATTTGGATTAAATTTCTATACCTGCCTTGGGTATGTTGTTGAATTTGTATGTGTCTCAGGTATATACCTTGGGTTACGACTAGTTTGTGATTAAACATTCAATTTGAGAAAAAATAAACCATTAGTAGATACGATGCTTGGTATTTTTCTTTACTTAAGGTTTTAAAAATATATATTGTTCCCCTTTTCATCTGTATTATTGATATTGTTAGAGGTGAGAGCTTCAACACTACAACTGCAGGTTTTGTTTATCCCATTCTGTCCATGTTCTGTGTTAACTCCAATCAGGTGTACAGCTAAATATAACCCCCCCCTGTAAAAAGGAGGGCAATGTGCCAGCTCTGATGTTTCAGTGCACAGGTGTGCAGTAGGTGCTGGAGTTCGGTGGCTAGAGGCTCTGAAACAATGAGAAAGCCTGGTCAGTCCTGCCTGAGCTCTGAGCCACAGTTCTTCACAGTTCCAAGCATCTTCCATGAAAACAGTTTATTATAAATAGTGATGGAGCCCCTCAGCCATAAGTTCTAAAGAAAAGGTGGGTTTACAGATAGAAGTGTTCAACAAAAAATAATAAAGAATCAACAAAAGTTTCAGTGCTTCACAGTTCTCCTCTGAGAATTCTAATTAAAGTTCATGTCTTGGCACATGTGATGTTAGTCTGCAGTTTATAGAGGTTTGAAATGAAAAGTAAATAAATCCTTCTGCTCTGGTTGCTCAGTATTGGTGTATTGGTGGTTGGAGCTAGTGTCTTTCTGAAGATCAAATCCAGGATTGATAAGTGCTTAATAAGTGCTTCTATTACCGTGTGTTTTATCATTAGTGATAGTTCCCTTAGCTGGAATTAAAAAAACAATAAACCTACTGAAAAAAGAGCTGCATCTCAGTGGGGTAAATGTTGCAAGCATGAACCTCAGTTTTTACCCCTCTCTCAGATGCTAAAAGGAGCAGATGACATTTGAACCAAAGAGCTTCACCCCTTCTCATCCACAGGCTTCTGTCTAAGGAATGTTCTCATGTCCATGCTTTATGTTAAATCCAACAGCAGGTAGAAGTGACTAAACATAAACCCCCTGAAAAGTTCCTACATGTTTCAGGTTGCTGTAGGTGCTGGATTTTGGTGGAAATGTAGCTTCTGGTACAGAGTGAGAAAGTCTGTTCTGTCCCACTTTGGACCACTGAGCCACACAGGCCCATATTTCTTTTTAAGCAGTTTATCATGAGCAGTGACAGAGCCAAACTGCTCAACCAATGTAATTGGTTACATTACATGAACCAATCCTGGTTCATGTAATGTAAGTGTCTTACATTATCCCTAATTTCTGGCTATACAGTATATAGAGATATTAAATGAGAGATGGAGTTCCATAAAAAAACATTTCAGTTTGTTAGCTCTAATGGCTCAGAGGGTTAGACGTGCATCTGAACCTCAGTTCGTCTTCCTCAGGTATCAAACTTGGGTGGGATTGTAAATTCCAGCATTGGGTGTGGAAAAAAGGGACGGAAAATCCCATCATTCTGAGCCACAGGTTCTGACAAAATTCTATCTTTTTGTCTTGTTGCCACTATTAGAGGACTGAAAAGTGATCTGTCTTTTGTTTTTATTTCAGTTCCTAATAGTACAAAAGCAAAAAAAAAACAGGACTCGAACCAGGGATGTGAAGCATCAAAGACCATGACATAAACAGCTACACCACCCAACAAAACTGACAGTGAAGCCACCAAACAAGAACCGAGGCGGTATCTCAGCAACAACTTGGTAGACATCTCCTGAACCCTGACCTAAGGCTGTGCATGAGCAGTAGCAATCAGGACCGCAGGTCAAAGTAACACACAACACCACAGGTTTTAGCAGTAACAACAGCTGCAGCAGCAGTAGCACCCTGCTGCCCATTTGTTCCTCCAGACCTTTCCATCGACAGTACAGCAAGAGAACTTTACCACCACCTGTGATCAGAGCATATACGTGACGAGTCAACAAAATCACTGAGGTGTATTATATGTTACGGCTCGGCTCTGATTGATTACACAAGAGTTGTAATGCATCTGTGTTTGTGTGGATTACCAGGTTCTTGACCTCCAGAAAATCGTATTAGTATTATTATTATTAGCCTGAATGATCATGTTGTATTATGGTTGTAAATAAAATTGTGTAATATGTGAGTAATATGCTAAGGTAACCAAGCTAATTGATGTGTGGTTCATATTCCAGTGCTGTACCGTGTGAGTTTCACATTACTGACGCTCCATTAAGTTCTCACTTTGCTAATGTTAAACTGAAGTCTTCAGACTGAAGAGAGTTTTAAGGCAATGATTAAGATTTTCTTCTTCTAATCAACTGATCGACCAAAGTCAAAAAGGTCACTATCGCAATATGTGGTAAAGACAGATGGATGCTAATTATGGTCATCATTTTACCCTATAACGAGTTGCATTGATTAGAAATGACCTCGTAGCTGCAGGCGACCAGTCATTCGGGGATCAGCGGTCGAATAATCTCAGTCTGCTTTCACACTTAATTTAGCCACAGGACTAATAACATTCGATGAGCTTTGGTCTTTAAATAATAAAATGTCTTTAGCATAAATTCGAGGGCAAAATCTACAGAAGATTTTTCAGGGAAAAAATCGTTAGCCTTTTTTCCCTTTTTAGCCCTTGCAGCATGAAAAATATATACATATAAAACCCAGTGCTTTAAACAACGTATGCATTATATTAGAAGGAAACACTGCATCAGTCTGCTCTTATACACTTTGGGTTAGTTTCTAGTGCTACATGGATAACGGAGTTAACAAGTAAATGATGCGAGCAACCACCAGTTTCCCTGCACGGCTACAAAAAATACACATTTATTCCTCCAGAATAGTGCCAGATTTAGGAAAGGGGGCGTGGTCTAAAGTTTAAAGGCGGAGTCATAATCTGTAAATGTGCCATATGTGGAATAATTACTAATCATTAATCTGATCTCGGAGCTATAAAAAGACTTCATTATATTTTAGATGTACAAATTTTGTATCTCTTGGAATCGAAGAAGAAGCAAATGAAACTTCCACCACAAAGTACATCAACGTATCAAACAATGTTATTTTAAACTTTTGTTGGGGATTCTTTTCGTTTTTGGAGTCATTCGGTCATTGCCATAGTGTTACGTACAAGTCGTGTTTCGGAGGCGTGTCATGTCTATACATACAGTAACTTAGCATGATGTGGAATCTTTTAGTGGAAATAAAAAACAAACAGCAAACTCAAAACAAAAAAAGCAAAAATTGTGCATTTCTTTTCTTTCGGCTGGTGAAAAATTTATTTCTTTATTTCTTTATTGCACACACCCTCTTCATCCAAACACCAGGGTTTTCAGCTCCTTAGTTATAAATAAATAAATAAATAAATAAATAAATAAATAAATAAATAAATAAATAAATAAATAAATAAATAAACACCTTTATTGTGAAAATGTAGGTGCTGCTTTTTGTTTTTTTGTTTTTTTGTTCTTGTTTTTTTCTCGGATGCAAATTCC